>NC_133008.1:4829845-5132876 GCF_048564905.1 Vicugna pacos | reverse complement strand
GACATTTTTACGTGCTAAATGAGAAAAACAACAAAAACATTGTGATAACCCTGCTCAGACATTTTAATATTATTTTAAAATCAGAAGTAAACATGTAAAAATGGTAGGGATTTTTAAATTTTCAAAAGATATTTTGGTATAATTATAAAAAATTTAACATGAAAAGTTTAAAACACACAACACCATATTTTTCACGATCTAAATATTTGTTCAGAAAAAGATGAGGTTTGAGGGTAATTTTATTATCCACCCAGGGCAATTAATTTGCATAGGTGGAGCCAACATGCTAACGTAACACGGAGTCTAATACTGAAAGGGCTTACCTTCTGTAAACCATCCACAGACAGCTGCACCGTGGGCCCAGCCCTCCCATCCTCTGTACTGACTCTGATACCAGTTTTCACTTCATATACTCCTACGTGGAACAGCTTGTTCTGTCTGTACCTCTCATTGAAGACCCCATGGTCTTTCCTTTCTTGATAGTCATATTCTTTAAATGCTGGAGCTGCACAGGAGATCGCTCAGGTCCCCTCAAACCAGAAACTGTGGGCTCTGGGCCATGTCTTGGATCTGTGACCCTGGAAATTTTGCCTCCTGACTCTTACCACTGCTCACTGTTTCCTTCCCATTTGTTTCAGCAACAACCCTATTGCAGCATTGATCATTCTGAAAATGATAGAGAAATTCCTCTTTCAACTTTGAAGTTGATATATTATGTAATATACATCATAATTGTACTATTACATAGTACTATGTAGTATGTTACATAGTAATTATACAGTATTACATGGTAAGTATAATATTCAAAAATGTATGAGAAATTAGTAGTACAGTTGTCATCATAAGCAGTGTTTTTTCATTATATTTTAACTTTAAATGAATAGATTTAAAACTCCATTCTGATTACTCTCCCTGATAAGTTCCTTAAATCCTCTGTACATTTGATCCAGGATTATTATTTATTTCATAAAAGATTTATTCTTCTTCTGTCTAGCTAAGCATATTCCTTTCCTTCATAGTCTGAGAAATATGTTCTCTTCAGATTTCAGACCCTTTCTCTCCCCTCAGTATTGCTCTGCTGATTTATCTAAATGTCTCAACTTTTATACTCTTACTATTTCTGGAATTTGGAAAAAAACTAATTGTCTAGGTTTCCACCTGTGTCCTTCCTGATGGATGCCTGAGCCTTCTTTCCATCTGTTGTCTTAGTGACTTAGCTCATTTCAGGAGAGACAAAACCATGACAACTAGCACTAAAGCAGTTGAGAACTTCACCCGTTTAAATAGCCTGAACAGTTCTGAAGCAGAAGTCAAATGCTATTTGTGATATCAAGTGCACGTGGGGAAAATTAAATGGGCAAATTTAAAATCAGAAGACTATACTCTGGGACTTGAGTAAGACACTCCATCTTACCTTTCATGTCCTTCCCTGGGCCACTTTTAGCAGTTTTTTGTGGGAATATTAAGTGCTATATTGCATATCAATAAGTCTAAATGGTAAACGGCACTTGAGTTACATTGCTTCTATGATGATATTATTCATATAGCCTCAAAAATTCCACTTTTTAACCTAAAACACCAAGACAAAGGACCATGTTAGAGGATGAAGGATAAATGAGAATATATAAAGTAACAAAAACATGCTATTGACTACCTATGACACAATGATTCATTTGCTGCATTTCATAGTTATGTGGGTTTAATTTGAAGATGAAAAACTGAAGATAGGTCTAATTTTTAGACTTGAAAAGGTACTCCTAGCCCTCCAAAAAATGTTTGCATTCAAATAGCTGCTAATTATTGAGCACTTAAGTTGCATCAAGTGTTGTCCAATTAACTCTGTATGTATTGTTTCCAAATCCTTTGGCCTTGTTAACATATAATCTCCATTAAAAAATAAACCCTCTGAGCGCAAACAAATTTGTACAGCTGGCCCACGTGTGCACAGTTACATGACAGACCCTAGCCTGCCTTAAACCTGGTAGCCTGCATCACGATACCCATACTTTCAAGTACTACATCCCAATTTAAAATCCTTTCTGAATATGCAAAAATGTGAGTTACAAATCTCACCATGTCTCTGTTCCTTGAGAATTCTGGTAATGACAATCTCTTATTCTCTATAGGAAAGTCCATCCTCTAGCTGGTCAAAACATGAAGTATGGGCCCAAGTCTTACTTCTACAACTAAGAGCGGGAGGAAGGGCAACTCTGGCAGATGAGGTTGAGAATTTTCCCTGCTGCTTCTCAAGCACTGTCTTCAACATGGTCTCCAGGAAAAAATAAATAAAGAAGCAAAAGTTTCCTCCTTGACTTCTAATTGGAAATTCCCAAGAGGCCATAAACCTGCAGAATTGCCTCTCAGTTCCCCTCAGGGCTTGGAAATTTCCCATCATTACATTTTTCCAAGATGCAGTCTGTGGTTTGACTTGTTCAGGTGTTTGTAAACTTTTTATGCTCCCAATCAGAGATTTTTTTCTTTTTTCTTTTTTGACTTCTCCTGGTCTTCTATTTGAAGATGCTTTCACTTGCCTTCATATTCAGAAACTGAAAACTGTGTGAACTGGGACTGAATATAGTGCCTTAGCAGAACTGGGGTGAAAAGCCTGTGTACTTATTAAGTGAAAAAGATGAATTCTGGGATGAGGCACAGCATCAGTCCACAAAGACATGTTCTGTTTGAGGGTGAGAGCAGCAGTCCATGCTTATTAAAGAATAACAATTAAATACATTTTTGCACATAAAAAATAAAAGCAATCGAGATATAAAATAGAGGATAGAAAAGAGACATAATGAACACTAAATAGGCCAAAGAAATCAGCAAAAATTGATCAACACCTTCAGGACAGGTAGACAGTGGGATCCAAACTGGTTCCCATCATCATCACAAGCATGATTTGGACATGTCCACCCCCATTTGCTACTTCAAAATCTAGATGTGGGATAAGGAAGAGAAAAAATAATCACTGAAGTAGTTAAGATAAACAGTTAAAAAACTGAAACTGAGGACATAGAAATGGAGAGGAGAAGAAAGAACTAAAAGCTACTTAAGAGGCATAGATAGCAGTTTGGGGTCAACAATAATAATAAGCAATGTGACTAAAAAGCATGTTACAAAAGTCATGGGTCAGTATGAGATATTTTGATTAATTGATGGAGATTTAGAATCACAGGTAGAGAGGAACTACTTAGGTATTTGTTTGTTGTCCAGTCAGAGCACAGAAAGATACTCCCTGGGGCTCAAGCATCTCTCTTCCTGTTCAATTCCAGACTCCATCTCTTCTTGTTCTCTACTAGGAAAGCAACCCTGAAATATAGATTATCTGTATCTGTTAGGATTGGTATTATGAGGCAAGAGAACACTTGTGTGGTATAGAATAGTGGTTACCAAATCAGGTCCAAGGACAGGTGATAAAAGTTTTCACCAACCATAAAAAGAAAAACATGGAGAAAACTGAATTTTTCATAAAAATAGCTAACTTTTATAAACGTATTCACACTGATGGGCTATTGTTATCCCCTATTCTATGTTCCTCTTCACTCTTGGTATCAAAAATGGCTTTTTTTAAATGAAATAATGGTGATAATAAATCACAGCTTTAAATATATTCTTGTTTGGCAAAACAAAAAGTCGACAACTGTGTATCAGTCCCCTCAACTAAAAAAAAATATTTTTTTTCCCAGTACGTAAAATACAAGACCGGGAACCAGTGCTCCAGTGGGAGACTGCTAGAAGTAGAAAAGGCCTTAGAAGACCAGTAATTCTCAGAAAGTAGGTTTAAGTGAACTGGAATGATCTGGGGGATCACTTAGCAAAAACATCCATTTTAACCACTTAAGAGTATTGAATTAGAAAAACTGAGGAAGTAAACTAAGAAAGAGGAAGACGTGAGATCCAGGATACAGGAGATCCTACAGGGGAGAGGGAGAGGAAAGTCCCCAAGACTGTCGCTGTGCACCAGGCCTGGGCGACAACTAGCCAACGGAGGGAGTGTACCAGGAGAAAGGGGAGTAACTGCAGGAAGCAATGCTTTATGTGAAGGGAAACTCAAAAGCACTATACTCACAATCTATGTAGTGACCAGTGTTCACATGCTCATCCTACCAGTGTCCCAGCAAGACGCAGATGGCACCCTCGAGATAAAGACGTGGCGCCGAGCAAGTAGTCATAGATGCTATCACCCTGAGCCCCAGAAGGGCAAGGAGAGGGAGAGGTTAGTGGAAACTGAAAGGAGTCATGTGGACTTGGCCACCTGGAGGTAGTGACTTTTGGCTCAGGAACACACCTGGCCTGAAGAGGCCTTGAAGGGAAGGAGCCAAGGGAATAAATACCTTGACCTGGCTCCTTCCCTCCCTCCCATCTCCTGCTGCAGATCTCACTGGCCAAACCCAACAGAACCCAGAGGTCCCAGCTGTAGTAGTCCATACATCTTTCTTGAGCAGGAGAGCAGGGTGAAGGGAGCAGAGATCTGGAGGGGCAAATGAAAGACTTCTGGAACACTCATGATGATATATATACACACTGATCAAGGACTTAACCAAAATTTACAAAAACATTTGGAAGACGTATGGGAGAAGGAGAGGGAAATACTGTAAGACAGCTGTATCTCAATCATGGCAGAAGTCAATAATATTTAAAGTTGGTATCTCTAAAAACTACAGCTATCTATGTATCATTTAGAAATATGGAGATAAATCATAAGACAAAAACAATAGCTGAGTGAGTAAAGCCTTTGGTATTTTTTTTTTTTGGTGGGGGGAGGTAATTAGGTTTATTTATTTATTCTTGGAGGAGGCACTGGGGATTGAACCCAGGACCTTATGCATGAACATGTGCTCTACCACTTGAGCTGTGCCTTCCCCAGAGGAAAGCCTTTGGAAACTAAGGGATTAGGGACATTACAAACCTTGCAATATTATTTGATTTTTTAAAATGATGTATTTAATAAAAACTAATTTTAAAAAAGTTGCTAGAAGGCTGTATGAAAAGCTAACACTGGGGTAAAAAAGAAAGCTAACACTGGTTATACCTGTGGAGCTAGAATAAGGGAATGAGAGTAGAAAAAAAACATTAACTTTTCACTTCACTTGCTCTTATATTGTTTTACTATGAACGTCTGCTATTTTCATAATAGTATTTATATCTTAAAAAAAAGAACTAGATCAACTGGATTTAGTCGCTAAAGGGAATTTATCCCTCAGGTGGGCTAGGGCAGAGAAGCTGAAACACATTCATTTGAATCAAATGAAGTCCTAGGTGGATCAATGACTTGACCAGACACATACATAGCTTAACAAAGCCTTGGTTAGGACCTAGGACTTCACTGGGGACCCAAGGGGAGGAGTCCCTTCTAATCTCTCTTTGCTTCAGAGAGAATAAATATTATATAAAGGTATGTCTCATCATCTTTGAATATTTACGTATTGAAGAAGTCTAGGGGTGAAAGACCAAGTAGAGAGGCCCAGACCAGGTGAGAACTGCTCAGTCACGTCACTCTGGTTGAGAACCACTAATTTTAGAGCATCTTGTTATGCAACAAAATAATTGATACAAAATAATTGATATAATCTACTCTTTAAAAAAAAAGAAAATATTGTTGTCCTATAACTACCTGAGTGCCATCACACCATTATAATACTGCTTTCTGATGTGGTAAAAACAAAAAACAAAAAACAAGAAAACCCTTCCTTTTAAACATTTAAATATTAAAAGGAAAAAGAACCACAAGCTAAACTGAATGTTTAATACATTTGTAGGAGGAAAGGAATGTGACAAGGATTAGAATTTTATAATATACACTAAACATTTACGTAAAAGATGTTCCATTTTTCAGAGAAGTTTCCCCTAGTTCCCTGTCTTTTCTGTCTTCCTCAGAGCAATAAACAGTAATTACTACTCTCTCAGATAAGCTGCTCCACTGACTTGGACAGTAATTACATCTTTATGTTTCATTATCTCCAAAAACTACCTTTCATTTCATAGCACAGTCTCACTGCACTGTTTCACAGTAAAATTGTACTCCTCAAATTTGAAGAACTTGAAAAAAAGGTAGAGGCCCAAGGATTTTTAGGCATTGATTAAGTAACAATGTCTACAGGCACAAACGTTCTATTTATTCATATTTTAATAACTGCAATAAAAGCAATGAAAGCTACTTTAATGAAAAAGGAACTCAGGAATGAGATAATTAAATATAACTAACTACATTTCAAATACAAATACCAGAGTAGTGTCAGGTAAATATCTAAATTATCTACCCTGAATTCTGGTCTGAGAAAAAGATCGGAGACAATTACAAGGAAGGTGCTTCATATCATCAGGTCCATTTTTAAAACAATGAGATCCTTTAGGACAATCACTTTAGCCTTTCTTTTTCTCAGAGATTTCTGTTGGTCCTCTTGTTGGTAACCCATTTATGTCTGCACCCTGAAATGAAAAATCATTTTAGATATTAGTTGTAATAATATAATAATATTTAAAAGACAGACACTATAAGAGATATTCTCTTTAAAAACAGACAACGAAGTCCAGAATGATAGAACTTCCAGAAACATGCAGGATGGCTAAATTTGTGCAGCTGAACAAAACCAAAGTTGAATTTGACAAGCACCATTGCTAAAAGACAACTAAATTGCCTATTCATTAAAAAAAATAACTTATTGTTTAAAAAAAATACTCTATGATCCTACCAATTAAGTATCTCATTAAAGTTATCAATCAGTGAAACTGGCTTATTTTAGTATCATCTCTTGTCTTCTATTAACTATTTAGCATTACTCTTACCAGCCAGGAAATACTGGTTATTATCTTGGCTATAAAGCAAAGAGCAAACTCATAAATCAGAGGTCTAGTTTAAAACCTTAGTTTAAACAAATGTTAACTGTTTAAATAAAAAACCCCAAATCTCTATTTTAAAAAAGAAGGAAATGTAGACACATTAATGAAGGTTTTGTCTGAAGAACTTGCATTCCCAAAAGCCAAGTATTTTACCCTGTACCCCAGCCCCTGCAACCCCCCGCTCATTCAAGGCATTTTAACGTTCTTACCTTATAGTCTACTTTGCCTTTACTTTTATCGTTGGATTCTCGTACAGCTTTCCTAGGCCATATACAACTAACAAAAGGGGAAATCAGCGGGTATATATATGGCTCCAGAAATTTTTTGTAGACCCAGGGCAAAACTGGAATGACAATGCAGGGAATGCACACCATTGTCCCAGGCTTGAGCTCTTGGACTGCCAATAAACGTGAAGAAAAAACAAATTAGATCAAATGACTGAAGGAATTCACCTAGATTAAGATATTTGAAATGACTTTCTACACTGAAGGAAAAACTTAAATCATACTACAAGTATTAGCTTAAATCAAGTCTATTAAATCAAAATGCTGCTATCTGCAAGGTAAAGGAATAATAAGTGGTCTACCGGAAAATAATAGTGAGGTGCCTGCCTCCAAACCTCTCCAGTCACTGCTCCCCAATCATAAATATGATAATATGAAGGAATAGCACCAACATTTGCTGGGTGCTAGGCAGTCAAGCTCTTAACACATATCAACTCATTTAAAACACCCAGTGAGGTTGAGTACCCTGGCATTTCCATTTACAGATAAATAAAAGAGGGCACAAAAACATTAAGGAACTTGGTAATTTTCACATACTCCAGTTTAGTGTGACTTAACTTGCAAAGCCCAACCACCTTCAGGGACTGACAATATTCGTTACACAACTTACAATGCCAAGGGAAAATTTTGTTGAATGGAACTCAATGAGATACCACTTTGGAAGACCTCTAGGCTGCAAACTGGCTGGCCTCTCCCAGGCAACAACTCTCCCTTGATATATTTGCTTTTCCTTTTTTAATAGCAATTAAGGTATACTGAGTAATAAAAAATTTTAATTTAGTATTGTTATTTGTATAAGTAAATTGTCCATTTCCAAACATTAACACCTAAATTTCCTTGATGATTAGAAACTGTCTTCGAATTTCTCAAAATCAGCAATTTCTTGAAAAAGAACAAATATTACTTCCATAATATACTATCAAACCATGGACCTCTTAAATTGACAAGAGTTTTTAATCCCTTAGCAGAGGCCTTAAAAACTCAGAAGCTTCAGAACAGTGCATAAGGCTAAAAATTAAGAATGTTAAATTTTCTTATTTTCAAAACACTGTAAATTAAGTAGTATTTGCTGACAAATGAATAAGCACTGTTACACTAAAGCAATTCAAAATTATTTACAAGTGAAGAGTGGTATAAATAATCCAATCTGAATGTGGCTTTGAAATGAATTACAAGACCTGTAAACAAATATAAACGTACATCAAGGAATGACCAGCTATTTTATAAAGAATTCATAACTGGATTCTTTAAAAACAGTCCTCTAGTCAAATTTAATAAAACAGTGTAAGAATTTATCAAAGCATTTTGTTTCAAAATTTTAAAGAACGTATTTTCTGATTACAATAAGCCAAACTGGCAGGAGAAGGGGGAGGGTCTTTTTCAAAGAATTATTATTCTTGGCTATTGGACATGTAGAATCTGATCAGAAGAGACTTAAAAGGTGGCCTGGTTCAGGTCTTATGAGTACCACAGCCTAATACTCAAGCAGCTGCCTGAACTTGAGACCTGCTTTCACTATTTTCAACATAGTGTTCTTGGGCAAATCATTTAACCAGTCTTTGCTGTAGTGCTCTCATGTCTAATGTGAAGACAATAATAAATAGTACCTATCTCAGAGGGATGTAGTGTGGACTAGATAAATTCATAGGAATACAAAGCTCAGAACAGTGCATACGTTAACGTTAAATGTTGTTACTAAAAGGGAAAAAACCCCAAAAACCCAAGGATTAATTTCTAATCATCAAGGACCCAAAAGTAATAAACTGTTCAAAGCCCACACAAAGGCAACCAGTAGTTAGAGCTGGCTAAGACCAGAATTCCTAAAACTGGTTTCCTAGCTCAATGCTCTTGCCTTTTCCCTTCCAAAATCATGATCATCATCATTCCACTTTCTACCAAACTTTCAAAACCAACCAAATCCTTCAATACAACAGGCAATACCACCGAGCACTAGACTATTAAGACTGTCAATCCCTCCATTGTAAAGATTTAAGTTTTTAGCTACTTGAAATTGTGTTTTAAGTGAATTCTCAAGAAAAAATATCACTAATTACTTTTGTCAAATTATGGCTTAGAACGGTCTAGAAGGCGGCTATGACATATTGATTAAAAAAAAAATCACGATTTTTTAAATTCTCTCCAAGCCAATTCTCGGATATTACAATAGAGCAAGAAAAATGGATTGAAACTGCTGGAGGAGAGAAATTTCTTTCATCTGCCTTAGTCCACTACAATGGAATAGGAAAAGGCGGAGGCTCCATCAAAACTTGGGCAGGGGTAGCGGGGGAAATGCCACCTCCTTAAGCAACCCAGTCCGGCGTATTATTTACTGGAGACAGAAGAGAGCGGGACAGGCTGAGTCAAAGACAAGGGCTGAAAAGATAGAACAAGGGCAAATGGTGGTGACAATAACAGAGAAGTGATACCGACAATTCAGGCCAGAGAGCGGATCCTGAGGAAAGGAGAGACGGATCGGACGCAGAAGAGGGGTGGACGCGGACGCAGGGGAGGAAAACGGCGAGGAGGGCAGGGGCAGGGGCAGGGGCTCCGCGGGTGCGGGCAGCGGTGGACTGTGACGGCCGGCGGGCCGCGAGGCCAGAGCGCTGGAGAACCGCGCACCCCGCAGGCTGCTTAGCGCGTCTCCACAGCGCCGAGCCCCCGTCCGCCCCGAAGCCCCAGCCACAGCCTCGGCCCCCGGGGCCCCGCTCACCCGCGACCACCACCAGCGGAAATGTCCGCGCTTCTAGAGTGAGGGACGCGGAGGGACGTGCCGCAGCCGCGCCAATGGGCACAAGGGCCGACAAAGGTGCGCCTGCGTCAGCCCGAGGACGCGCCGGACGTAACCGTGACGCCCAGGCTGGGACTGGGGGCGGCTTCCGGGCCGGCGCGGAAGCCGCTGGCTTAAAACCTGCGGGCCAGGCCTTCCCCGGCGCCCGGTTGCCGGGACAGGACCCGGGGTGCTGACCCAGGAGAGGATAACGCCTGTGCCAGTGGCTCACCACCTTCGGGAAGGCCTACTCTACCTGCTGTTCTCCAGTGCAGTTGTGGCTAAGCTAACCATTCTACTACAGTAATACTAACAGTGAAGTCAACTTTAAGCGGTATTCTCTTACAAAAAGCAACACTTCGCACCCGCTAGCATAAACAACAGTCGAGAAGGCGGAGTTGGAACCCTCATACACTACTAGTCAGACTGTAAATATCGCTGCTTTAGAAACGCCTGGAAATCCGTCAAATGTTTAAATAGCTAATCCAGCAGGGCCACTCTTGGTATACACTCAAATGAAAACACATGCCACACAAACTTTGTAATAGCTAAACAACAGGACCGGTATTCCACACTTCCACAGTGAAACACAGGTACATGCTGCAACATAAACCCTAAAAAAATTATTCTAAGTCAAAGCCAGTGACTAAGGGCCACATACTAATACTTCATTTTTATGAAATGCTCAGAATAGGCAAATGTACAGTCAGAAAATTGGTTGCCTATGGCTGGATTGTGGGTAGGGGGTAGTGACAGCCAACCACTACCAAGGTTCCTCTTTGGGATGTTGAAAATAACTAAAATTCATTGCGCTGATGGATGTGGAACCAAATATACTAAATGCCACTTAACAGTGCGTTTAATCTCAATAACGTCGGTGTTAAAGTTTCAGAAATTTCCCCATGTTCTAATATTCCATTTTATGCACAAATTCACTGAGATGCAAAACAGCATGCTATGAACCAAAATTAGTGGTTCAGAGCAACAGAATAATCTAATTCTAATAAGAAGAAAACTCATATGATCAATCTTGTGATGACATTTAAAATATATTTACTAATTAAGACAACCAAGACTCTGCTTTTACTTTTATTTGCATTTATTTTTTGCTGAATTTATTCCCGGGCCATAAGTTTTTGTTTCTTCAGTTTCTTCTGGGATATCTGTGGAAAAGAAAAAAAATAAAAGGGCTTAAGATTCCAGGAGAAACCCATACTACATCTTAAAGGAGGTCGTATCTCAACGAAAGAGCAACTGAAAATTTCAACATAAAGGTTAAGAGTCCTTTGGCGTAGAGACAAGGGGAGATGAGATGGGCAGCTGGGAGGAAATTATAGTAAGCAGGAGAGTCAAAACTGCACGCAGGGAGCCGAGATGGTTAAGACTAAGCGACAGCAAGGATGGAGGATATTTAATGATAAAAATCAACAGAAGTCAAATCCATTAGGTGTGAATTATCACCCTCAGGTTCCGGACTTAAAGAACTAAATGTAATCATTAACTGAAAACAAGCTTATTAGATTGGGGGGAGGCAGGGAAGGGGCCCTTTGGATATGTGGCATTCAAAGTGACTATGGACACTTCAAATGCAGGTAAAGAGTAAGTGAGGTAGAACATCAGATATTCATGTAGTTCTAATAAACTGTAAATACAAAGTTACTATTCATTATTAGTCACAAAACAAAGGAGACCCATGAAAGCCAAAATAAAATGACTACAAGAGGTAGTTGGTTGCTCAGAACAGTTTCCTTTCACGGTTATTCCAAAGGTGTCCTAAGTCAGTCATCACAGCAACCACTAATTCTAATACACCAAAGGAAACAGCAAAGACTAAGTAATTTACCTTTTTCTTCTGTGCAACCTCCTCTTCTGGTTTAGGAACAATCTGCTCTTTTTCAGTAAGGATCATCTCAATGTGGCAGGGAGAGCTCATGTAAGGGTTGATCCGACCATGAGCTCTGTTAAGTCCTGCGCCGCATCTTGGGAGCTTTGTTCACCTGGATGTGCTCAATGACCAGTGAATCCACATCTAAGCCCTGGGAAGAGGGGAGGGGAAACAAAACCAGGTAATACCTTTATTTTAAATCCACAAACTGCCGTTAAAGTCCCTGCCTTAATGCAATCATTTTGAAAGGCAACCTTTTAAAACTATTTGTTCAAGCAATTTTTTAAACACGTAGGATAGTGTCCTTTAAATCTAAGTAACTGCCAAAACTCAGTGCGAAATGTACCTTGTTTATAAGGGCACTCCATAAAGGTCGCTGAGGAATGGAGTTACAGGATGGGTAGCATTAAATAAATCGAGACAACAGCAACTTTAAATGAATAATGAAATTGCATGTATAAAGATGTTTATGGTTTGGGTACCTTAAGTTCTGCATTACTTTCTGCATTTTTGAGCATGTGCAGTAAAAACTCAGCACTCTTTTTGGGCCATCGACCCTGTGTCCAGCCCCACTGTTTTGCCTAAGAAAATGAAAAAAAAAAAAAAAGAGACGCTATTAGTTATTTCCCGATTTAAATCAATGTTATAATCAAGATGACTTATTTTAACATTAAGGTTGCTCAGAACATGTTTTTTTTCATGGTTAATACAAAGGTGTCCAAAACTGCCATCACAGGAGCAAGATCCCGATTAAAGGCAGATCGTAGCCATTCTTATTCCATCCACTTTCCCTCAGTTTGTCTTTTGAAACGACAACTATGAATTCTCACCTGGGCACACCTACCAACTCCACCATTGTAACGACGAAACGGCACACATTGCTTCTGTAAAGTGACGTCCTTCAAATACTTGGTGGCTTTTCGGATATGCATACCCTTAATGGCCTGGGCAGTTTCACGAGTGTTCTAAGTATAAATAACATAAGCTGTGAGTTAACTGTATTTTCAGAAACCTCAATTTAAAAAGTAAACATTATCAGATTTTCAAAATATGAACATTTAGCAACAGCTAAAACCTTTCTTTGGAAGTGAGGTAAAACAATGAGGAAAAAAAAATCTGTGATTAAGAGCCAAGGACGCTTGGTTTGAAGGTGGAGAAAAATGATTCCAAAAACCATTTATTCACTATTAACATGCTCTCCATCATCTTGCAAACAATTACATGTCCCAGATCTTGGTCTGTATACTAGGTTCTCAGGTAGTTTCACCCAATTCCACAAATCCTAAATCAAAGTGCTCATTATATACTGTTGATTACCCACCAAAAGGTGGCTGCTCAGAATTGATTTATTTTCACGGTAAATCCAAAGGCGTCCTAAGAAACACATCATCGCAACTACCCTTTTTAGGATGGTTAAGAACTCGCGGAACTCTTTTAGAGCATAACTATGATCCACATACCTTAAAGTGAACACGAAGATTTGAACCTCTTGATTTGCATGCTAGAAAATAAACAAGTTTTGGTTAACATTGAGTATCTTATTGTCTTGCTCCAAAATAAGGAATGTTTCTTGTTCACTTACATTTTGTGGGGTTTTCTGGGTCAAGTGAATAGCGAACCATTTTTAGAGGTCACCTGAAAGGGAGCAAGAACCATTCTGTTAATCTATGTTTACAACGGCATATAGTTTATACAAGTATTAAGTACTACCCCCGCGGCTGCTCAGAGAGTAATTGTTTTCATGATTAATCCAAAGGTGTCCTAAGAAACAACATCATCGCAGCCATCCTTCTCTGTCCAGTTTTCTTCCCTTTTGTAACTACCAGTGACTACAGCAGTGCTGACATCAGACTAGTGAAACGGACCTCGTCGGCCCTCTTGCCTTCTGGAAGAAAACACAGTCTGTTTCAATTCACATCTGGACGCACTGGCAACTCAAGCCAACTACAGTCCCCTACGTGCTCCCCCTCTATAGAAACCTCCTTTGCTCACAGCTTCACAAATAATCCGCTCTTCCCACACTTTAAGGTTATTACTTGCGTTAAACGCCGTTGAAGTTGAAAAAACTTAAAAGAGTAAAGCCTCGACCGGACCTGACCATATACCCCTCAAACTTTCTCTGGATGCGGCTACAAACGCGCTGCATACGCGGCCTCCACTCACCACGAAACACATGACCTCCGGAGTCGGCACCGATCACAGACTGCCAGTACAACCCCGCCACCGCATTCCTGCCCATCGGGCCCCTCTGCCTGCTGCCAAGGCCTGACGGCGCCGGGGCTCCGGGCTGGGGAATCCGACACGTCGCCCGGCACAGAGGGCCATCGCCACCAGCGAGTAATCAGTAGCCGCCAGCATCCTCCTCCCGAGGGTCTCGAAATCGGCGCCCCCAAGTCTAGGATGGCAGCGATTACCGGAGGAGTCAAACGTCGGAGAAAGAAGCCGAAGACCTACTCACCTCAGGCCGCCTACCGGAAAAGGAAGAGCGGTGGTTCATGGGAGAATTCATGAGATCTCGATATCTCGCGAGATTCCCTGCCGAAGGAACGAGATTTGAAGAGAGGAGGAGGGCGGAGGGAAAAGGGAGTATGGAGTTTGTTTGAGAAGATCTGAAAACGAATTGCCTCCTTAGGTACTGTCTCAAAATTCTCCTCTTTTTTTGTATACAGAAAAAGTTACGAATTTTAAATATCAATCAATTGAAAACTGGTTTGTAGTTCTAGAACAGGACCATGTATCGTTAGGTATAGATGAGGCATTCATTTGTCAACTTTCGTTAGGTTTCATTATGTGATTATGTGAAAGTGGTTAGTAAATGGACAATAAAAAGATTCGAAGGACGAAATGTAATTATGGTAATCAGAAAATTCTCAGGATGGGAATATCACTCAATCAATTGTACAGCAACAGTATGAAGGCTGTACTAACTGAAGTGTCTGGTTCAAGAGTGGGGTCTTGTTCCTCACTGCAACTGATAGATCTTCATCTGGGAAAGGATGTCTGTTCCTTGAGAACAAAAATACCAAAGGGCATTTTCTTCCTCATTCAGGTCATCCATCTGGTTATTCCCTTACAATCACTGATTGTATTAGCACTTAGCTTTAGGTCTTCCTTTTATAGCCTTAGTGAACTAGTGAAAATTTTAAATGAACTCTCTAAATTGTATTATATTTATACATATATATTTATATATTTACTTCAATCTGTTGTTTTAACAGAGTCTTTGTTTTAATTTTATTATATTTATTGTGCAGAAATCTTAATTGCTAAAACAATAGTTAACTACAAATAGGAGTAATCCTTAGCAATCAATTTATTTGTTCATTCATCCATTCAGTGAATATTCATTGAACACTTATACGCCCACCATGATGCTAGATGCTATAGTATAACAAGTACTGGGAAAGTCTCACATGTCAAGGAATCCACAGTCTTAGAATGAGAGTAGAGATAAAAAGGGGACAAGGAGATGAACAGCCAATTAGAATACAGTGAAATTGCTAAAGTGAGGTGAGCACTTCCCTGCCAACGTCAGAGGACACCATACTTTTTTTTAATGGAGGTATTGGAGATTGAACCCAAGACCTTGGGCATACTAAGCAAGTGCTCTACCACTGAGCTATACCTCCACACCCTAAGAATATCACTGTTTGGAGCAGAATAAGGCCATTTGAGGAACAGCAGGATACCCTAATCCTCTCAGAGAACCTGGAGGTAGTCAGGGGCCAGATCACTAGGGCTGGTTAGGGTATCTAGGCCCTGACTTGGCACTTGGAATTTGTTTTAATTGTCATGGAATACCACTGAAGGACTTTTTACCTAATGGCTTTAGCAGCTGTTGAAATTCATTGCCTAGATGCATGATTTCATTAGATGTTGAAAAGCAGTGATTTCCCCCCACCTAATTTTATCATTCCATTAGCATTTTTAAATTGGATTTGTATAAAAAAGTACTTTCCCTATTTCACACAGGAACGGCAGGCTCAAACTTATTGACATTCAGAAAAATGAGCTGGTTCCCTAAAAACTGCCAAAAATACTGATTTAGATTTTTAGAAATCAGCTTTATTGAGGTATCCTTTATATGCAATAAAACTCCCCCAATTTTAGAATTAAAACAAACAAACAAACAGGCACAGTTTTAAGCATTTCATGTTAAGTTTTAAAACTTTGAGGGTTTTCTCGCAGACCCTGTGAGGCAGGTGTCCTTACTGTTCACATTCTCGTAAACCAGAAGAGGGATTTTGGAGATCTCAGCAAACACCCACCTACTTATGTGGGTTCCAGAGTCAGACACTTGGAGGGGTTGTCGGGTCTCCCAATTGAATAGTAGTAAAATCTGGATAGGGATTTACTATGAATGGCAGGAATGGAAGTAGAGCCTCTATGAAGAGAATCTGGCAGTAGAAGGTGGTAGAATTTTTTGCAACAGATTAATTTCTTAAGGCATCTCATAATGCAAGACTAATTTCCCAAAGCAATGAACATGAAATAAGAGGGAATGTATTCCCAATACACCTAAATATGCAACTGTCATAACAGTCTACACATTTTTTTCAGCATTCTCTCTTAAGATTTCATAGCGTAATGCTTGAGAGCATAGACAGTGGAGTCAGACTTCCTAGTTTCAAATCTCATCTCCTCTCTCCTCTTCTAGGACTGCCTTTCACTTGCCCTGACCTGGAGAAATTACTTAAGTGACCTGTGTCTCAGTTTCCTTATCTTATCTTCTCTCGTCTGTAAAGTGAAGACAATGACGACAGTAGGGGTATTATGAGAATTAAGTGAGTTAATACTTACAGAGCACTTAGAATGGTGCCTGGTACCCAGAAAGTGCTATTAAGTATTTGTTAAACTAAAAATTATTAACTGTGTTTCAGAGAAGGATTTCTTAAATTAACAGCATGGCAGATCATGAATTTCTTTCTTTCAAAAACCTTTTTCTAACATTTCATCACATCTAAATTCGGTTGCAAAGTTATCGATATTTTTGGATACATTTCCAGCAGTAGTGTTGGCACCCTCTCTTAGGTGGAAGACCTTGTTTTAGGATACAGAAAATACTCTTCTGAGTCATAACGGTGAACAACACTGTAATCACTAAAATCACTTATGGGTTCACAAACGTAGATTTGGGTAAAAGCAGTCACACATTAAAGACTGTGACCATATTTATATGATTTCATTTATGCTAAAGACAAAAACTAATCTTTTCTATAAGAAGTCAGGATGGTGGTTGCCCTCGGAGGGGAGCAGGATGACTGGAAGGAGGTACAAGGTGGCTTCCAGATGCTGATAATGTTCTGTTTCTTCATCAGGATGCTGGTTTCACAGTTCCTTAGCCTGCAAGTTTGTCCAGCTTGTGGAAATTCATGGAGTTGTACACATATGCTGCGTGTGTGTCTCTCTCTCTGTTATGCATATATATTATTCAGTGTTATTCTTTATTTATATGAATTTTTGATATTTTTAAGTAACAGTATGTTCATTAGTTTGCTAGGGCTGCCATGACAAAGTACCACAGACTGGCTCAAACAACAGATTTCATGCAATTTCTTTCTTTCTTTGTCGCTGAATCACTAATCCATTCAACTAAGAAGCCATTACATGTACTAGGTGGGCCATTCAGGGTCCATGTACAGTAAATTCTAAGGGGTAATCTACTAGCCATATACAGACAGATTATATAAAGAAGCAAAGATTTTATAAAGAATGCAAGTGATGCCATAAAACAACGCAGGATTCACACCCAGAAGAGTTGTGCAGATCTTAAGTAATTTTGGTGACTGCTTTCTATGGTGTAATGAACGTTTGGTGGCATGGAAGGGACCACATGCCAATACGGATTGAATAAATCCGACAATAACCTTTAAGGGTTGCGCTGACCACATGCTGGGTCAGCTGAGCTCAACTTGGAGAAGGGGAAGGGTCTGGCGCTTATTACACAGGCATTGTGGCTGGATGCTCCACATTTGCTAGTTCATAGAGTCTCATGACAGGAGGAGGGGGTAGTCAGGTTGGGCTTCCCCTGGAAGCAAAGTCTGAGACACAGGTGAACAAGCGCTGTGGAAAGGTAGGTCAGGTAGCAGGACTGATCAGGAGGCCTAGTCAGGCTGGGATGCAGTCCCCAATGAAGGCTTCAGCCTGTACCCTGCCCCCACCCAGGGGAACCCTGGGGCTGGATGCTCCTTAGAGTTGTTCCAAGTTGAGGGGGTAAGGGGGCTGGGCCTTTATAAGCCCATTGATCAGTCACTGGAGGTGGGCTGCCCGGGAAGCGGGTGTGACCTTGGGTGAAGCGGGGTTCTTCAGCCAGTCCTTAAAGAGGACTGACAGCTGGGGAATGACAACATTCTTAATGGAGGGAGAGTAAGTCCTTTGTTCCTGAAGAGGGATCTGGGAAGCACATCCCAGTGTCCCCTACAGTAGATATTATTGTTTCATTTTACAGACAAGAGAACCAAGGTTCAGAAGGGACAGAGCAAGGGTTTGAACCTAGGTTTACTGTCAATGCCTGCATTCTTTCCCAGCATCCTGTCTGCCAGTTCTGCACATTCCTGCCTCCCTGTTTGCCGGTGACCTCCACGTTTCCAACCTCGGCTCACCATGGCTATCCTGACTTCCCCACCCTGCCTCGGGGCCCTCCGTCTCTTGATTGGCTATGGTGCTTCCCTCCAGCTTTTACCTGGTCCACAGTCCCACTTCCTCAGCCCATGGCTACCTGCATTCATCAAGATCAATGTAATAAAAGCAATGTGAGGAGGATTATTCTGGCTCTGAGGCACTAGGTGGATTGGTGAAGCCAGCAATGTCAGATTAAATTCTGGAAAATACCAGAAAAGCTGTAGCAGAGGAGGTAAGACAAGTTTGGCAAGGGCAAAGAAGGTAGGAACAGAACAGCAAACGCCTTTGGGCTCCCCTGGGACCTTCTTCTTTTGGCTTCCCTTTGATGGCGACCACGGGGGTTCATTTGCACTATAGATCTCCAGGGAGCAGCAGGGAACAACAAAACCTTAGCCTTTCAGAGTCAAAGCCATTCTCCTTGCTGACCTGACAAACACAGATGTCAAGTTGTCCCTGCAAGAGTTTGGCAATTTGTCCAAACAACTGTTTTCCATTGAGGATATAAATCTCTTAGGAAAAGGTTTGTCTGCCTGATTTGTTCAATCAGTTGGCCAATATGAATTAGTCTGACCATGTCCTTGGAAAAGAATATCTTTGGGGGTTTTCTGATGACTGAATATTCAATCTTCTGCTTTTATCATCCACCTCCTCTGTCCATTCCTATAATACTTTTGAGACAGTTGGCTCCTGGGTCTCCAGGAGAGCCAGGGGAGGGAAGTCTTAATCCTTTAACAGGGATTTCCTTGGCTCTCCTCAGTCTGAGCTTCCCATACAGTGCTCTTTGAGTCTTCCTTAGAAATTGGCCTTCTTTACCAGGAAAGGGGAATTCTTTACATGACAATAAGAAAAATGTAATTCCTTACACCAGAGGTAGAGTCCTTTTCTTTGCCTCTCAGGCTGGTGCACTGCTGCCATCTCCTTCCTGCCTCCCGGTCTGTCTTTCCCCAACCTCCCAGAGCTAGCACTGGGGGCCAGGGTTGTGTAGCAGGATACTGACATCTGGTAACTGGGATGGAATTCCACTACTTCCCCAGTTGGGTCTCTTTGGTTTTGCTGAGCTTTGCCCCTTCGTTTCTTTAAAAAAAAAAAAAGATAAACCAATTGTGCTGGGTTGCTAGGAATGTTATAAGAGAAAGTTAAAAGATGCAATGAACAGCACAATGTAAATATTCAGTAATACTGGCTCATTCCTACTTTCTCCCTCCTTCTCCTTAGGGTTTATTCTTGGACATCACTTAATCTGATTCTTTTCCCAAAGCAGGGATTTCCTCTGTGACATCCTGCACTGGCTACCCTCTTCCAGATCCATTCTCTGACGTCTGTGCCTTGTAAGGCTGAGACTACCCACTGCCACCCAGACCTCCCTTTGGGTGTGGCCCATGGTGAGCATGAGAAGGAGCTGGAAGGTCAAGGAGAAAGGCTGGGCTGTTTCTTCCTAGCTCCCTTGCTGCCTTGGCACTGGGTTCTGAGTGGCTGCATCTCTTCAAGACTACAGCCCCTGCCAGATTGCCTGTCCTCCCAAGCTCAGATCTCTCTGGGCTTCCTTTCAGTACCTCCTAATTCAGTCAGTCGCAGGCACGGAAGCATCTTTCTGTGGTTGCTGCTCTCTAGGTGCCTCAGTGTCTCTTGTTAGTTCTGTTATATTTGCCCGTATCTCTTGAGTTCCTTAAAGCCTCTTCTGATGAACTCTCTGCATGGAATTATTTACTGCTGGCATCCAAGCAGAAAATCATCCACCCTCTGTTTGAATACTTCCGGAGACTGGAGCTCAATATTTATCTTTTCACTCTGACTTAAAACAATGATGTATTTGAGAATGGAACTTATATTTAGGGTATATCTACTGTATGTTGAGCGCTACGTACACTTTGTTACACAACGACTTTGAGAGGAAGATTGTACCCCCCAACACTTCACGGAGGGTGGACCTGAGGCTCAGGGGAGTTCGGTAACTTGCCCTGATCTTGCAGCTAACAGGCAGCACTGCATGCATTTGACATAGAGCTAGGTTGTCCTAACTCCAACATTTGCTCTTTCCTGTCGTTACACCCAGCTGTCATGGGGCAGAATTCCAGAAAGGGGAAGCTGGAACTATGGGGAAATTTGCTTTTGTCACAATTTTGCCAAGGGCTAGCTTGGAAAGAAACCCCAATACTGTTCACCAAAACTTCTCTTAAAGGACATGTTCCTGTTAAGCAGTAACACCAAGGGCCACTAGATGGCACCAGTTCAGCACTGGGTAAAGCTTTTTCCCGTAACATTTCTGTGGGCAAAGGGCGTGTCTAGAAAAAGTTCTGTTTGCCTTGACTTGAAAATACGACTTTGAGTGTAATGAACTATGTGTTTCCTCCAAACTGGGCTGACTTTTCGAGGTTTTGAAAGGTGAGAATATGAATGGGGCATAACGGGGAAGAGGGGAGACTCATGTAGCCTCAGGAATGATGCAGCTGCAGCCTCACAAAGGGTTAGTGGGGTGGAAGCAGTACCCTACCTGTGACACCAAACCAAGTAAGATAGTCATTCAAAGGCCAGGGAAGCATGAGAGGTGGAAGGGCCTGATGAAGTCTTCTAGCACAACCCTGTCATTATGCAGATGAAGGGGCATAATATATATATATTGGCCTAACATCTTGTGCCTTGGGACCTTCCTGACTCTGTAAGGCAACTAGATAAAGGGTGCAACTTTTGCTCCCCTCTCTTTGTTTCTGAAGGGACTTCTTTTCTTTTTGTCCATTTGAAATTCTCTAGACAAAAATTTAAAGTTTTGTCTTTACATTTATCACTTAAATGGAAAACAAAACCAGGGAATACATTCATCTGGTTCAAAAATCAAAACAATATAAAAAGGCAGCCAGTAAAAAGTCTGACTTGTATCCCTTTCCGCATCTCTCTCATCCTCCCTTTCCTCAACCCACGAGTAGCCATCATTTTTATTGCTTCTCGAGTCTTTTCGAGTTTCTTAATGCAAATACAATCAAGTGCAAAAATGGAAAGGTTTTTATTTATGTCTTTAGGGGAAAGGATTCTCCACTGTTGGTCCCTGGCTGCCAGATGCCCTTTCATTCCCACTTATCTTTAGGGGTGATTTCTCTAGTGGTCACACTTTATTGGAATAAAAAAGATTGAGACGTGGTACTGACAAATACCAGTTAACTGTACCCAGATGGTGCTCCTGTCCTGGAAACCGTGGGAGCCCTTGTCGTCGCACCTAGTCAGCGCTCCTGGTCTTTCCCAAGTCCCCAGATGCTCGCTCTCTCGTTCCTGGAGGAAGGCTTAGTTTCTGACTCCATGTGTCCTCCAGGAGACGCTAAGCCTGCCTCCTCGCTTCAGAGCTCCTCCACCTCCCCTTACCCGGCTCCTTCCAAGGGCTCCAGCTCTCAGCATTCCTGGGGCTCTGGCTCTGCCTTCAGACACCTCCCACTCTTCCTTATCTTCTCTCAACTCTTTGTTTCTGTCCCTTTTTGCCCCCTTTGCCCAGCAAAGTTCTCTAAAGACTGGTCACTGAGATTTCTTCACCAGTTAGTTCAGTTCACTGAAATTGAATGAGCACTTATGACCTGTGAGTTATGTGCTAGATGAGGAAGATACAAAGATAGAAAAAGATGTGGTCCCTGCCACTGAGGCTCTGTGGCTCAGACCTAATTAAGTGAAACACGCTGGGATACATGTAGTAATACAGCTGTGGTCTCACTGGGCTGAGCACAGAGCGGGAGCTGTGATTCCTAGAGACGAGGATCTCAGTCACCACTGCCGGGCCTCCAGGTGCTGGAGCTTGGGATGTTAAGATCCTGATGCTGCTTCCTCAAACAGGTCCCCTGGGGTAATTTGGCCCCCCTTTCTTTAGTCCTCTGCTTCCTGCCACCTGTTTAGATGCCATTCCTCTCTAAAGCCCTCCAAGTCAGGGCCATTTCCAGATCTGGCCTTCTCAGGTACTGCTCCCTCCTCCAAACCCCCTTCACCCCTCAAAAACGAACCTGTGCACCTTCCCCCGGAGCCCTGTGTTTGTTTTCCAGGGTGGTGGCTCACGCATGTGAAGATAATACTGTTTTCCTGAAGGGCCCATCCCAGCTAAGTGACACAGGTGCATTTTGATAGTGATCTGGAAAGGCAAATCCTTAACATGAAGGATTCTCGATCACAAATAGGTTTTGAAGCTTAGTGACAAACCAGAAAAGCTCTGAGGAGGGCAGACCAATGGATGGAGGTGTTGGTGCTGGTGAAATGTCATATGAGGAGCCATAAAATGAGAAAAGAAATCTACCAGTGATTGGACACTGACTCATCATTTGCCAAGCATTGCCTGAGAATTTTGCTTATATTGTCTCAGGATATTAGTTTTCTCATGCTGTGTGATAATACCACCACAAACCTGGTGGCTTAAAACAACACATGTGTGTTATCTTAGAGTTTCTGTGTGTCAGGAGTCCAGGCAAGGTTGGATTCTCTGCAAGATTGCAATCAAGAGTTGGGCTCTCATCCGAAGGCTTGACTGGGAAAGAATCTGCTTCCAAGTTTGCACAGTTGTTGGCAAGATTCAAGTCTTTGCTGGCTGTCAGACTGAGGGCCTCATCTCCCCTCTGGCTGAGAGGCCATGATCAGTTCCTACTCAGTTGTTGCCCAGAGGCTGCCCTCAGGCCCTTGCCATGTGGGCCTCACCAACATGGTTGCTGACTTCATCAAAGCCAAGAAGGATAGGGTCTGGTAGCAAGATGGATATTAGAATCTTATGTAACATAATCATGGCAGTGATGTCCTGTCACCTTTGATGTATTCTGTGGGTTGGAAGCTTGTCACGAGTCTTGCCCATACTCAGAGGAGGAGATTACCCAAGGTCCTGAGACCAGGGGTGGGTATCATAGGGCCGTCTTCGAGTCTGCATCACCATCTCTGAAGTGGGCATTTCTAGGCTCACTCTACAGGTGAAGAAAAGGAAGATTGGAATAGTAAGTAACTTGTCCAAGGGTGCTTAGGTGGAAAGTAGGGACTCCAGACATGGCCTGTCAGATCTGAAGCTCATTGTGTCCCACTAAGGTAACCTGGGGGTGTTTGGCCTGGATCAGAGCAGACTCAGGGGTGGGAGTCCTGTTGACAGTCTTCTGGAACCTGGGTCACCACATGGATGAGGGCATGGACAGAACTAAAATCAATAACTGGGAATTGTCAGGCATAGAGGTAACCTCAAATAAAGGGCTTCTAGCATTTACAGTGACCTGAATAGAATGAACGTCCTGAAGTGGCCTCTTCCTTTTATCACCTGGGCTCAACCAGCAACCATGGCAGGATGAACCCTGTCTAGGACGCTGAATGGGGTCCTATCACGGGATGGGAGCTGCTGGATGGGGTTTAAGATCTCAGAAGTAGAGAGTCTGTATTTCTTAGAGGATATCAAAGGTGGACACTGCAGTGGATGGACCTAGAGATTATCATACTTAGTGAAGTAAACCAGAAAGAGAAATACTATATGGTATCACTTATATGTGAAATCTAAAAAAAATGACACAAACTTATTTACAAAACAGAAACAGATTCACAGGCATAGAAAAGAAACTTATGGTTACTGGGGAGAAAAAGAGGTGGAGAGATAAACTAGAAGTTTGAGATTAGCAGACACAGACTACTACATATAAAATAGATAACCAGCAAGGTCCTACTGCATAGCACAGGGAACTATATTCAATATCTTATAATAATTTATAATGAAAAAGAATATGCAAGTGAATATATGTGTGTATATGTATGACTGAAACATTATGCTGAACACCAGAAATTGACACAACCTTGTAAACTGACTATACTTCAATTAAAAAAAAGAATATGACAAAGAATATATGTATATGTGTATAACTGAATCACCATACTGCATACCAGAGACTAACACAGCATTGTAAACTGACTATACTTCAATAGAAAAAAAGAAATGCCAGTAGAAAACAAAATCAATAAAATAAACTATTAGCTAGCCAAATCAATTTAAAAAAGAGAAAGCACATATGTAAAAATGATACATGGAAAGTAAAGATAATTCAGTGGAAATTAAAATAAATTTAGAGTTATTTGTGTTAAAAAAAAAAAAAGGTGGACACTGAAGAACCCAGCAGCCAGGTGGAGGAAATATCCTGGGGGAAGTTAAATTTCACCTTGCTTGTGAATCTGTCCAGGTCTGAAGCCACCTTGAGGAGGCCCCTGGACTTCTCTCCCTTCTCCTGCTGACAGTCTGCCTGGGAGTGAAGGTCAAGATGACGGCAGGGGTTGTTCCCACGTGTAAGTGCCCTCTGTGGGTTTCAAAGAAACTTTTCTCTGGGTTTTATTATCCTGACTATGCTGATAAGAAGATTGACCAACCAGGAAGAGAAAGTGGGAGCCACAGGCCATATCTCTTGGCAGGTCACACTCAGGTCTTTCCTGCTCACATCAGCTGGGGTTGCAATAGCTCCCAGTTCGAGTGTACCTGAACTGGTCACTCGAGGGCAGAGTCTTGTCCGTCTGGAAGTCCTGGACCAATGAGCTGAAGTAAACACCTCACCCCACTCTCTACTGCCCCTTGTGCAAATTCCTTGTCTGGCTGATACTTCTTTTGTGAAATTGTGCCAAAGTTTATCAGTTCTGGGACAACATGCATAACTTTGCATAGGGAATAAAACTCTTTTCATTTATTTCTTTGTCTTGCTGAATAGAATTGCTATTACTTCCCCTATGAGTTTCTGACATAAAGGCAGATAGACCCAAGTGCAAGCTTTTCTATCATCATGTTGGTCCTGCTGAAAGGATTTGGAGCTGGGTTCCTGTGGGGGGCAAGGGCCTATAGGTCAAAGCTATCCTTTCGAATCCTGGTTCAATGGATGCATAATTAATTCTTTGCTTGTTGTACATATTCTCTCAGGCAGAAGTGTAATTTGAGGAAAACAGGGAGTGTGTGTGTCCCATGGAGATTGGGAGTGGAGCCCCACTTGCTCAGCTTTCCTCCCACTGTACCAGCCAGCCTGGCTTGTTCATGCCCTTCTTGTGTCTCTGGGCCTTTGTGTCCTCACTCACCTAGAAAGGCTTGTCTGTTTCTCTCATTTAGTCACCGGAGCACCACCGAGGGTGCTGGGGAGTCTGGCGTGGCTGTGCGGGGTAACGTCATTCAGAGCTCTTGAACTCTTTGGACATTCATTCCTCATGTGTGGCAGGAAATACTTATTGACTCAGACTGAACCCACCTGGACAGTGGGAAGACCTGGACAGTGGGAACCACCTAACCTACTGGGTAGCTGTAGGGATTAAATGGCATAAAGAAAGTTGGGGGTCAAGGGTGAAGGTATAGCTCAGTAATGAAGGTAAAGTGCATGCTTAGCATGCATGAGGTCCTGGGTTCAATCCCCAGTACCACCATTAAAACAAATAAATAAATAAAATAAATAAATAAATAAACCAAATTACCCCCTGCCCCCACCCACAAAAAAAAGGAAGAGTAATTTTATTTCAAAAAAAAGAAAGTGAGAGCAGAATTCTTTCTGGACTTCTGTCCATTGATGTCCCAGCCAGAGCCTTCAGAGCGACTCCAGCCCACAGTGACTGATCTCATTTGTCACTTATTTAGCCCTGTACTGCTTAGCTAATTTGTGATCTGTTTATGTGTGTGCTTTACCTACTCCTCTTGTACATAAGCTCTTTTTCTGCTCCTTCGGGTCCTTTCAATACCTAATGTGATGCCCAGTCATAACTGGTTTAGTTTCTGTAGATTGACTGCTTAATTGAAGCTGTGATCCACAGAAGGAGATTTATTTTCAAGGGACCACCCAATGCAAGAACCTTAGTTTTGAGATCATTTTATGCCCCTTTCATGGTGGAATGAAGACTGAATAACACAGTCTTAATGAATAATGCAGTGTGTCGTGAGTTGGAAAGGGAGAAAAAAAGGGAATATCTATACATGTCATTTTCAATCATCTTGATTTGAATTGCCTGGTCGTATATGGTCAAACAATAAAAGCTGGGGGAAAATGGTCAAACTTATCGCTTGGTTCTTTGAGACAAAGTAACTGGCTGATTGACTGTCTTCTCTGTTCAGCAGAATTTGCGGGTCTCGGAGCCACGGCCAGAAACTGAACTGAGGCGAATAGGGTCACAGCAGGGAGGGAACAGCAACCTGGCAACATCTTTATTTTTGCCTTGTTGGTGTAACCTTGCTCACAAAGAAGACATGGAAGAGAAAAGACTTAGAGAGTGGGAGAGGAAAAAGAAAAGAAAGTCAGATCGTGAGGAAGGGCCAAGAGGACACAAAGGAACCAACCAGTTAACACTCAGGGAGTAACCAAAGTGTCCGTGGGAAGATCACAGCAGGGCTTGCCCCACATGCTGACAGAGGACAAGCTAGGCTGCCTTCCTCCCAGCTGTGCCCCGCAGGGTGATGTCAGTGGCCATCTCCAGCCTGAATGATTCTCACACCCGCCATTTCCCCAGCAGGCAACAAAGTTCCCCTTACCTCTGCCTTTCAGGGGGGTCTGGGCTCAGAGATCCCCTCAAGCCCTCAAGTCAGGGTACTCCAGAAGAACAGAACCTACCACACAGTGGTCCTTCAGTATTCACAGGGGATTGGCTCTAGGACCCCCACCCCCACCCCATGGATACCAAAATCGGAGGATGCTCAAGTCCCTTATACAAAACAACATGGTATTTTGCATATAACCTACACACATCCTCCTGTATACGTTTCATCTCTAGATTACTTATAATACCTAATGGAAAGGAAATCTATGTAAATAGTGGTAAATTCAGTGTAAATGTGTAAGTAGTTGCTGGCACATGGCAAATTCCAGTTTTATTTTTTGGAACTCTCTGGGTTTTTTTTTTTTTAAACAAATAATTTTGATCTGTGGTTGGTTGAATCCATGGATGCAGAACCTGTGCATATGAAAGGCAGACTATATGTGTGTGCGTTTGTGTGTGTGTATATATATATATATATATATATATATATATATATATATACACACAGACATATGTATAATGTAATATATAATATTGTGTAATATATATATATGCACATATACTCTGCCTTTCATATGCACAGGTTCCGCATCCATGGATATATATAGGAGAGATTTACTTCAAGGAATTGGCTCATGTGATTGTGGAGGCTGGCAAGTCCAAAATCTGCAAGGTAGGCTGGCAGCCTGGTGATCCAGGGAAAAGTTGCAGTCTGAAAGCAGTCTCCTGGCAGAACTGACTCTTCCTTCAGGGATCGCAGTCTTTTTTCTTCTAAGTGACTTCACCTGATTGGATGAGGCCCACCCACATTGTGGAGGGTCATCTGCTTTCCTAAAAGTTTATTGATTTAAATGTTAATCTCAGCTAAAAAGAAAAAAAACTTCACAGAAACAGCTAGAATAATATTTGACCAGTTCTTTGGGTACCTTGGCCCAATCAGTTGACACATAAAATTAACCCATACACCTGGGAAGGGAATTTGGTTTCATGGCAAGAGCTGATTTTGGAGGGAAGTGGCTGTTGCTTCTTTTTTTTTTTCTTTCAAAACTTTATGTATTTATTTATATTTTCAAACAGAAATACAGGCAGATGGAAAACAATCTGAAAGGCCTAGAAAGGTAGCTAGGGAAAAATGAGCCTACTTCCCCTTTCTAAGCTGTTTCTTGAGAATCCTTTCAGAGATATTATATGACTATAGAAGCATATTCCCATAGAGTTACATACTGTACACACTTCACATCTCCACCTTGTTTTTTTCTTCACTTAACAAGAAAAATCAGAATTTTTCCTACATCAGCTTGCATTGACACACTACATTCTTTTTAAGGGCCAGATGATATTCCCTAGTGCATTTACCTGGTCTCCTAGTGATGCTCATGCAGGATGTCTCCAATCTGTTGCTATTGCCACCACATTACAACAAACATCCTTGCACATCTGTCCTTGAAGTAGCCTTTTCCTTACAAACCCCTCATGATTTCCCCAATGCATCTTTCAGGTGAGCTCAGTCAAGTTTTTCTGATATATCCCCATCTCTCCAGGTCACACCCTGCCTTCATGAAGCTTTGTATGTAAAGCCACTGCATCTCCTGCAGGCTCAAGCTCTCTCCTCCAAGAAGAAGTTAATCTCCCTCTGGTTTCCTGGGACTCGACTCAGTTGGACGGTGTCTGCCTGCGTGCCTTTATCCCACCCCAAACGGGGTGCTTCAGATTCAGCTAGGCTTGCTCTTTGTTGAAGAGAGCCTGTATATTTTCTAAGCTTATTTCAGAGGCAGCAGCATTCAGATTCAAATTTCTTCTGACACTTGGCTGCAGTCAAAGTGACCGAGGAGAATAAATAGTAGCCAGACAGGCTGCACAATCCTCCTGCCTGGCGGAGGATTTTGTTGGCTGCAAATCCTGTCACCAGGCAGGCAGACATCCTTATGGCTCCCAAGCTGTCCCGTGGTAGGCCCCAATAGACAGTGAAGGTCAGGCTACCTCCAGCCCTGGAAATGTTCTGGCCCACAAAGGGCTGGACAGTGTGCAGTAGGAGCTGGAAGAGATTGCAGAAATCATGCAGCCCAACCCTTATAACACGAGGACCCAAAGTCAGCCCTCCGAAAAACCAGCTCTGGGCTGCATCCTTCATCCCAGTGGTCCTACACCTGAGGTCAACGAATTCCTTGGAGAATTTGATGAAAGCTTGAGCTCTTCTTCCCAGGAAAGTGGACATATGCATAGACACACAGAATTGTGGATACAGTGTGTTTTGGCTGGAGTGGTAGAGGAAGAGGGTATTCAGAGTTAAGAGTCAACTAAGATGATGCCTGAGAAACTTTTTCTCTCAAGGTACTATACAAAGGCCAGGCATTACTGTCTTTTCCAGGAGTGCTCAGATCAGAACATTTCTCCACTAACCTGTCTTTAGCTGGGCTAGCTTTAAAATCATTGCATTTCTGGAAGATGCTGGCTAGACTGTGAGGGCTGTGTACAGCCTCCTTTCCTGAGAGGAAATTGGTTTTCCCAACTCACTGATCTGAAGAGTGGATGTGCTTAAATTTACCGTAGTTACTGGAAAGCTTCATTCTCTTCAGGTTGAATGGCAAGGGCCCAGTGTGAACCAGCCACACTACAAGTTTTGATCTGGCCTCTCTCCAGCGGGCCCAGCCTGGACCCATTTGCCCATCTGCGAGTAGATCCCAGAATGGGGACCGAAACGTGCAAGACGGGAAAGGGCCTATTTCACTTCTGTGAGAAAGAACAGTATGTCCCCACCAAACTTAAAATATATGCAATATTGTCTCTTCTCACTTTACCAAAGTAAAACTTGTTCATTTTTGAAAATAAAGACAAATAAATAAAATAAAAATCACTAAGAATTCCAACATTCAGAGTATTTAATCAGTGTTAATATTTTATATTTTGATATATGATCTCACCCACATACATTTTACACACTGTGATTGGACTCTTATGCCTCCTGCTTCAGTTCTGATGACTCCTCTTTAAAAATACAAGAATATTCCAACAATCTTGAAGCCATTTTGAGTTCATTTTTGTGTATGATGTGAGAGACTGTTCTAATTTACATGCAGCTGTCCAGTTTTCCCAACACCACTTGTCAAAGAGACTGTCTTTTCTCCATTGTATATTCTTCCCTCCTTTGTCGATGATTAATTGACTGTAGGTGTGTGGGTTTATTTCTGGGCTCCCTATTCTGATCCATATATCTGTTTTTGTACCAATACCAGGCTGTTTTGATTACTGTAGTTTTTGTAGTACTGTCGGAAGTCTGAGGATTATTCTTCCAGCTTCATTCATTTTTGTCAGTATTGCTTTGGCAGTTCTGGGTCTTTTGTGATTTCATATAAATTTTGGGATTATTTGTTCTAGTTCTGTGAAAAATGTCCTTGGTAATTTGATAGGGATCACATTAAATCTATAGATTGCTTTGGGTAGTGTGGCCATGTTAACAATATTAATTCTTCCAATCCAGGAGCATAGACTATCTTTCTGTTTCTTTAAATCATATTTAATTTCTTTAATCTACTATGTATAAAATAGACAAACTACAAGGTCCTACTGCATAGCACAGGGGACTATATTCAATACCTTGTAATGGCCTATAATGAAAAAGAATATGAAAAGGAATATATATATATGTATACATGAACCACTATGCTATACCAGAAATTAACACAATGTAAATCAACTATACTTCAATTAAAAAAAAAACACAAAAAAAACTAAACAAAAAAGAATCTTCCAACAACCAAAATGATCCGGTGATGGAATTGGCTGCCTCAAAAACCATGGTGCCCCGACTCCGGAGGTGTTTAAGCAGAGGTTGGACAGGGTGCTATAGAAGAGATTTCTGCAGTAAGTGAGCAGTTAGTCTAGAAGATTTTTAAGGATTCCGTTCAGTAGATTCGCTGGGATCTTGGGCAGGTGGCCACTGACTCCCTCGCTTCCTGGCTTGCCCTCCTTGAGACAGCCTGGCTCCCCCTGGAGGCCCAGTTAGGCCTGCCGACAAGAAATCAGCATTCTTCCCTGCTCCTCTGCCTGCATTTTTTTTTTTTTGAGCAAGGAAATATATATTTTTAAATTTGAAGTACAGTTACAATGTGTCAATTTCTGGTGTACAGTGCAATGTTCCAGTCATGTATATACATACATATATTTGTTTTCATATTCTTCATTAAAGGTTATTACAAGGTATTAAAAATGGTTCCTTGTGCTATACAGAATAAACTTTTATTTAAACCTATTTTTATATATAGTGGCTAACATTTGTAAATCTCAAACTCCCAAATTTATCCCTTTCTACCCCCTTTCCCCCCGTAACCTTAAGATTGTTTACTATGTCTGTGAGTCTGTTTCTGTTTTGTAGATGAGTTCATAGTCCTCTGTCTGCATTGTCACTAGCCTCTGGGTAGCCGGCTTAACTTGCATTGGCTGTCATTAGCGGAACCTTCTACTTTCAAGCAGTGACCTAATTGGTTCCTTTCTTAATACAAAATAGAGGACATTCTACTTCTGTTCTATTTCCGTCCCACTGTGGATACTCTGGGTTTTTCATTTAGTACTCCACAGCCAGTTGTCTTGTGTGTGTATGTGTGTGTGTGTGCATCCATGTGTTCATGTGCCCCTATTGCAATTGTTTCCTCAAACTCAAACCTCTTGACACTGCCTCATGCTTCAGTAAAGGGGCACATGCCTGGGTTTGCAAATGGTTTTGTACTGAGGATTTGGTTAATCCAAGTGTGTGTCACCAAGGAATCTGACTTTATGTTATCAACTTAATTTGATTTTTAGATTTTAAAATTATGAGATATTTCAAGAATTCAGGAAAGCACAGAAAAATAGAATTGACCTCCACATAGTCCATTCACTTGATTGAACAAATGTGTGATATTTTCCCTTATTTACTTTAGCATTCTCTCCTTTTGTAGGAAATATAGTATCAAAGTCTGATAATCTCATCCCTTCTGGCTCCCTTTCTTCCAGTTAATCACTCACCTGAAAATGCATCTTTTTATACTTTTACTATGTACATGAATGTGGCCATAAACAATGTGCTATATTGTTTTGTTTCTTTTTCAGATTAACTAAATCAGTCTGTAGATAAAATTTGCAGCCTTTGTTTTTTGCTATGGTTCTGAGATTGATCTGTGTTGATCAATGAAGTTCTCATTGAGTCATTTTCATTATCATGTAGTACCTCATCATATGAAATGGTACAATTTACTTATCCATTTTCCTAACTGGACATTTGAGTTGTCCATCCTCCCTGCCTTGCTTTAGCTATTGTAAGTGGGGCTGCAGTGAAATTCTGTGGATTTGCTTCCTCCTTTGTGGAAATATTCCCCAGGTACTGATCTTGGAGGTCGATTTCAGAAGTAGGGTGCAGAACTTCATTTTATTGTTGAGAATACAGGGTATTTTAGTTGTTAGTTTAGTTTTTAAAATTGTGGTAAAATATACATGGCATAAAATTTACACATTTTAACCAGTTTTAAGTGTGCGGTTCAGTGGCATTAAGTGCATTCACATTGTTGTGCAACCATCATCACCACCATCCTTCTCCCAAACTTTGTCATCTTCTCCCAAGGAAACTCTAACTCCTCTCTAACCCCTCCCTCCAGCCTCTTGTTCTTGTTTTAAGTAGAGGAAGTCACTATTACTCCATCATTCATTCTGTAAACATTTATTCCATGCCTATCATGTTTCAAACATATAAATAGGTGCATAAAATTTAGTTTCTGCCATCAAAAAACTCCCATCCTAGTCAAAGACAGACACAGGAACAATAATCTGGAACAAATGGTAGAATCCAAGTGCTGAGATTGTCCAGAGGCAGAGCAATGAATTCAGGGCAAGGGTGAGATGCGATGAGGGGGAGGAGGGCGACAAGAAAGTCTTTAGAAAGGGAAGAATTTTCAAGCTGAACATTGAGATATGAAATAAGACTTTTCTAGGCAAGCAATGGTGGGGGTGTGAAAGTGCCTTCAAAAACCAATCCAATATGTCTTTATCAGTCAGGGGCTAACCAGTTTAAGAGAAACCACTGAAGTCTGTGAAGCAGAAGGAATTTAATCTGGGTATTGGTTACAGAGATGATGGAGGAGCTGAGGTGCCAGATAGGGGCTGATGAGGTGTCAGGAGACTGGTAACAGAAGGAAGCACCTTCTGACCACCCCAAGATCAAAGGAAGGAGGTAGTGTTGTCAGAGCCAGGGGCCAGCGTCTCCCAAGGGAGACTGGAACCACAGCGGGTCTGATGGACAGCAGTTAGAGCTGTGGCAGAGACATCGCCTCCCCTGGAGAAGCACCAGAGACAGAGAGGCAGGGGGACCACCATCCTGCCTTCTTCCTTTCTCCCACGGCTCACTGGCCATTGGCTGAGAGAGCAAAGATGGAAACATGGGAGTAATACAGAGATTGTAAGCGCAGAAAGTAGGTGGAAGTGAGAGCCAAGCAGATGAGGTGGGGGGCATCAGGATTAGAGTATCAGTGGAGGGGCCCATGGAGACTTCTGACAAGGGGGGGCTTCCCAGCTCCTTCTGGGACCTCATGACTGGAGGGCAGGCTTTGCTAATTTGGTGCTCAGACTTCTGAGAAGGTCTTCCCTTCACCAAAACTAATATGGATACTGCTTTTACTGAGAGTCAAACCTACTAACAACAGGGACCAACTAAGTCCCCAGTGGAGCATTTTTCTCTGGGGTGGGGGTGGAGTCAACCAGCCACATGGTGGCAGATTGATTACATTGGGCTCCTTTCATTAGGAGGGGAATAATGTTTTGTTCCACTGAAATAGGTAGCATTCTGAATGGAATTTGGATTTGCCTTCTCCAGTCTTGACATGCAACACCCTTGCCGTCTATGAATTTATAGAATGCTTTAGATGTGTAACGTATCCCATACAACCTTGCTGTTGGCCGGAGAACTCACTTCAGCAACCAACATGGGCTCAAGCCCATGGCAATCACTATTCTTACCATGTGGCCCCTTTTGTCCTGAGCGGTGGAACAGAAGGCAGATACAGTACTAATTGGGATTAACAACCTGAGTGCTGAGGTCTTGGCTTACAGGGTGTGGAACACGCTTTGAATCAGTGGCCAAAACATGGTGCTGCTTTTCCCACAGACAGGACGTAGGGTCTAGGAATCAAGAGGTAGACTGGGAGTGGCTCCACTACTTATTACACTTAACCCTTTCACAGAATGTTTGCCCGCTGTTCTTGTACCTTTGGATCTGTTGGTGTGGAGGTCTTGGTTCCCACGGAGAGGAACGGTTCCCCCGGGAGACCCCATAATGGTTCCACTGAATTGGAAGACCAGAGTGCCGCCTGGTTATGAGCTACCGCTGAAGTGGCTGATCCCATTACCTGGGGGAATTTGGTTGCTGCCACACAGCTGGGGCAAAGAGGACTATGTCTGGGACTCTGGGCATTCTCTGGGGTGTCTTAGTACTTCCATGTCCAAAAATAGAAGTTAATGTGAAAATATAGCCACTAAAAAGGCAAGCCTACGGAGGATTCTGATTTTTTCAGAATAAAGACTTGGGGTCAGCTCACCAAGTAAAAAATTCGGGTAGCTGAGATAAGGGCTGAGGGCAGGTGGAACATAGAATGGGGCTGTGGAAGAAGCAAGCCGTAAATAGCAACTCTAGTCGTGACGTTAAAGAAACGAGGGCATTAACAGCTGTGCAAACTATGCATACTCATCCTTACTTTTCCACTCACAGTGTTAGCTCACTCATACATGTTATGTATATATACTGTCTATTTTCTTGTTTTCTTCCTTCTTCCTGTCTCTTTATTATCTTATTGTTATATCATCTTTGGAGAGTTTTTGTTTGTGTTGCAATGATCCCTGTTAGGCAGGATCCCTGAAAGGGACCTTTTATATGTACCTCAAGCATGGACCCAGTCAGCCAGCCATGCCTCCTGGCCATCTTCTGTTGCTTCTGTCCGGTGATTATCTGCCAACTACTTGGAATTCCCTGCAAAGGATAAAAGGGTTTTAATTCAGCTTGGGTTGTCACAGCTCATTAGTAACAATTACCACTTGGCTGAGCAGGCTTGCCCTCCTGGGAAACTTCACAAGAGAGGAGTTAGCTGCTATGATCCAGGGAAAATAATAGTCATTCTCTCTCTGTATATATACATTTATTTGTTTGGGGGCTTAATAATAATAGCTATTAATACCTGATATTAATCCTGTGCTGGTGAAGACATAGTCCCACTCGAGTGGGAGAGGAACAAATAGATCTTTGATTATAGGACATGGTGATAAGTGTTATGCTGGAGGTTTCGGGGGTGGCTGCACAATGAAGCAACACCTAACTTAGGCTGGGTAAGATCTGCAAGGAAAGCTTCTTGGAGGAGGTGGCCCTTGAGCTGAGGTTCCAAGTAAAAGTAGGAGGTAGCTTGCCCAGTGGGGTAAGGTTGTATTGGGCAGCTTTGGTGTGGGAAACAAGATCTGCTGGAGAGCTTATGCTAGCTTTAGCAGTGGGGTTTGTTGTAAAGACACACACAGGCCGGAATCGTCCACACAGAGGAGCCCTCAGGTTCTAAGGCGTAAGGGGCATTGGAATCATCTGGAAGGCTTGTGAAAACGCAGATTGCAATTCCGTGGGACTAGGGCAGAGTCCGAGAATTTGCATGGCGAACAAGCGCTCAGGTGATGCTGATACTGCGGCCACCCTCCTGTCGGGGGCAGGTCTGAAGAGCTGAAGTTCATGGATCTCAGCGGCCCTAGCCTGGTGTGATCACCGTTATTGTGACTCACGGCTTCCTCTGCTTTGGATGCTTTCATCCTTCAGGGGTGGTTCCTCACAATCCCCTGCTGCTCTGTGTGTCTTTTCTTTAGCTCATATGTGGCTTCGGCTCACCTGTGGCCCAACACGACCCCTCTGCCATTCTGGGCATCTCTTTGGCTTCCCTTTTAGGCTCCTACTCCATCCTTTAGTATTTCCTAGGTCAGATGCTGAAAGGAGAGAAATTTGGCCAAGTTTGTTCCTAGCTGGGCATAGTTTGGGGTTCTAGGCAACCACAGCTGCCAGTCCACAAAAGGGCTTTGTCTGGCTCAGATCCACCTGTGAAGGTGGGATCAGGGCACCGAGGAAGCCTCTCCTGCCTGCTCTCCCAGGCGTCTTGACAGAAGAGCATCTGTTTCCTCTCCCATTGCCTCTCCTCCTGTTCTCTGCTCACTGTGCCCCCTGTAAGGTTCTATTTCCATAACTGTTGAAACCCTCCATGGCTACTGTCCTCCAAGCCCAAGGCCTTTTTCCATCCTCAACATTTATTTTCTTTGGCTTTACTTCCATCTATTTAGTCTTGAATAGACAATGAATTTGTGGGATTCAAATGCAAAAGTTTCAAAAAAGTTATGTAGAGTTAAAAAAAAAACAAACCCAAATTATCTCCACCCCTTTCTTCAGCCACTCAAATATCCTTCCCAGAGGAAATTAGTGTTTCTAGTTTCTTCTAAATCCTTCCAGAAATGTTCTATGAATATACAAACATTCATATAGTCTCTTTGGTGTTTTTAATTTTTTTTGAGGGGTAAAGTAATTAGGTTTATTTATTGATTTTAATGGAGGTGCTGGAGATTGAACCCAGAACCTCATGTGTGCTAAGCAGGTGCTCTGCCACCGAGCTCTATACCCTCCGCTCAGTACTCTTAACTAATGCACAGTCTCTATTTCAATTTTACCATTTTAAAAAACTTTATGTTGGACTCATTTTAGTCTTACAGAGAAGCCATAATTTTTCTTAAAGTTTTTATGCTTTCTACTACTTGTGTGCTTCCAACGGGTAAAAGAACACAAAGAAGTAACAAAGGAGTAGTAATGGAAAAACTTGGAACTGGCCGATGATCTTTGACAGCTGGTTTTTCACCTGTATTTGCAATCGTGTTCTCACTGTATGTTTGCAGTGTGTAAACGTAATGAAACTGACATTTTCAAGCAACACACTTCAGCTAAATAAACAGTTTTCCGTGAGATCATAGTTTATGGGAACGAACGAAATATTTTAACGTTTAATGGTCTTCAGAAACAAGCATTGTGACCTTCAAGTGCTTTCTAGTCTGAACAAGTCTGAACAAGTCTGAACACTAAGGCACTCTATGCCATCCATCTGTTTAGAGATGCAAGACACCGTAGGGGTGGTTGTTGATTTTCTTGGGGCGAGAATCAAGCTTTGGGCTTTCTGGACCAGACTCTTTCAACTAGTTATTGCTGAGACCATGGTGGACCTCAGGCCTCTGTTACTATTATGTACTGGAATAAATGTTGTGTGTCTTACTGGAATCACTCCTCCACCCCTAGTACTTAGCTCCTCTCTCGAATAGCGATTTAATTGATTTATATTTGTGTACTTTAATTGTTCATTTTTTAAAAATGTATGCCCATGGTGAAAAATTCAAGCTGTAACGAAAAGCATAAAACAAAGAGTTAAGGTCTTCCTCTGTGCCTTCCAACCAGTCTAGACCACTGGTTCTCTGAGGAGATTGCCATCTCCTGGGGGCATTTTGGAAAAGTCTAGGACTGTTTATGATGGTTCAATGATTAGAGGGTATTACTGGAATTTCGGGAGGGACCAAGAATGCTTATAATTCTGTAGAAAAAAAAATTTAGTTGTATCCAACACAAACTTTTAATCCTGGTGGCTGTTCATATGAGTGAATGATACTATTTACAATGATCTAAATCTGGACTATAGATGCCGTCAGTGCCTGTGTGGGTTGTATACTGTTCAGCCTAGTGGCTGCCATTCACGTGGTAGAAATCATAGATTTCAATATTCATTATGCCATTTTTCTGACAGATGACGGTCAAGTGTCTCATCCTAACATAATTAGCATGGTGTGATAGTTTTGCCCAAAAGTGGAGATAAAGTATCTTGAGGAAGGAAATCTTTTTTCTAATTTGCATAAAGGTGACAGATTGAATTATCTTTTTTTTCAGTAAAAATTTATTGAAAATTAAGAAAGCGAGTTCTTGGATGTAACAAACATTTTGTAACTCAGTTTTAAGTTTTATTTTGAATTGTAAAGTCTTTTTTAGTGTGGAAAAGTTTTAAAAACTTTTTGTGTGGCCAAGATTATTATTCTTTCATTTTTGCCTCTGTGTTTATATTTTGCTTAAAGAACCTTCCCCCCCCCAAAAAAACCCTTCCCTATAATACTCGAAAAGTAGAGATTTCTGTATATTTATTATGTAATCACCCTTGTTATTGGATTATCTTATTTCTAACTTTTTCAAACGTCTATTGAAATAATTTGTTTTTTGTCCACCTTTGATGTATGAAAGTGGTGATCATTCAACAAATATTATGAGCCTTCTATTTACAGGCTTTATGCTGTACTCTGGGAGAAGAATGGTAAACAGAAATAAATCCAGGTGCTGCTTTTAGAGCTTAAATTCTAACAGGGAGAGGGACATTAATCAAATAGTCAAACAAATAATGTCTAATTAGAGACCGAGGTAAGTTCTATAAAAGAAAGGAACATTCTTAAAGGAAACCTAGGCCAGGGGTCAGGGCAAGTTTCTCTGAAGAAGAGACACAAGCAGGTATCTGAAGTTTGATAAGAGTTAGCATTAACTAGGTGAAAGGGCAAATCATAATACTTTAGAATGTTCAGTAGAAATACAATGTTAACTAGTACATAATTAAACCATTATAAAAAGCCATTAAAACCATTCTCCAGCAACCATTATAAAAAGTAAAAAGGTGAAATTAATTTTAGAACTATGTTTTACCAAACTCAGTGTATCCCAAATATTTTCAACATTTAATCAACATAAAAATTATGAATGCAATATTTTTACTATCTTGTTTGTTCGAAGTCTTTGCAATCGGCGTGTATTTGATACTCAGCACATCTCAATTCAGACTTGCCATGTTTCAAGTGGCACTTTGATCCCCCCGAGTTATGTATTGCCCACAAAGTTTGGAAAGGGAGTGCCAAACCTCCATCAAGGGAGCAGCATTCCTCGGCTTACTTGGCTCTTAGTTCTGGCTCATTTATGCAGAAGAGCAACTCATATTAGGTAGCAATCAGTGTATCTGCAGGGCGGAGGGGAGGGTAGAGCTCAAGTGGTAGAGCACATACTTAGCATACACAAGGTCTAGGTTCAGTCCCCAGTACCTCCTCTAAAAATAAATAAATAAGTAAGCCTAATTACCTCCCCCCAAAATTAAAATAAATAAATAAAAATTGAAAAAAAAAAAAGACTATCTGTAGGGCAAAAGAACCATGCTTGGAAGTATACTCAGGAAGACTGCATTGCTCAAGTCTCACTGTAGATTGGTCTGGGGGATGACACCACTGTTGCCCACCAAAACCAGAACTGGCTGCCACTGCTGTTCCACTGGCAGAGTGGCATGGCTACGTTCTCCAGACTCACTCGCTTTCACCTCAGGGTTTGATTGGCTGAGTTTAAACCAGGAACTCTAGCTGCAAGGGAGGCTGGAAAGATGTGTGTTTACTTTTCAGCTTCTGAAGTGGAAAGTGGACTTCTCTCATGAGAGGGGGACTCATTCCTCTAACATAGAAAGGTGCCTCAGATGATGGGCTACCTAAAAGAATGACCAGAGTCCTTTGCTAGAATAACCTGAGACCCTGAAATTTTGACTGTGACACAAACAGAAGTTTCTGCTGAAGCTCCCCAAGCAGGGACTTCCTCCACACAGGAGGCTCCCCAGATATCCTCGTGGTTCTACTGGAAAGTATAAAGAGTAACAAACAGTTGATGTTATACATTAATGCTCTGATTATAATTTCATTATATCCTGTGGAAGTTCTCACATGATGTTTTAATATAGGGACACAGGAGGGCACTCTAACCAACCAGCAATAAAGAGTAAATGGTTTCATAGCCTAGGCAGTTTAAGAGAAAAAAAAAGGATATTAATCTTGTTGAATATATATATATATATATTTTTTCCAGGTAGGATAACCAACTTTGCAGGAGTACCAAGCTCTCTGTGGGGATCCACTTGTGACAAAGGCCCCCAAAACACACCCTCAACACTGTCCAGTTAAGGTTCTGAAGACTATGATTTGAGCATCTCAGAACAGAGAAGGGGATTTTTGACCCCCAGGTTTCCCACTGCATCGACCACTGAAGAGATGGAGACATGGTTCCCAAGGGCTCATATTTAGAGGTCAATTGGCTAAATCAAACTGAGGGAAGAGAGAGAGAGAGATCTGGTTGTCAAGACTAGCTTCAGAACTGTAGCCTGTCCCATAACTCAGTTTTCCCATCTGTAAAATGGAGATGATACCCAACTTAGTCTGCATAGTTTACCAATGGAGGAGAGCGGTAGAGGATGGAAGCAACGTTTCTGGCGGTGCTGTTTACCACGCTCGTAAAATGCACTGAGTTTTACACTTAAAAAAAAAAAGCGAGCCCGCCTTTTTTTTTTTTTTTTTTTCGCGCACAGGAGGGACAAAGCGTGCTCCGCTGGCAGCTGGAGTAACAAAAGTAACAAGGATAGGTCGGAACACGACCAGCTCCTCCAGGCTGGTTTCCCCACACAGATCTTCCAGGCTGGGGCCCCGACACCAAGGAGGTAGGGGCGCGGTGCTGCTCGGGCGATTTTCCTCTCCAGGTACGAGCGGGACCGGTTCCTGGCTCCGGCGGGGTTACTCGCGGTCCAAGGTGCAGTCTTGCACAGCCAGCTCAGGCTAGAACCAGGCGGGATGGCGGGGCGCAGGCCTGCCGGGACGCTTTCTACCTCTCCGATTCCCAAGGGCTGTTGTGGCGCAGCCGCCCCCTAGCTGTCCCGGCCGCCGCCCGGGGAGTGCCTGGGGCTCATTCCCGGCCCCTCGCGCCAGACTTGGACTCCTGGCCAAGGTCGGAGCGCTCGCCTCCACGTCCCGGGGTGCGGCAGGCTGAGCACCCGTGGGAGGAGCAGGGACGCGCGGGTCAATAAAGGGAAGGAGAGGAGGGAAAAAAGAGAAGGGAGAGGAAGAAAATGCTTAATTCCACGGAATAGGTAGTTGTGCACGTTGGCGGAAACTTGGCGCTGATTACGCGTGAGACACCCCCCCCCCAAAGTTTGGCTCACTGTTCCCTTTGGGGAGTGTTGCCTGGCATTCCTCTTGTCCATCCCCCGGTGCGATAGTGCCTACCACGTGGCAGGCGCCGCACTAAGCGCTGTGTCTTTTAAATTCCCCAACATCCCTAAGCGGCAGGAACGGTTACCACTCTCGTACTGGGGACGAAGTAATGGCCTTGGAGAAGTTGGATGACTTGCCCTGGGTTTTGCAGCTAGCGGCGGAGCAAGGACTCCAAGAGGGTTCTGAGCGATCCTAAAGCCCAGGCCACAGCCCGGAGCCCCTCAGCTCTGCGAGTTATTGTCCCATCACGCCGTTTGCACCTGTCGCGGGCCTCGCTGGGCAGGAAAGCAAGCGGAAAGGGAGAAAAGAAGGACCACAGGTTGACCAGGTGGCTCTCCTTCATCTGGCCACTTGGCGCGGGGCGAGGAGAGATTATTTCGGGCACGGGGGGTTTGCTTTGGAGAGGATAGCCTTCCTTCTCCAGGGTTCGCATCCGCAGCGGGAGTAGGGGTTTGGGGCAATGTTCCCCCTGGGGTGTCAGGGGCGAGTGGATTATCTAGGGTCCGGGAGGAGGCACTTGGAAAAAGTGGGGTGGCTGCAGCGCGGCTGTCTGCGGAGCTGGCTGGGGAGGAAGCGAGGCAGCGCGTGCGGAGCGTCCACGCGGTGGGTGTGCGGCGCTATCATTCAAACTTTGGGGAGTCTTTGGTTCGGGCGTCAGCGAAGGTGTGACCAATCAGAGTCCGGGGAAGGGAATAAATTATGCAAATCGCCATCTGGCGATGGGTCAGATGACTTCAATACTTTAAAAAACTACCTCGCTCGCGGTGTGACAGTGGTGAGCCCTGGCTTCCCGCGCGGGCGGCACGCGTGAGGGCAGATCTGGTTCTGGTTCAAGCCCCTTCATAACCCACTCCCTCCACCTCGCGGCTTAGTTTGGCCAAGTTTTCATTTTCCACCTTTTCCACCTTCGGCTGTCTGAGGCCACTCTCTGGTTGAGAGGGGGCTGCCCACTTCGACTCTTACAGGCTCAGACTGCTGGAAACTCCGAGAGGTGTTTTTGTTTATTGTCCTTTTAAAAGCCCTCTTTGGGGGAACCGGGTGTGAAGGGGAAGGATGAGAAACTCCGTTCTTCTGCTCTGCCTCTGGAGAGCCTGTTGTTGCTTTGCCGCGGGAGGCCCCACACCCCTTGGTCCAGAGGGATGGCCGCAAGGTAACGTGCATTTAATTTTATTACCACCCCCACAACTTCTTTTCTGTGCCAGGTCCCCTCTGTCTTGCCCGCCCTTCTTCAATCTTCCTCAGTCCTGCGACATCCTCCTTCCTTTCTCCCTGCGCTGTCCATTTGCTCCTCCTAATCAGCCTTGCAGTCCACTTGTTCCTCCGCGCTTCTGACGAGGGCATCCCCGGCCAGGCACCCAAGAAGCCGCAGGCTGGCGGCTGCGCTGGCCTGCGCTCGCTCTCGCCCCACATCCTTGCCGTTATGTGGTTCCCTTATCTGTGATGTCCAGTCAGCAAAGTTGGCTGCCAGCAGCTCTGTAACCTTGTCTTCCTCGTTGAACCTGGAGTTTTCGAGGCAAGAAGGTTGTTAGAAAAAGCTCTGTCGCCTGGTGCCCCCTTTTTAAATCGTGGAGTAGGTGTTATAAAAGTTAAGGTATCAGGGCATCTGGCTTTGTTTTGATGAGTGCTAGCCATGATCATTTGATGAGTAACTTGAGCAGAGAAGTGGCTGGGCTTATTCCCCAGGTTGCCAGCCATCTCTTCTCCAATACTCTTTCCAGCCCTGGCTCTTCCTCTTCCTACCTCTCCTCCTCCTCCTAGCTGCTAGCTTTTCTTCTGAGTTCTGCATGGCAGTCTCTTCTATTGGAGGAAGCCTACCTTGGAGGAGAGAGGGTAGGGTCACCCAGCAGGAGCATCAAGCCAATTAGTTAGGCAGAGGAGGGAGAGGAACCCCTGAGTTACACCCCATTGTTTCATCTTCTGCTATTCTGCTGGGGTTGGGGTCAAGTGATGTTGGCCCCTGTCAGCTTATGCGCATGTGGAAGGGTTAATTTGAATCAATGGGAAAACCTTGCTTTACTTAACATGTTCCCAACTCTAGTGCAGTTGAATGGGGGTAGGTTACATCTCTAGTTCATTTCCTGGAAAGTGCTACCAACTTCCTTCCAACTTCTACTTTCTGTGATTCTGAGTATTTGGGGATCATTTCATTCATTTGAAAAAGTATTTGTTGTGTAGTGCCTTCTTCCAGAGGAGGGGGTTACAGCAGTGAACAAAACAGGTGAAAACCCCTGCCCCCAAGATCTTACACTTCAGAGATGGGAAGACAAATGGCCAAGTAATTAAGATATATAAATAGTGCTCAGTATTCTGGAGGAAAGTAAAGCAGAAGAGGAAGGTACAGAGGGCTGGTGGGAGAAGGTGGTGTGGTTTTAATCGTGGCCTGGCTTCCTTTACTGAGAAGCTGACCGCTGAGCTTCTGAACTTTAAGGAGGTGACAACGCGCCCTGAGGACATCTGGATGAAGAACTAACATGAACTCCCAGAGGTTGAAGTGATTCGAGCCAAAAGTAGTAGGAATGAGGCTAGAGAACTCTGGGGTCAGAGAGTCAGGTGCTCAGGTGAACGTTTTGTGTCAGTATGGGGGTTTATCCACAGGTCGGTGCCAGGAAACCAGCAGACTCCCTTTCCTTTTCCCCTAGACTTCCTAGCTAGTCTCTCTGCGTAGTTATCTGGGTAGAAATTGGGAGATGTTGAACTAGTTATGTCCATGTTTCAAATTTCTGCCAGTTGGGGCTTTTGTTCTGCTTGTGCATGTTTAGTTGCATTTTCTGAACCTTATCCTTTTTACGTCTGGTGCATTGTTGTCCTCCCCCTTGTCCCCTTCACCACCACCTCCCCACCTCTCTGATCTCTCCCTGACTCCATTTGCTTCCTAACTCTGGTATTCGTTGAGCTCCTGGGATGGTCATTTGTTATCTTTTCCCCTGATTTCTGGGTGACAGGAGAGTTTGATTTCTAATTTCCTAGCTGGTTATTAAGCTGGTTTCCAGGATGGTTGGAAGAGTGCTCGATGGGGTTCATTTGTGACCTTCTGAAATAGTGTGGTGGCAGTACATAGTGTTAAAAGGCCGTAGGCACCATCAGTGACATTGGCTGTGTTTTGGGACTAGAGCCATCTCCTATACGGCACTGTGTGGGTGCAAAGGATCTGAAAGGAGAGATTTTGCTGCTCCTACAAGCTTCCCCATGGCTTCAATAATTTATTTAGCAGGCTTAAAGAATGCCAGGCACATGTCTGGTACTGCCAGGAGTGCTGAGGATGCACGAGGTCTTTGAGGTAAGTGTTGGAGTCGAGACCAGAGCACTACGGGAAGCCCAGTGCATAACAGGTCAACAGCTTCTTGCCTCCAATTCCAACATCCAGATCTTTCAAAATTGAAACATGTGTTCGGTAACTAGTTTGGCAGCAAGATCTGGCCTTACCTGACCTGAACTCTTACTTATTTGGCAGCAAAAACTGACCTGAACTGACAGGAGGATATTTGTAAATTTTTTTTTTTTTTGCCCTTGAGTGTGAGTAGTCATGTATTTCCCTGCAGAAATATTATTGATGTGTTAGATTCATGTGGAGTGCCCCCATACCCCATGGGGGGTGTTATATAATAGATGTTATATATACCATAATGTCTTTCTAAAATCTGAACATTTCTGAATTCTGAACCTCGATGGGTCTCAAGTATTTCAAGAAAAGAATTGAGGACCCATGCTCTGAAAGTAGTAATTTGAGAGAAGGAAGGAGAACTCGTTTGGATAGGGCAGAGAAAGAAAAACAAGAGAGACTTATTTTTTTCAGATTCACAGTAATTGATACTAGTGACTAATTAATACTCTTAAATATTGATAAGATGTCCCTTTTATGACATCTTTGCAACATTTCTGGGAGGGGAGGAGGAAACATTCTGAAACCCGGAGAGGTTAAGTCACTTGCTCAAGCGTGGACTAGAACTAGACCCCAGATCTCTCACCGCCACAGCCTGCTCGTTATACCCATGCTCTGGTCTTTCTCCCCAGATGAGCTCCACAAATCCAGTGATGTACTGGCTGCTGCCAACCCCCCTGTGAGATTTAACCTCCGCACCTCTGAGGACCCAGACCACGAAGGATGCCACCTCTCTCTCGGCCACAAGCAGCCCTTAGAAGACTGTGGCTTCAATGTGACAGACAAAACTTTTTTCATCATTCATGGATGGATGGTGAGCCCAGGGGAGGGATCTCTATGGCTTTACATGAGATTTGGTTTCCTTTGTTTTGGTCAATTAAAAAGAATACTGGTGCTTCCAGATTCCACTCTCCCCCTCTTTTCTTGTGGGCTGCTTGTATTTCAGACAGCTGTGAAGAATGTAATGGGCACTTCGCTGAGGGGGCAATCTGGACTCCAGCAGGGTGGTATTTAACACTGGCACACAGCGGGCTTTCAGAAAGTGGCTGTCCTGAGGACAGCAGCCCAGCTCCACTGGATTTTAAGGGGCCCTCTAATTACACTTAATTACATTGGTCAACCACCACCTCACAGGGGCCATCCCTCCGTAGGAGCTGAGCTACACTGAAGCAGCTTGACTGGCTCAGAGAGACTGCGAGGAGCCAGCTGGCCTGGATGGCTGGCATGGTGCCCTGGTGTTTGTATAGAGATGGCTCCGTTTAAAGGCATTGGGGTCTTTATGTGCCCTAGCTGAGCAATTCACGTTGAAAGGCCCATGACAAACTTCAACAAAAAAAGGACTTTAGCGCTCAGCCTCGGAAGCTTTTGACCACTGAGGGATTTGTTCACTTATATAATGGCAGTCTGGAGGAAAATGGTGCTATTAAGTGAGAGGTTTCTGCCTGGGCTAATTGGGAGGGGACATTCCTCCTCTGAATGATGAGAAATTCATATCCGTTACATGCTTTCTGGTTCTTTAGGTCTATCACCAATGGCTGGGTCAGGCCTGGCGGAGAGGGTAGGAGGCGCCTACCTATGTACCGTAATTGAAGAGATGATTAAGGGCCTGTCCAGCCATCCTCACCCTACAGCCTATGATTAGAATCATGCATTCGAACCTTTTTAAAGGCCCGCTGTCAAAATGCAAATACAAACTGCCTGCCACTTATAAATGGCTTGCATTCCAGAAAGTTCTTTTGTAATCTGCTTGGAACTTGGAACAGCAGTTTCCCATAGAAGTAGGATTGTAAATGGCATTTGGGTTCCCAGGCGAGGCACAGAAAATCTCTTTATCTAATAATGTACTTGTGGATAGGTTTACAACTGGACGTGGTCACCATTTATACTTTGTTTCTGTGGGAAAATGTGTTCTGAGTTCTAATTTGGGATTCCAGAGACCGGTCTTCCTTCCTCTGGGGTCAAGATGGATGGCAGAAATGGGTTGTGGGAAGGGGTCATTAGTTAACTCTGCATTTGCCTAAGAGACAGCATCTCCCTGCATCTCTGAGAGAGAAACTAACTCTCTGGGGCAACACTTCTCAGCTGCTTTTGAATGATGGACCAGGCTACTTACTTGCCTGACTGTGACCAAGACTCAGGCTAACCTAAGGCCAGCATCGCCACCAATTTGTATCTCATATAGTGGTCTTATCGGTCAGTGGGGCAGCAGCAGAGGACACCTGCTCTGAAAGTTTTGATGGGAAAAACTGAGATGTAAAGAGCAATGGAAAACAAACACCCATGTAGCGATCCTGTCTGTGGCTGGCCCTGCTCATGTGCAAGTGTTTGGTGCCTGGGTAGCCAAGGTGAAAGTCCTGGAAGTGGCTTGAGAGAGGTTCATGGAGCTGAATTCCATATTCATGAGGATTTCTGAAACCCAGAAGAAGAATATTTGTTAAACGTCCCCTTTTCTCTGCAGATGAGTGGCATGTTTGAAAGTTGGCTCCACAAACTCATGTCAGCCCTGCAGACAAGAGAGAAAGGAGCCAACATCGTGGTGGTGGACTGGCTTCCTCTGGCTCACCAGCTTTACAGAGATGTGGTCGATAACACAAGGGAGGTGGGACACAGCATTGCAAAGATGCTCAACTGGCTGCAGGTAATGGGACCAAAGGGAGTCCATCTTTCATGAGTGGGACCTTGAACCCGAATCCTCTTAAGAAATAGATCAGGCTGTTACAGTGAACTTCACAGGTCTGAGAGTAACTTTGAGATTCAAATTTTTACTGAATGAAGTATTGCTTGAAATACTTGGAAGCTGGGACTTTAAGAAAGCTTTCTCATTATTGATGCATTTCTGGGTTTTTCTTGTTACTTTAACTTGTGTGGAGAAAATTTGCCTTATGGATCGTTACTTGCTGATGCCCTCAGGTTGGGAATGGTCAGGAGCTTGGACCAGCTGGTAATCTTAGATACCTACTGAAGTCTGCTCTTGCGTCTGAAGGGTGGCTGAACTGAGGGTGGAAAGTGTTGGTTCAAATAAATGCAGCCTAATGCCTTGCATAAAATATGTGTGGAAAACAGATCTTGAGGTCCTATAAAACTTCCTTTTTATAGGTTAATGATGTGCCTGCGGTCAGTGGGCTTAACAGGAGACTGGCAAAGTGACCCAATTATCTGGGCAATGACCTTCCTTAGAAAAGTCCAGGGAATCTGATGATTTCTGGCAGAGCTCTGGTCAGGATTCTTGAACAGTCCCTCAGTCCTCTGCTTAGGTAGTTTTGCTGAGCTTGGTTGCTGAGCTGCGGGTCAAATCCCCGCCTCCTCGTGCCCCCAGCTGAGTGCCCTATCTGGGTACCTGTCTGAGTGCCCATGACTCTAGGGTCCCAGGTGGGCTTGCGGTGAGGAGATTGGCAGCTCCTGGGCCTAAGAGGGCAGGCAGGGAGTACCCTGCGGCGGGCTGGGGGTGGCACTTAGTTTCCAGTGAGTCTGGCGGCTTTGACCTCCACACTGCCACTCCTCCCATCCCCACTCCCCCCTTAGATACTGCCAGAAAAAACAGAAACATGTAGGGGAAAGTTCAGGTATGCAGCTCCTAGTCACAACCTCCACCCTGTCCCCAGCGCTTGGCATTTGAAGTGCCACCAAGTCCTTTTCACTTCCCCTTACCTGGCTGTTTCCCATCTGTGTTGCACCATCAGCAGTGCCAGCCATGCCCCGGCTCCCATGTCTCTTTCCCGGCGTGATTGACATTGAATTGGTGGTGTCCCTGCGGGCTCAGGACCACACTCTCCACTCACACACTCCTGTGACTTTCTGCAGGGGCAGGATGACTTTTCTCTCAGGAATGTTCACTTGATTGGCTACAGCCTTGGCGCTCACGTGGCTGGATACGCGGGCAACTTCGTGAAAGGCACTGTGGGCAGAATCACAGGTAAGCTCTGCTTCCTCTGCTGACAGCTGATGCCAGAGCTCCCTTGGCCGCTGCGCCCACCTGGCTTTTCTGAACCAGGGTGCACCCGGAGAGGCAGCTGGAGTGAGCTGTAAAGGGTTAGCTTTGGGAGACACCTAGAGAACATCTAACCCAGGGCTTTTCAAATGTTCTTTTTAGTCAAGAGCCCTCTTTGCAGATTGAACTTGGGCAGGACCCCAGTCTATGAAGCACATAGAGGAGGTGTTTTGGGCGAAGCTGGGCATTTGTGGGCAGTGTTAGCCTTGTTACTTGGGCCTCTCCCTTCTCCGGAGGGGTCTCAGGGTCTCAGAGCATCGGGGAGCACAGTTTGAAAACCACTGTTCTAGTCCAGCAGGTGAGGTAACACCCAGGGGCAAATATAAGACTCAAGGGCAGAGCTGGTGCCAAGCCTGGCCTGTGAACTGGTGCTCTCTTCCAGCCTCTGCCCATCGTACCCCAGGACCTCAAGGGAGAGGAATGAGTGGTGGACTGTGGTTGAATTCTTGTTCTTATTTCACCCGCCAACGTCCTCTTTCCAATGTTTGGCTGGCATTCTTATCAGGGATAACTGCCTGTTTAGGAACGGTGGTTAAACTATGTCATTAAAGAGACATTTCTGATATTGGTACCCAGGTTGTCAATAGAATATCAGATTTTCCATCTTGGTGGTCTTTTGATGTGAGAGTCTGACTTAAATCATTGAATCATTTAATGATTACAAAAACTGGGAAGGATTTTCTTTCCCAGTTTGGGGCCCCCTCAAACACACACACGCAATATGGCTTCTGCGAGGTGAAAATTAAGGGCAAATTTGTTGCCCTGAACTTTTATCCCCCTTCTGGGATTCTTTTATTTGTCTGCTCTCCCAGTTTCTCCCTCACCTCCCACATATTAAAGGTGCAACCTAAAGGGAAGAGTTAATTTCTTTCCCGGCAATGTTTTCATTTTGAAACAGGACTCAGGTAGAAGGAAGTTCTTAGCTAAAGAATGATTTAGTAAAGGTAGAATTTCAGGTTTCAGCAACAAGCTGGTAAGGTACATTTAAAAATATATACATTTGTGAATATGTATATTTTTTTATTTGTGGAAAAAAGGAAAAGTAAAGAAAAAAGAAAAAAGAAAGAAAAAATATATTTATTTGTGAGGTTTTAGTGATCTTCCTCCAACCATTGTCCGCGGGGTTAGGTCTAATGAGTACACACACACACTCCTCTAAATCCGACTATGTGATTCAGCATAGCTTGAGAGCGTTTTTTGTTTTTTTTTGATTATCAAGACATGGATTTTTTTAAAATTGTCAATTGGCCTGAACTGTCTAACGGGCAGTGATTGTGCTGCCACACGTGACTGCTCATTAACCCGTTGCCGGAGCAAACACTTCGGTTCAGCCTCAGCCCCTGTGGGTTCCGCTGTCTGGGCGCCCCTCCCAGCCCCCAGGGAGAGGCGTGGCGTTGCAGAGCCAGGCCAGCTGTGCTGGGACTGCAGCACACACGAGGTCCCCACCAGAACGCCAGATCCCCACCAGAGCGCCGGAGCTGGAGTGCCCTTGGCAACAAGGACAAGCTGCAGCTCCTCCATCTCCCTGTTTCTAAATCTGAAATGTGATGGGGCTGGTGGGAGTGTTCCAGTTCTTCCCCCGGCCTGTCTGGGTGGGAGCTGCTGAGATTCGGGCTTTGCGGACAGAATGCTAATCAGCTGTCTGCAAGGAGCGTCAGGCCGCCGTGTCCTGTGCACAGCCTTTCCCTCTGGCCTTTCTCTGTGGAGTGGGGGCCCTGGGGTGAGCATTACAGGAGGGGGCGACCTCTGTCCAGTTGCCAGGCAGCACCTCAGAGGGTATTTGGCTGACCTGACGCACGCTGCTGCGCATGTCTGATGGGGGAGGCCTGTGCCCTCTCCCCAGACTTCCCAGGGTCTGGGAACCAGGTGGTCCTGACTGGTAAGAGGAGCAGAGACGGCAGCTTGCGTGGGGTCCTGAGGCCAGTGATGCTGCTATCCAGAGGCCCGCAGAGGTCCTTCACCTGGGCCTGCGGGGGGTACCTGAACCCTAGCCTTGCTCGGATCAGAGAGCTGTGGACTGGGGTTTGCTGGAGTTTTACCCTCTTAGGCTTCTGAGGGAATTCCGTGATACACTGAGGAAGAGGTCGTATATTTCTAATTAAACTTGTGTCTTGTGAGCTATAAATAAATAAGCAAGCAGATTCATCTATACATTCAAGAAACATGAGTTACATGTCCACCCTGCAGGCTCTGGGCTAGATACGACCAACTGTCAAGTACCCAGCGAGTGGTATTTCACACCATCTCTGAGCCGCACAGCATCTGGGTGAAAGGATCTTTTGGGCTTCATTTTACAGATGGGGAGACTAGGACTCAGTGCTTAAGTAACGGGTCCCATATCTTGCATGCCGAGGAGCAGGACTGGGATTCGAACCCAGGCCGTTGGATTCCAGAGTGTGCAACTCACCCCTACGCCACCCTGCTGCTGTTCCGCTGGGAGAGATGAGGTCGCTGTTGTGCAGCAGGCTCTGCCCTGCTCTTTCCCTGTGTGTGTTCATGTGCATACAAGAGTGTATGCGTGTGCATGCATGTATGTGTTCCATTTACTGGACAGGACACCTTTGGAGGAATCTGACTGAAAGGAAGCGGTGATTCTCCAACTTCTCTTTTTGGAGGGGATACGTTCACCCTCCCATTCTTAGTTAACAAGTGAATTGTGCAACTTGTCCCCGGAGTCCGATGGGTCCTGGCTGTGTGTCAGGTTGGGTCAGCCTGCCTGCCAGCCGGCCTTTCGAGAAGACCCATCAGCCACCTGCATTCCTCCAGCCCAGCTTGGTTTCCATGGCACTGACCGTCTGGTGGAGACTTTTGTTCACCAATACAAGAGCCACTAGCTGCACTCTCACTCTCACTAGCTGCAAAGCAGAGTGTTCCCCTTTTCTTTCTTTCTTTCTTTCTTTCTTTCTTTCTTTCTTTCTTTCTTTCTTTCTTTCTTTCTTTCTTTCTTTCTTTCTTTCTTTCTTTCTTTCTTTCTTTCTTTCTTTCTTTCTTTCTTTCTTTCTTTCTTTCTTTCTTTCTTTCTTTCTTTCTTTCTTTCTTTCTTTCTTTCTTTCTTTCTTTCTTTCTTTCTTTCTTTCTTTCTTTCTTTCTTTCCTTTCTTTCTCCTTTCTATCTTCCTTCCTTCCTTCCTTCTTTCTTTTATCCCAGGGGATATGGTGAAAGGCTGCCTGTGTCAGTATCGTGGTCCTTGCAGCCACTGAGAAGTCATCCTGGGCTACTCTGGGAGGCCCCCCCATTTGTGCCATCTTTCTTTTGGGTCCTGGGCCAGAGATGAGCCCCCAGGCAGCCTGGGCTCCCTTTCTGCCTCCGTCATTCATACGTGTTCCTAAACTTCTCTAGAAATGATTTCGCATTTCAGTCTCTACCAGTTCTCATGACGAGTGAGTTCTACAAGTTTCCTGTCTACTCTGGACAACAGCCCTGCCTTTTGTTTATCCTAAAATTACCCCATCTCTAGTTTGACAGTGTGTTTCCTGGTTTCATCACGCTGGGGTCTGGGGAACACAGTTCTGTTTCCCGTCTCCTGCTTTCACAACTCTGTTCTTGGTCATACCTCCTCTCTCCCTTGGTGTTTCCATATCTGGGCTTCTCAACCTTGGCACTATTTGCATTTGGGACCAGATAATGGTTGTGTGGGAACTGACCTGTGCCTTGTAAGATCTACATCCCTGGCCTCTATGTGTTAGATGTTAGCAGTTTCTTCTCTCCCTCACCCTCAACCGTAACAACCGAAAATGTCTCCAGACATTGCCAAATATTGCAAAATCCCTCCCAGTTGAGAACTGTGGTTCTAGACTAACCAAATCCCCTTCCTCTGCTGCACGTAATCTTTTCTTAACTTTCTCCAGGTCCTCTCTCTGTGTCTGTAGGGCAAACAAAGAGCCTTCTAGGTTGGGATGAATCCAGCTCCCATGGTTACTTAAGCTTCGTGATAGTAGGAAGTATTTACACTGACAAGCACTTAGTCTCTTAACAGCTCACACGATCTGTGTGAATTGAGACATTCAGTTTCCATTCTATAGATGGTACTCAAGCATGGAGCTGTTTTTCAAAATCAGGTCCACAGACCAGCTATTTTTAGGATCACCTGGGGATTAAACCCATATTTCTGGGCTTCGCACCAGATCTACCAATCAGAATCTCTCAGGGGTCGGGGAATCTGCATTTTATGCTTTGCAAATTCTTTTTATTTTTGGAATGGTTTTACATTCATGTGGCTTCAAGACTGAAAGACGGTGAAAGTATCTCTTCTTGTCACTGTCTTCCCAGTTCCTGCCCTGCCCTCCTCCCTATCACACGTACACACAGGTAACAGATAATACAGGAGTTTGTGCGTCCTTCTCGAGTTTTTCATAGCTCCACAGTGGAATCTGAACTGGTAAGAAGCTCCCCAGAGATATTTGTGCTGTATCAAATGTGAGAACCTGTGTTCTCTGCAGTGTTGCTTGCCTGTCAATGCAGAACATTTGCAAGCAAAAAGGTTTTTTTTTTTTTGCGGCTGCAAAAGCGAGGCATTCTGGAGGCGTGGAATGTGGATGCTCAGTGTGGCTGGGGTACCCTCTCTCTTACCATCTACCCCAGGCCTGATTCAGAACTAAAGGAAGGGAAAGAGTTAAGTCCAAATACAACGAGCTCAGTTTGGGGAGACAGTCTTCCCTCCATAGGGGTAGGTAGCTCAGTTATTCTGTCAAACTTATGCTAAAATTAAGGCTGTGAAGGCTCTCAGTGGCAGAATAAATGGCAGGAGTGGCTTAGTCTCAGCCGGCCCGCGTTCTTTCTAGAACTGCTCCAGTTCTGGCAGGGCACGGTTCCTCAGAGCCAGGTGTCCGCTGAATATTGTGGCCAGTTTACTAAGTCAGCGATTTGTCAGGATAGGTGAAGGCTGCAGAAGAAAGCATAAATTCCTCTCCAGCGGGCACCACACTGTTCACGATTCACAGAGCAGGGATGTCTTCATCTTGACTCGCCGACTGAGCTTTCCATCAGGACTTGTTGCCTCGGTGCCCCTGACACAGCGGGTCTCGGCCCCTCCTTCTGCTGCAGGTCTGGATCCTGCCGGGCCCATGTTTGAAGGAGTGGACATCCACAAGAGGCTGTCCCCTGACGATGCGGACTTCGTGGATGTCCTGCACACCTACACGCGTTCCTTTGGCTTGAGTATTGGGATTCAGATGCCTGTGGTCACATTGACATCTACCCCAATGGGGGTGACTTCCAGCCGGGCTGTGGACTCAATGATGTCTTGGGGTCAATTGCATATGGAAGTGAGTTCCTTCTCATTTGTTTTGACTCTCTTATCACATCTCCTCCTAAATCAGCCAGAGCTGTTAGTGCTCCCTACAACATCCATTTCACTATTTCCACTTCCCCACCACAGTGGCCGTCCAGCACTGTTCATCCTACAGTGCATCACCCTGCAAGCGTATTGACAGCCTTCCCATGGTCCTTGCTCTGCCTTCTTACGCTTTAAGGTCACAGTTATTATTGATCAATTTTGTTTCATAACAAAAGAAATACATGTTCCTTGGGGGAGAAACCAAGCATTGTAGAATTGCACAGAGCAAAATGTAAAAATACCCCTCACCTCCCGCTCCTGCTTTCACTCTCCACAGGTAGCCAATATAAGCAATTGTGTGTGTATCTTTCCAGTCTTTTTGTTTTGCATATTTGTGTGTGTGTGTGATATTTTTAAAAGTCACATTATTCTGCAACTTTGCTTTTTCAGCCCTAATATAGACTATGGATATTCTTAGACATCAGAGCACACAGATCTACTTACCTTATTCTTTTTATTGTTCTTTTTTTGGGGGGGTAATTAGTTTTATTTATTTTAATGGAGGTACTGGGGATTGAACCCATGACCTCATGCATGCTAAGCATGCAATCTACCACTGAACTCTACCCTCCCCCTTATTCTTTTTAAAGGCTGTATAATATTCTTTAGCATGGATGCACTATAATTAAATTTTTTATGACATTTTAAAGAAGTATAATCAAGATACTTTCTCCATTCACTTATCATTTATCTTCCTGAATGCCTAAGCCTTTTCCCAGCTGACTTGAGCCGAACTGCATTTTTGCTGCTGAAACTGATGAGCTGGGTTTCTCCTTTGCTCACTGCCTTGCATCTGACAGCATCTCTAAGTCTTGGCCCTGGCTGGCTGTCTCCACTCTGATGCTCTGCTCTTTGGATGTCCCACTCTGTCACTCAGTCTTAAGTTGCCCTTTCCCAATATGATAATATCCAAATAGCCCCTGCAGGGCATGGGGGTCCTTGCAAGAGGAGTTCAGCCCTGCCTTAGGGGGATCAGATGATGGCATTTCTTAAGGTTGGTAGTGTGAGTGGGAAAGGGGTACAGGTGGCTTTGACAAATTTTCCTTAAGGTGCCAGGATTTACTGAAACTATTGGCTTTAGCCTCTGGTTATAAGGAATAATGATGTACTATGGACCAGAAAAATCCAAATTATAGCCCTAACTTTGCAAACAACTGACTGCATGACCCTGAGCAAATTACTTCACCTCTAAGGGCATTAGGGTCATAATCTATAATTGAAAGAATTAGACTAGAATGAGGTTGGCAAACATTTTCTTAGAAGGACAGCTAGTAAATAATTTTAGGCTTTGAAGGCCATATGGCCTCTGTTTCAACACCTCCACTCTGTTGCCATAATGTGGAGGCAGCCAGAGACAATAGGTAAACGAAAGAGCGTGGCTATGGTCTCATAAAACTTTACGACAAGGGGTCCAGCCTGCAAGCCCTAGTTTGCTGAGCCCTGGACGAGATGATGTTTAGCATCTGATCCATTTCCAGCATTTTGTGACCACACAACTCTATCAGGGCACAGTGACTCCCGCTGCACAACTGGTCTCCATCACCCTGTTTAAGTGCTTGTCCTGTGTTCGTTCTTGCTCTTTATTGCTTTGTATGAATCAGAGCTGTCTTCATACCTAGAGGGCAAGCAGTTGAGTGGCAGGACTGGCCTTCAGTCCTACTGAGAGCACATCTCTGGGCAAGGGTTAAGAATTGCATAAACAAGTGTACGAACAGCGACATGCAATGCAGTTCTCACTGACGAGGTGTTCAGTACTTACTGACCGAGGGGGCCAATCCCACAGGAGCAGCTCGTGCTGACGGTCTCCGTCTCTCCCTCCCCCAGCAATCGCAGAGGGGGTGAAGTGTGAGCACGAGCAGGCCGTGCACCTCTTTGTCGACTCCCTGGTGAACCAGGACAAGCCGAGCTTCGCATTCCAGTGCACGGACTCCAATCGCTTCAAAAAGGGCATCTGTCTCAGTTGCCGGAAGAACCGTTGTAATAGCATTGGCTACAACGCCAAGAAAACGAGGAACAAGAGGAACAGCAAAATGTACCTAAAAACCCGGGCGGGCATGCCTTTCAGAGGTAACCTTGGTCCCCGTCCGTGTTGCCCTGGGGGAGGAGCTTTATCTTTTTTCCTCCTTCTAAATACCATGTTGTAGAACAGGACACATTCCAGCAGTTAATTTAAGTCATTGCAAATCAGGTTATGTTGTGCATGCCCTAGTAAAGTTAATCTTTAAAAAATTAACGATGGGGACTCCTTTTGTGGTGGGAAGCATCACTCTAGGATCACGAATATCAATATCTTAAATTTCTATCTTGCATTTAGCTTTTCAAAGCTGTCCTATATTTGTTTTCTCACTTGATTGTCAACATAGTCTGAGGTAGGACCAACAAGAGATCAAAATTATGCCTTGCATTTTTATAACATGTTATAAAACCATAAGGTTTTGTGGGTATTGTGGGTGTTATTTTACACATGAGGAGGTTGGGGCTCAAGAGGTTAATACCTTGGTTTTTAATTCAAAGTCACACAGCTGGAAAGTATCTAGGTCAGAATCCCCCAAAGTTTTCCCTAAACCCCAAGTTCAGGGCTCCTTCTTCTGCAGTGACCTCTCAGGCCATCAAGCAGAGTGAGATCAGAGGGAGGTAGAGGCTGGGCTAGACCCAAAGGATGTTAGTCCCTAAAAACTCACTGTGCTGGGTGACTCAGTTTGGGTCAGGGTGCCCTACGATGACAAACCAGGCTCACACATGTCTTTATTCTGCTGTCTCTGCAGTTTATCATTATCAGATGAAAATCCACGTCTTCAGCTATAAGAACGTGGGAGAAATCCAACCCACCTTTTATGTCACCCTTTACGGCACCAGTGCAGACTCCCGGAGTCTGCCTTTGGAAATGTAAGCCATGTGTTTCCTTTGCTGGGTCCAGGACAGAGCACAAGTTGGTTTGAGAAGGAGAGAGAGTGCAGTCACAGGCGGACAAGTGCAGGAGAGTGTAGTCTGGGAGGAGATGAGTGGTTCCTCTCTTCTTCTTTATATCCTCTGCTGAGCCCTTGATTCAGAATGTTTCTGGGAGGGAGCGCCTGGGATGAATCAGAAGCATGAGAATTTGCTGTTTCATCTCAGACAATGCCTGATTCCTGAGGCTTTAGGAAATTTGGAACTTAATAAATGTCATCCCTGGCCCGTTTTTAGTTCTCTGTGGGAGGGGCACATAGCAATGTGTACACAGCCACTGAGCACTTACAAGGTGCAAAGCACCATGCTGAGTAATGCTGAGATTGCAAAGTAACATCATCAGAGGACTCGCTTCCAGGGCTCAGGGCCGAGTGGGGGGACCAGGCTTGTATGCCCACATAGTTGTGCACACAAATGGGGTGAGGCAGCCTCCCCCAAGTGCCAAGTGAAAGGGATAGGCAGGAGGGACTGGGAGCTCTGAGGGAGAAGGATGCCTGTGGGCTGAGAGCAAGAGGACATTCTTGAGTGAAAACGTGTCTTCTTTGTGCTTTCTCATGTCTGTCCTTTCCTGGTCCTATTCCCTCCTAGGAAGTAGCCTAAATGGGGAGATGCTCCTGTCCCCCCCAGGAAGGGTTTTGATAAGAAGCTGAGGTGCCATGGGCAAGGTCTGCATGAAGCAGAGCTGCGCTCCTACCTGGTCCTGCTGGTGGGACATGGCAGGCATTGGAGAAAGGGACCTCTTGCTCATTTCTCTCACCTGCTGGGGGCAAGTGCTGCTATCGTGTCACCCAAAGTGGTGCTGCAGTTTTCCAGGTGGCAGGGGACTGACACCAGCTTCTTCCTCCCTTTACAGAGTGGAGCAGATCGGGCTGAATGCCACCAACACCTTCCTTGTCTACACTGAGGAGGACCTGGGAGACCTCCTGAAGATCAAACTCACTTGGGAGGGGACATCTCAGTCCTGGTACAGCCTGTGGAAGGATCTTTGCAGCTACCTGACTCAATCCCGCAACTCCGAGCGGGAGCTGAATATCAGGCGCATCCGGGTCAAGTCTGGGGAAACCCAGCGGAAGTAAGTGCCCCACAACCCTTTTCCTGTCCTGTGTCAATGGTCAGCAGAAGGCGTGTGCTTGGCAGCGTCCTTTCCTTTGCTGAGCACGCACCTTCCAGCCTTCTGTATCTAGAGCATTTGGCAAAACCTCAAACCCCATGCAGAGAAAAGTGATTTCCAGATTAAGGCCTCTTGTCAACTGTTGTGCAGCTTGTGCCCGAACACAGGCCCTCAGCTGAAAGGGGTGGGCCAGCGAGGGCTCGAATCCAGCCCTTGTCCCATTTACCAAGCCCTGTGTCAGCCTGGAGGAGTGGAGCTTCTCCTGGACAGCGCTCTTTAGGAGTGCTGCTTGTTAATCTGCTTGCTCTGGGGTCCATGCAACCAAAAGTCTTTGCTTGCTCCCTTTCAGAACAAACCAGGCTATCAAGTCTAGGAAGCCTGCACAGATGAGGTCTGCAGGGGGACCTGGTTTCCCTTGCATCCAATTTTCGGAGCATTAAACCTGTCCTTGGGAGGCTCGGACTCAAGGACATGGGTGGGGTCCTAACGTCGAGTAACTGAGATTCCCCAGTGCCATGCCAGCTGGCATCTTCCCCATGTCTGCTAACTAAGCCTAGCACAAAAAGCCACACCTTTGTTTATCAGCCCCTAAAACCGTGCCTTGGCTCTCTGAGCAGTTTCTGTCTACGTGGAAGCCAGGGAAACCTGGCAGACCTCTGTCTAGCAAGGAGGTTTTCTTGGCCAAGTCCTTCTGCAGACCTCTGGGAGGTCATTGCCATGTTGGGACGGCGGGAAGCAGCCTCCATCCCCTGTGCATGTCCTCCGGTGTTTTCTCCATGGCAGGTCTTCACGTGTCCCGTGTCCATCCACCACCTATGGTGCAGCTTGGCCAAGAGGGGAGTGGAGGCCTGGGTCCCTTGTTTGAGTGACTCTGGTCTAGAAACCTGTGAACTGGGGCAGGGAGCAGGGTTGCAGGGGGTGGTGTGCCAGCTGTGGGGGAGCTGTTAGCACTCAGGCTGTGGTCTGGATAGTTGTGTGTCTTCTCCCTTCTCTTGGCACTTGTAAGTGCAGCCTGAACCTATGTGTGGTAGCAGAAAGATGATCTTTTTTTTCTTTGTTTTAGAAAGATGATCATTTTTATAAAACATTTCAAATTTTATAAACCACTGAGACTTAATATATGTAAACCATTTTTCATATTGGTTTCAGATACGAGATTTTAAAAAGGAAAACATTACAGAGAGAGTTGAAGCCCCTTTGTGCCCCTCCCCCATCTGACTCCTCCCCCTCCAAACCAAATGCACTAATCTTCCGACATTAACTATTGTTGGTGTGTTTCCCTCCTTCATGGAATTTATGCCTTCATTTCTTCTGTTTATATCTATAAACAACCTATAGAATTGTTTTGGTTGCTTCTGAAATTTACATGAGTGGACCTATCCCTTTAAAAGTTGCTTTTCTCCATTCGACACTGTTTGTAAGGTTTATCCAATACGTACAGATCTTGTCTGTTCTCCTTTAACTCCTACATGTAAACCGCCATCGTGCAAGCAATAGTTTTGCCATTGTTCTGCTGAACCTTTGAGTCGTTGCTGCTTTTTTGCAGTCACAAATAGTGCTGAGACGAACAGCCTGGGACATCTGACCTGTGTGCGTGTGTGAGGGCTTCTCTGGGGTGTGTTGAATAACTGGGCTATAGTATGTGTATTCTCCAGCTGGACCGGGTATTACTAAATCCCTCCCCAAAGTGGTTGGACCAATTTTCAGTCTCAGCCACAGAGTAAGAGCTCCCTCTCCCCTTCCTCCTCACCTACATTTGGTGCACACTCTGGCCATTCATTGGGTCTGAATTGGTCCCCTACTGTTCTCATTTGTATTTCCTGATTATGAGTGTGGTGGGTGTTTATGGGCTCTGGGCTCCTGATAAAGCTTCTGAAAGCTGTTCTGCATGTGGCTTTTGTCCTGCTGGTAAGCATCAGGGTCAGGCATCCCACACATCTACCGGTCACAGGATCATGCTGACCACACACCACCGAAGCTGGGGCCGCGCGCAGGGTTTGGCTCTAAGTTATAGTTGAAGTGGTTATCGGCCCACTGATTCTTCCTGTGATCTTGGTTGTCTGTTTCTTGAATCTTTGGTGTTGACTCACAGCTGAGTTCCAGTGACACTTGTCAGTGAATATTTCTGAACACTGTGCTGGAAGCACCTGGAGTTCCTCCATTCAAGGAGCTTACAGTCCACCATAGGTGACGGGAATCCACATGCTATTCAGGGCGGGATATAATGTGTTGGAATAGGACACAACCTTCATAATGAACTCTATGCCGTAAGAAGTGATGGAAATGACAAAAGCAACGTTTATAGGGATGCGCCTATTTATTAAATTGGGAGATCAAGGGAGTGTTAGATTAGGAAGGTCTCGGACAATCGGGACAGCCTCCAGAGAGGTTGTGCCTTGAAAGCAGCCAGCCTTTTGGGTAGGCAGAGGGGAGAAGGGGGAGGGGTGGGATTAAAGGCTGTATGAGCTGAATCTTGGGAGACGGCAAAGTGAGACACAGTTTAGAGTGCTTGTAGCAGCAGCGGAGAGTTCGGAAGATTCTTGAGTCAGGATTGGCACGATGAAAACTTCCCTTTTCTCCTTGCTCCATCCACCCCAGATCCTGAAGGCACCGTCTGGCTGATGCAGGGTGCAGCCATGTGCACCCCGACCCTGGACTTTTGGCTTCACTGGTGGTTTCTTTTTCCTCCTAGATTGACTTTTTGTGTAGAAGATCTCGAGAACACCCGCATAGCCCCTGGCCAAGAGCTCTGGTTTCACAAGTGTCGGGATGGCTGGGGAATGAAAAACGAAACCAGGTAACCGGGACCTTCTCAGAGGTTCAAGCAGTGCATGTTGACGGGTCCCCTAGCGTACACTGGACATGAGTCTGGGCACTCGGGACATAGTGGTGAACAAAACAGACCAAAGTCCGTTCCTTTATGAAGCTGATCTTCTGCTGGAAGGAGAAAGACAAATCAGTGGGATAGACAGGGTGTTGGAGGGTGTGAGTGTCCCTTTGCCTCTTGTTCTACCTCACCCTGTAAGGGTCACAGCCACGGTCCTGCTGGAATGAAGTCTTTCCAGGACTAAGTCCCCGGAGTTGGCACCCACGTCCCCAATTTGGATTGAACTTCTGTGTAGTGGCCAGGGCTGAGGGAAGTTCCTGGGGCTTCCTTCTGGGCTCTAGGCTGGACTGGAGAGTTGGGTGGGAGGTAAGGGAGAAGCACAGATGAAGTCCTCTTTTAAGGTTTTCTGGAACCCAGGCTGGTGTAGGTGAATATTAGTGGGCAACTCTCCCCCTTTTTTGAGAAGCAGGAGTGCTCGTGTGTGTGGCTCTGTATGCCACCAAGGGGTCATCTCGCTTCAGTGTCCCCATTGCCCCATGCTGGGGTCTCACTGTTTCAGAATTGGGAAGGCTGATCTCACGGTATAAGGAAGTGGGTACATCCAAAAGGGGAATCTGTCACATACCCTCTGAGCCTAAATGCCTCCTGAGGAGGAGGGAGATGGCCCCCCACAAGCCCCTACCCTTTGCCCCGTCCGAGGTACTAGATAATAACGCTGCTGCCGTGCACCAAGCATGCAGTGTGCACGCACTGGCATTCAGTGCCCCCCACACATCATCTCATTTGCTTTTATCATCAAGCCCAAAATGCTGGTATCATTAAGTATGTGAACAGTTAGGGAACCCCAGGCTCAGGGAGGTTGACTCACTTTTTCCCAGTCCTGCAATGGGTGATGGCAGAGTGAGGATATGAAGCAGGTTGGTTTACCCTGAAGCCCGTGCTCTTTCTTGAGCATGGAGGTCCCAGTTGCTCAGAGAAGTCACCTCTCCTTCATGTGGGTATCAATTATCAAGCAGCTGCACCCATGCTGGGGTCCCCTGTGATTAACTGTCTGCCAACCCTGAGGACCAGGCTACATCCCAGCTGCTCTGTCTCAGGAACATCAATGTGACCACAAACTCCGTGATCACAGGACTTGTGGGATTCTGAAAACTGCCCATCTAATTAAGTGACTCAGTCTAGTGTAGGCTTATATGATTTTCTACTATGATAATAATTTTAATTCTTTATGTTTGTATTCAAATGTATACCTTTCCAAATGCTTCCATATGTATTAATTTCATTGATCCTCAGAACAGCCATGAAGATTGCAAGAAGGGTTGCTATTCTTATCCTTATTCTTTTTTTTAAACATTTTTTTATTGAGTTATAGTCAGTTTACAATGTTGTGTCAAATTCCAGAGTAGAGCACAATTTTTCAGTTATACATAAACATGCATATATTCATTGTCACTTTTTTTCACTGTGAGCTACCACAAGCTCTTGTGTATATGTCCCTGTGCTTATCCTTATTCTTATATATTTCCTTTCTGCTCCAGAACTTCTTAACAGTTGAGAATGCTGTAACTGCCTCATAATACCTCTTTGAGAAAACAAATTATCCTTTCCTTTACCCTTAAAGGAGCAGAAAATAATGGGAACTCAAGTCATAAATTAACACCTAGTCACATGTTAGCCCTTAAGTACTCTCTCTGCTGACATGGATACTGTTCACCTGTTCACTGAGAAGGAGACTGAAGTTCTGAGAGGTCCCATGGCACATCAGTGTAGCTGAGACTAGAATCAAGATCTCTTGACTCTGCCTTGCCCTCTTCCTGCCACACTGCAGGGTCTCTTGTATTTCAGATCAAAGCAGCGAGGCATTGATAGTTCTCTCTGCAGTTGTGTCTGTGCATGTGCCTGTGTGTGCGTGTGCGTGTGCCTGCTGTGGGTCAGTGTTGTGCAAAATCTGCAAATGCCAGCATTGAGGTATATGGAACTAGGAACCCCGAGTGGGCTCCAGAGTGGTGTTTCTCAAAGTGAATCTGTGGCTTGATGGGGAAGCGGGAGGAAGGAACACTCAGGACCTTCTCCATTTGTTCTGAAAGGGAAGCAATAAAAGAGTGTGATGAGGTATGTGAGAAAGCTTGGTCTTGAGGTAAACAGAGCTGTGTCTTTGCTATGCCAGCTAATGAATCACACTTCCACGTGGTTCCTTTCAGTCCAACCGTGGAGCATTCCTGAGGGTGCCAGCAAGGGCCCCCACCTTCCAAACACATGGAGGAACGTTACTCCTGAGGACCCACCTGCTGGAAGGACCCCTCTTGACGCTGGAGCCCTGGAAAGAGCCTGCTTGCTGGGCCCAGCACCTGGCCTCCTGTGATGGCTGGGACTTCTCGCCGGAGTGGACCACGCACTGCTGTTCCTGCTGCTGCTCTAGAATAGCGTTAACTCCAGATCTGTGTGCAAACAGCTGAATGCCAGGCCTCTGTGCACCTCGGGCTGGTTTCTCAGTGACCAGAGGAGCCTGTGCTTCACCTGACAAGGAACCCTGGCCCTGGAGTGGCTCTGTATGGAAAGCTGTCGGCTGTCTGACCTGACTTGAGTTGTCGTGAGGGGTCTTTCTGCTGGAAGCTGACTTGTGTCAGGATGGCAGACCTGGGACCTTATTCACCCGGGAGGGGAGAGTAGGTCTGGGGAGGCCCTTGCTGTTGTTGGGGTTCAATTGGGTAACCGGCTAAATGTACTGTTTACCTTTTAGACATTCCATCCTGTTCCCCAACTCACTCTCTGAAGCACACATCATTGGGTGTCTTATTTTCCCATTGCTCCCTTTTTAATTGGACAGATGTTTATTAAGCACTTAAACTTAATTAGCACGTGGCTGTAGACACATTAGTAAGTCGCTGCAGACCACTTCCTCATTTGAAACCCAAGGGGGTTAAGATGTCTAAACTCCCTTCGAGTTGAGATGATCCATGAATATGCACGTGATGAAAGGCACGTGGGGCACTGGGAAGGCTACAGGATGTAAGAGTTGAAGACCCTGAGGGTTAAGTGATTTCGACCTATTTCTTCTTAGTTAACGTGCATCCCCTTTAAGCGTGACATCTTTGATCACCAGCAGAGTGGTAAGCAGAGTATCAGATGTGCTGGGGCCAGAATGGTGACCAATGGCCAAATGTGACTGCTTCAGAGCAAAACCTCTTCCGTGTAGGAAGTTGGAAGGTATTACATAGGTTATACATATCTGTTTATACAGAAACCAGCACCTGTCACACACAGCTGGTGCCAAGATTTAATTAATGCAGTGTTTTTTTCCCTCCTTGGAATACCTTGCTCTCATATGAGTGCCTTTTCTGAGTTGAGCATTGTCAAAAAGCCTCCAATTCTAGATCTCGATTTGAATTAATATACATGATATCTGAGGAACCCTTTTATAATTTTCTAAAGATTTGAACATGCATCACTTAATTAGAGACTCACAACAGGGGGTGAGAAGGGCAGTTACTATTATCTCTGCTTTACAAAAACCCAGGCTTAGTGAGGTTTGGCCACATGCCTAGAACTATATACCAAGTTGGTGGTGGAGCCAGGTAAGGACCCAGACCTCCTGGAGGCAATGCCCATGGTATGGTAATCTATGCAACTCCATCAAGACTTCTACATCGTTTCCCACCAATATGCCCCAGATATGACAAACCAGGACTCTTTTTCAGAGCCATCCAGAAAACCCTAAACCCTTTTATTGATAAATAACCGGGAGAACGAGAGTGCCAAATGGTTTGGATTTTTATGGATGAGGTTAATTTGGAAGGAGATGTGATGCCAGGTGGTGGTGGTGAAGCGTGATTTTCTCTGTGCTTAGGTTTTTAAAGGGCATTGTTTTAATCTGTATTGTGCCAAAGTTGTATCTTTGTTCAGTGCCAAACCTCCGAAGACATGACCAGTCAAGTACCTTAATTCAAGGTATTTTTTATCAATCCAACGGGGTGCTTTTTCTGTTACTTCTGTGATTTCTAGCCGAAGTAGAGTTTGTTATTGACTGTGCATCCTGGTTACTTTCTGCTTCTGCTTTTAGTAACAGAAGCCTTGGGAATCAAATCCCCAGTGGGTCCTGTATTATACATTTGGCTTGAAGCCTTATTTGTACATAATGATGCTTTTTTTTTTAATGCTTACAATACTATTTATTTCTCAAGTGTATATAATGTATAAAAACAAATATATGGTTAGTTTTTACTTTATGATTAACCCATTTCAAGATTAAAAATTGTTAATAGTGAAATAATAAAAATCTACAAAATTCTTAGTGGTCTGGCAACTCAATTCTTTCTGGGGGGGTAATTAGGTTCACTTATTATTTATATACCTTTAGAGGTGGTGCTGGGGATTGAACCCAGGACCTTAAGTATGCTAAGCATGTGCTCTACTACTTGAGCTATACCCTCCCCTCCCAACTCAGTTCTTAAAATTTGAAAGAATTATGACTGCCTGGGGTTTAACAAAGTTAAATTAATGTAGGATGTATTCTCTACTTGATACTAATTGTTGGTAGGAAGTGGACAACAACTCTTTTCACTAAAGAACAAGAGAAAAATTATTTGGGTTGCAGTGGAAATGCTAAAGGTGGATGTTAGGAAGAAATGGGATGGTGGCTGGACATTGGGGGATGCTGGTGAGGATATATGTTTGGTCTCGTGGGATCTAGATAACAGTGACTTAAACCAGCTAGAAGGTGAATTCTCTATTGTGTTGAAGTCCCAGTTGGTATTGAGGTTCTGTTCCATAAAGCCAAGAGGGGTTCAGGCTCTTACTTTGCTGTGCCATTCATAGGATATCCCCCTTACCCCCACAGTCGAAAGTGTCCCCATCAGGGCCTCTTTCAGCTTGCGGAAAGGGAAAGGAGAACATGTCCTCTTTTAAGAGAATGATTGAGAAGTTGCCCACATACTACTGGCCAGAAATCAGTCAGATGATCATGCCAGAGGCTGGAAAATACTGTTTTTACTAGGGGTGCCCAGGGGCCCAGCTAAAAATGCAATTACTACTTATAAAAAGTGAAATTGGATAATGCCATCTGTCCATCAGGAATTCACTTTTTATTCCCTTTAAGTCATCCTTTAAATCATTCCATCTTATAGTCAGATTTTAGTAATCTTAAACTGATCTACCACTATGAAGTTTGATGAATTACATAAATTTGACTTTCTTTCTAGTCTTAAATGTTAAAATGTTTTAAAATGAGAAGAAATCTCTCTGCAAGGGGCCTTCATGATGGTGGAAAGTGGCTGCTCTTCCTTTCCACCCAAGACATTCTGAAATATCAGGCTTAATCATGGGAGTAGGGGAGGGGCTGTGTTAGAGAGTAAGAAATACGTTGTGTGTGTGTGTGTGTGTGTGTGTGTTAAAAGGAACTTTACTGGGTGTTGGGGGTTCAGACGAGGTCCATGAGGATGTTGTCCACCATGATGCTGGGCTGCAGGCCCTGCTAGGGGACCCGGCCTGGGGACCGCCCCCCTCAGCAGCATCTGACCTGGCAGTGGAGCCCTCAGGGGGAGCTGGGCAGGCCAGCCAGGGCTGGGCGGGTGGCGGGTGCAGGAGGGGAGGCCCCAGCTGAGAATGCCCCAGGCCCTGGTGTGGTGGTGGCAGAAGTGCAGGGGCCTCTGATGGCTGGAGGTGGTGGAGGGAGGCCTCAGGGGACACCCCAGTCTGGGACGGTGGTGGTTTAAGGAGGAAGCTCCACAGCTGGGTTTTGTGGCCGAAGGATGAGTCTGGGAGGGGGTTGCCCAGAGGCCACTCCAGGAGGGCTTTGTGGGGCACCTGGAGTGGGGGGGCCTGGGAGGCACCCTGGGGCTGGGGCTGCCCCACGGCCGCTGAGGCCCCTGTGGTATCTTTAGGCCAGGGCTGCGGCGGTGACAGCAGTTCTGTGAGGGTCTTGCCTGGACCTCTAGAATGAGGCCCAGCCCAGGGGGCGCCTGCTGTGCCCCTAACCTGCGCTGCTGCTGGACTTGCTTGTGGTGGGTGATGACCGGCCGGATGCCATTGACGAAGCTGCGCTGGTCGTAGGGGATGAGGCCCCTGAAGATCTTCTTGGACGAGTTCAGGAGCATGAGCACGCGCGCCTCACAGGGGGCCGTGCGGTGGAAGTGCACGCAGCCCGCGGAGCCGATGCCCAAGAGGCGGTAGAGGCCTTTGAGGGAGTCCAGGTCCTTGGTGAAGGGGAGCTGGACCATCCCTGATTTCTGGAACAAAGGGCCCAGGGTGGTCCATAGCTGGGGGATGAGCCGCACGATCAGCGCCTGGGGCCACTGCCCGGTTTTCAGGTTCTCGCGATACTTCACGTAGACCGCCCCCACACAAGGCAGGGACACATCAGCTTGGTGTCGGCGTCCACGGTGGCAGGTTTGGGCTTCTCTTGCCACCTGAGGAACCCGTTCCAGGCCAGGAGTGCTTTGGAGACTGACTAATGACCGCCGAGAGCCTGGGCCCGGAGCTGGGCCGGAGAAGGGCCGCTCACGCCGCCTGGGGCCATGGTGCCCGCCAAGGACGTGCCCCAGGCTGCGCAGGGGGCGCCAGGCCCGGGCCAGCGGCCACAGTGGAGACCAGGCTGGGCTGGGAAGCGGGAGGCGGCCTGGGGCGCCAGGGACCCTTGGGGGCAGCGGGGAGCCTGGGCCAGGCTGTAGGGGGCCCACTCCTGGAGCGGCCTGCTGAAGAGGGTTGATGGGCGAGAAGCGAGGGCTCAGCCCAGCCTTCTGGTTCTTGGCAGCCTCTGTTGCGTTCTGGGCTGCCGCCTGAGCTGCACTTAGGTTCCCGGGGACCTGGTACTACTGCTGAGGAACTGGTGGGGCGAGGCAGAGGCTGCTGGGGGGCTGCCGAGAGTGTAGCCCCTGAGGGTGGAGCTGGAGGCAGGGCACAGACTACTCTGGCTGGAGGGGGCCTGGGGCCGAGCCACCCGCAACGGACAGCACAAGGCCCCGCACCAGCACCATGTGCATCGGGTCCTGGCTCACATCTGCTGGCGGCTGGAGTGGCTCCAGCATGGCCTGGCCGGAGGAAGCGCCTTCTCCAACAGAAGCTGCAGGGCAGGCAGCTTCTGGGGACACATGATGGAGAAGTAGATCCCTGGCTCCCTAGTCTTCTGCACAAGGCTCTCGGACGTGCACCCAGAGTACGTGGTACTCTCGACAGTAGGCAGCAGGTCCGGCGCCAGTTACAAGATAAGGAGGCCGACTCAGTGTGTTTGGCCGTTCTGCTCGCGCGTCTTCTTGAAACTGCCTGCAAGGCCCTGCTGAGACCTTCGGCGTGAAGCTGCAGCCTTCGCCACCCCACCCATGAACTTCATGCCATCCAGCCAGGTGACAAACTCAGGCTCTACTGGTGGGAGCATGACATTGGACGTGGGACTGTGGAGTGCTGTCCACCGTGTTGAACACCACGAGGCTGTACTGGGCCCCACATAGTCTCCCCTGAAGCCCATCTCGGCAGGAGGATCACCATTAAAATACTCGACCACCGGAAGCAGGTAATGCTTGTGGAGGCCCTCGAAGCAGGTCCCCAGGTTGGCCTTGCCCTTTATCACAAACACCACGTCAGCTGCGAGGTCCCCGGCGCAGGCCTGCCCTCAGACCTGGGGACAATGATTCACGCTGCAGATGCTGCAGCCGCGGGCAGAAATACGTTCTTAAGCTAATTCAGGTGACAGAGGAAAGGACTGAAACCTTCTCTCTGGCAGACTAAAGGAACTTTTGAAATTATCCAGAGGTAGAGGTGTAGTCTTGGTGCCTCCATTGTGTCTTATCTGACTTGAGGATTCAGTTGTTGTTCCTCCCTCCACTAATTAGAGTCGGAGAACTTCCATGGAACCTCCTTTGACCCTGCAAACGACCTGAAGCACTGAACTCCTTGGAAGGATGGATGCCAGGTAGGTACCAGAACAACCATTGTTACCAAAGGTGATTTTCTTAGTTTTCACCTCTGTGTTCAGAGCTACCCCGGGCCCTCAGCCATGTTAGTTCTAGGAGGGCTGAGATTTTTATCTGGCTTATTTGCTGTTGCAGCCCTAGGATGTAGACTAGTGTCTGGAATATATTTTGGTGTTCAATAATATGTAAATAAAAGAATAAAATTAGGTACAAGAAATCAGTTGCTTCAACAGGCAATAGGGGAATTGAGAAAAGAGAAACTAGTTTGGAGTCAGAAGTCCTGGTATGTCACTCAGTATTATGTGGGTTTTAGGCTAAATGCAATCTTTCCAAACTTCTCATCTGAGAAACACAGACAATAACTTTCAGGGTTGTCATGAGTATTAAATATATAGAGTAAAAATATATAGTGTTTTGTAAACATTTGAATTGGGAAAGAGCAAAGATAAAATAAGATACATTCTGTGGCAATGTGGACATTTATATAAAATAAAAGGGGCTCTGTTAATCACTGGGCAAGGAATGGGTGGTTAGATAGATGATGCTTGGGAAACTGGGCTCATTAAAGGATAAACCTACGACTAGATCCCTATTTCATATGATTTACAAAGATTAATTCCATTTAAATGAAAGATATAAATGTAAAAGAAAGGTATAAAGCTGATAGATGTTAGAAGTATGAATTTGAAATCTGTGTAAAACCTGAGGAAATATGAAATGTCACAATCAGGACAATAAGAAATAGAAAACCTGAATAGATCAACAAATATTAAGGAAATTAAAAAGCTAATAAAAGATTCCCTTTTACCTCATACATTCAAAAAACTCCCTAGTCTTAGAGGTTTTCTTTGCTTCTTTTAAATGGTTCAGATGATTAGATTAGTCCCACACCGGATGGCCACCCTTTTGAGTAACTCAAAGTCTACTGATTAATAACTTAATCACAGGAATGACATGCCATCACTTCAAAGGTTCTTGCCACACTTCGGAGGAAGGATTACACAGGGTGTGTGTAAATCAGAGGGTGTGAATCTTAGGGACCATTTAATTTTCTGACGGGGAGGTAATTAGGTTTCTTCATTGATTTCTTCTTGGAGGAGGTACTGGGGATTGAACCTGGGAGCTCCTGGGTGCTGATCATGTACTGTACCACTTGAGCTATACCCTTCCCCCAGGAACTATTTTATTTTATTTATTATTATTATTTTTTAATGGAGGTACTGGGGATTGAACCCAGGACCTCGAGCATGCTAAGCATGCGCTTTATCACTGAGCTATGTCCTCCCCCCCATTTTAGAATCTGCCTTTCCTAGTGTCCTTCCCTAGGGGTGTGGGCAAGTAAGTGTGGTGGATGCAGTCTAGGGAATACAGCACAGCATGGACTAGAAGTGCTGGGCCTGATTCAACTTGGATAGACCTTGAAAACTGTCAAATGAAAAAGTAAGCAATAATAGGATTTTATAGGACAAAAAATGTTATATAAATGAAAATGCATATACTCAAATAACACTATACATTTTGTAAGAATATGTATCAAATGTGTTAAGAATAGGTGCCCAGGGTGGGAGGGAGGAAATGAAAGTTAAGATTAAGTGAAGGGTGGGGAAAAAAATAAAACGAGAGATTTGATGATGAGAGAATGCCGTGAACTGAGGCGAATGGATAATTCAACTCCCTGAAGCTGGGATACAAAAGGAAATAAATTGAAATACTTAAAATAGAAACTAAATTCTTTGACACAGCTCTCTTCCTTGCTTGTTTTCCTCTGCCAATGACTTAGAATGATTTTAGGCATAAGCAGAGCATTTCCTATGTGCTGTACAAACTATTTCAGTGGCTTCTTTTCTCAAGCAGGTTTCTTAGAAAGGCTGTTGGATTTGTAGAGCAGGTCACACAGAGGCTGAACACAAGTGCCATTGTTGCTCGAGGGGAATGGGACCTGCCCTGTTGGGGTGGTGAGGCAAGCAACTCTGCCTTGTCTGAAAGAATAGAGTCCTTATTAAAGTAACAATATAAATTAGCAAAATGTTATAATAATTATAGGCAGTCTCCAATTTGTGAACATACGTTCATTTTTAAATTGAATTTTGAGAACGTTCAAGCTTTCCTCTATAGGAACAATGCTATAAATCATGGTTATATACCCAATATTTGCTAGACCACACACACCACATAGCTGAAACAGGATAGGGGTGGAGCTCACTTGGGTTCTGAGTCTTGGGAATCAGGAGAAGGAAAAGAAGGAAGACTTCCAAGGCTGACTATAATTAAAATATTGAACTAAATGAAGTTCACATTTGTCAGTCTCTGATGTTTCTTTCTTATGTCTCTTGCTTTCTTCGCTGTACAATATAATGGGAATATTTTTCTTGTTGCAATAAAGCTTATGATTATTTCTAAATGGCTGCAGAAATTTCCATACAATGGGTAGATGATCATCCTTTGCTTAGCGGTTTCTCTGTTGCTGATGATCCGGTCCACACTCCTTTTCTGCCAACTTTATTCCCCCTGGGTACCTCCTTTCCTGGCCCCTGTTACACATTCTCTAGTTGCTCTGAACACTTCCCCTCCCAGACCCCTAAAGCACTCCATTTTCCAAACTTACTTGACTTTCTGCTCTCTCAGCCCAAGCTCTTGTTTATTCAGTGCAGCTGACTTCTGCAAAGATTTGTTGGAAGCTTTGAACTGAACTCAGTCATGCTCATGTATGTATCAATGGCTAGTAGACCTCTAACCAGTCCAGAGTGATTCACATTGTTAAAGGAGGATGCTCGTTAATCCAAATTAATCTTTGTATTGAGCCAGCTGAGCAAATCAAAAGGAAAGTTTCCTGTTAGGGTAGAAAAAGATTGGATCAGGGTGATCACCTTACAAATAGGCTAATCCTGCTTGGGAATCTTTCCTCTAACCAAGTCCCCTAAGATATTGCTGGGTTTGCACAGTTGATTTCATTCCTTTAGTCTTTTTTTTTTTTACATTTTTTTGAGTTATAGTCATTTTACAATGTTGTGTCAAATTCCAGTGTAGAGCACAATTTTTCAGTTATACATGAACATATATATATTCATTGTCACATTTTTTTTCACTGTGAGCTACCACAAGATCTTGCATATATTTCCCTGTGCTATACAGTGTAATCTTGTTTATCTATTCTGCATATGCCTGTCAGTATCTACAAATTTTGAAATCCCAGTCTGTCCCTTCCCACGCTCCTCCCTCTTGGCAACCACAAGTTTGTAGTCTATGTCTATGAGTCTGTTTCTGTTTTGTATTTATGTTCTTTTTTTTTTTTAGATTCCACATATTAGCGGTCTCATATGGTATTTTTCTTTCTCTTTCTGGCTTACTTCACTTAGAATGACATTCTCCAGGGACATCCATGTTGCTGCAAATGGCATTATGTTGTCATTTTTATGGCTGAGTAGTATTCCATTGTATAAAATATACCACATCTTCTTTATCCAGTCATCTGTTGATGGACATTTAGGCTGTTTCTGTGCCTTGGCTATTGTAAATACTGCTGCTATGAACATTGGGGTGCAGGTGCCTTTTTGAAGTAGGGTTCCTTCTGGATACATGCCCAGGAGTGGGATTACTGGGTCACATGGTAAGCCTATGCATTCCTTTACTCTTGATCCTGTGGATCCTCTGAGCAGCAGTTTTTGTTTTTCCCTCCCCTCCTCTTTAATGGTTTCCATGTGGTATTGGTTGCCATTGAGAAGGGGAGAGAGGTGTCAAAGCTGTCTTTTGTTTTTTTCCTCTTTTTTTGGTGGGGAGGGGTTGTGGTAATCAAGTTTATTATTTTTTTTTATTTAATGGAGGTACTGGAGATTGAACCCAGGACCTTGTGCATGCTAAGCATGTGCTGTACCGTTCGGCTATATCCTCCCCAACGTCTTTGCTAACTGAGGGTTTAATTGGTAAATTGGGAATGGTCTCTCCTAAAAAAAGCTTAATAAGCAAATAAAAAGAATAAGAGTAAAGCAAATTCAAAGTAGAGTTCAAGTCATTTGTTTTCCTAAATGTCTGCAGTTGGCAATACGGTGTAACCTAGACTTTCCTTATATCATTTCAGTGCATGTGTGTGTTGTAGTGGGAAAGGGCTGCTGGAAGCTAGGACAGGTCTAAGCAGGCAAGGGCTTAGATCCAGAGGTCAGCAAGGAGCAGATTTATCTGGACCAGTGCTAATTATCTCAGCCCAAAGGAATCCACATTCAAATCTGTTTATACTTTCATAGGAGAGGGATGATCATCATCAGATGCCACAAAAACTTGAAAGCGTTGAGGCCAGGAAGAGAGGCTGGGAATATCTCCGTAGAATGGAGATGCTAAGAGCACAGATCTTTGCTTCTGCTCTGGTCATTATCCCAAGACAGCTTCGGTGGGATTATTGCAAAGCCAGAGCCTCACTGAGTCACCAGCAAGGCGTGTACTCCATCTGACTCATTTCAGTCCACTCATTTTCTTTATTCTGTCAGAGATCTCAGTCCTACTGTGGTCCTGTGCCCTTTTTTAGGACAAGCACATCTTTCTTCTTTCTGACTTGGTTGCTCCAAACTCTCTCCACAGGTTTCTTTATTGTCTCATCAAAAAGAAACCCTCAGAAATGTGGTTTCATAAACCTGCAGCTCATTTCTGCTGTGACCCAACCACATTGCTGCCATCTCTCCCTCCTCCAAGGCAGACCTCTTCATCCATACATCTCCTTCTCCTCCTTGCCTTCCTTGCCCTCCTCCTCTTCTTCATTAAAAGGTTTTACACACTGAGATTTAATGGACACACAATACACAGCACCTATGTAAATCATGTAATTTGATGTTTTGGTATGTGAAGTCATCATGAAACTGTGACCTTGTCACCACAGTTAAGATAGTGAACGTGATGATCACCTCCAAAGATTTCCTTATACCCTTTGATAATCTTTCCCACTGCCCTCTCTTCAGCCAATCACTAATCTGCTTCCTGTCACTGCGGGTTAGTTTTATAAGTGGAATGAATGTAGAGTATGCTGTCTTCTGTTTGCCTTCCTTCACACGGCATAATTATTTTGAGATTCATCCATGTTTCTGCATGCATACTGGTCTTTGTAAGGACGTGGCTTTTTTTCTTGGATTCATGTCTAGGAGTGAAATGGCTGCATCATGTGGTGGATGCATGTTCAGCTTTTTAAGAAACTGGCAAATTGTTTTCCAAGGAAGTTGTAACATTGTTGTATTCTTAGCAGCAATGTGTGAGAATTCCAGTTGTTCCACATCCTTGTCAACACTTGTTATGGGTCAGTCTTTTGTTTTTCAGTCATTCTAACAGGTATGAGATGGTATCTCATAGTGTTTTAATTTGCATTGACTTAATGACTAATGATGTTGAGCATCTTTTCATGTGGTTGTTTGCCATTCATATGTCTTCTTTGAGGAGATATCTGTTCAAATCTTTTCTCCATTTGGGGAGAGGTTGTTTGTTTTCTTCTTACCAGGTTTTGGGGATTATGTATTCTGGATATAAGTTATCAGGCATATGATCTGCAAATATTTTCTCCCAGTCTGTGGTTTGTCTTTTCATTCTCCTGTCTTTTGAAGAGCAGATGTTTACAATTTTGATGAAATACAATTTATCAATTTATTTTTAATGGATGTTGCTTTTAGTATCATCTGTAAGAAATATTTACCTAACCCAAAGTTACAAAGATTTTCTCTTATGTATTCTCTGAAAGTTTTATAATTTTAGGTTTTATATTTAAGTCTATGGATGTTTTAAATTAATTTTTTTGTACATAGTGTGAGGTATTGAGAGTTCTTTTTTTTTTTTTAACACAGATATTTAGTTGTTCAGGCAGTATTTGTTGAAAAGACTAGTCTTTCTCCACAGAATTGCCTTAGCATCTTTGTCAAAAATCAATTTTTTTACAATATATTTGTGGCTTTCTTTCTAGACTCTGTTTTATTGATCTATTTTGATGTCAGTAACACTCTTCTCATGATTACTGTAGCTTTATGTCAAGTCTTGAAATTGAGCACTGATAGTTTTCCAATTTTGATTCATTTTAAAATTGTCTTAGCTATCTAGGTCATTTGCATTTTCATATGAATGTCAATTTATACAAAAAGTCTGCTGAGATTTCTGTAGGGATTGTATTATATTTATAGAGCTGTTTGAGGATAATTGATTTCTTACATCAGGTTTTTCAACCCACCTAAATCAGTTCTTCATTTGAATTATAGTGCTTTTTACGTTAAGTTGGGTATTTTATAGCTTAGTTTTCTACAGACAAAATGATTTCTTCAGGGAGCTATGGCTTACTCTTTTCGAATATGTAAAACTTATTTTTGGATGAAACAATTTTAAGCAAACACACAATTACTTATTTACAATGACATTTTTATTTTTAAAGTTAAAAATTTGAACATTAAAAAATGCTAAAAGGCGGGAGGTGGTAGAGCGCATATTTAGCATACACGTCCCGGGTTCAATCCCCCATACCACCTCTAAAAATAAATAAATAAATAAGTAAATAAACCTACTTACATCACCCCCAAAAACTAATAAAAATTTTTTTTAAAAAAATGCCAGGATACCACTTCCGATGGTCTGTCGGATGTGTGGAGGGCCTCTCAGACGCCCCCTTCGGATCCGAGGCCCTCATCCTCTGGCTGCTGGGAATATTGGTGGTTGACAGCGCTCATCGAGCCTCTCTGGGGATTGCCCTCAGCCGACCAAGGGACTCAAGGTCACAGCCCTTCCCTAGAGGCAGTACACATCCAATGACTAGTCCATAAGGCCTGACCTCCTTGCCTAAAGACAGAACCACTCTGAAGGGCTGTAGAAGCCGCACAGCTCCCGGTGGGATCAGCCGAGGCCTCTGTGATGTCGAAGTTCAACCCCTCCCCCACCCAGTAGACATCCTGCCCTCTAATCTCCATCTCAGACAGTCTGTCTCCCAGGGAATCCAAGTAAAGACAGAAGATAATTTCCTAATCAGCTCGCAGTTAATGCAAGGGCTTAAAGGAATGGAGATAGTGACCCAGGGCCAGCCCACAGGGCCCAGAGATGAGATGTGGCAAAAACTGGAAGCCAAATATTTTGACTGTTGGCTTGTGGTCAAAGTCACATCCTTCACTTAGAAGAACTTTTCCCTTTGTCATGTCACCTTTTGAAACCACCTTGACTTTGGGAGGAGTGGAAAGCCCCTGGCAGGCTTCTGCGTCCTTGGTGGGGCAGGGACACGGAGGGCACACGGCAGAGAGAGAGAGAAAGAGGGACTTTCCATACAGGCTAATTGACGCTGGCTGGAGAAGCTCGCCCTCTGGGCACAGGGCATCACAGTTGGAGGGGCCGACGGTAGGGGAGGGCTCACTTTATTAACTGTTCTCAACTCCTGTTTGATGGGCCCAGGAGTGTGAGCCGGGAAGCAGGAGGAAATAGTACCAAAAACCACTGTAAAATTAAAAGTTGTGATCCTCAAACACGGTTTTAGTCACCTATTGATGCTAATAAAACCTAGAGTGATCAGAACTGACAGGTGGCAACCAGGATCCTCAAGGAGGCATTTCTCCATGGCTCTTCTCTGAGACAGGAGCCAGCATTCTGCCTTCCGTTTTGACATAAATCCTTCCCTACTGTGATTCCTCTTGGAATCACCCCACATTAAAAAAAAAAAAGTTAGAATAGGGCCTTTAAAAACAGCCTTAGGGTGGTGGGTAGGTATGGCTCAGTAGTAGAGTGTGTGCTTAGCATGCTATGAGGTCCAGGGTTCAATCCCAGCACCTCCATTAGAAAAAAAAGTCAAAAAACCTTGGGTCAGCCCATGTAAATGAGTTTCACTTTATACAGCAGATATATTTATGTAAATTTAGTTATATAATCATGACTAATAAATAATTGTATTGTAAATTCATTTCACCTGTTTTTCCTTCCTCGTTTGACATTTACAACAGTCTATGGCAGAGGAGGAAACTGAAGTTGAAAGAGGTCACTGGCTGGTACTGGGCCTCTTAGTAAGTGGATGAACTTGAACTTAAACTTGGGTCCACAGACACTAACACCGGTGTTACTTCCTTCGCTTAAAAGCACTAGAAGAATTTACCTTCCAGAAGATTCCTCCATAAGTCTGTATCAACCTGGGTGTTCATCTGTTCTGAGGTGGGGCCAGCTGCTCTCTTTGAAGGAACACAAATTTCAAGACTTTCTCATAAGAAAATGAACAATGAAGGAACCATCACTGTGGTGCCCTAGGTGGGTGGGAGATTGGCAGGCACCAGGTTTCCACACTTGCCTAGCTGGCTTGCTGTGGGATACCAGCACGACGCAGATTCCTAATGAAAGTCCTGGAGATGTTTTGCCAGCAAAACTACCTTGGCGGTGGGCGGGGAGGCTCCCTGAGGAGGGGTTGGGGAGACGGGACAGGAGGTGCTGTGGAAGAGGAGCTGCAAGAGAGGCCTGGACGCGCTCCAGCTGCCACTCGGTGAGGCAGGCCCAGAGGGCTCTGGAAGGAACAGAGGACCCAGTGTGAAACCAGGCCCTTCCCAGCCCCACTTCATTTAATCCTCACTCCGCTGCAGTGAGTTTTCCTTTCTTTTATTTCAAGTGTGGAAACAGATTTTTAAGAGGCTGAATTATCAAAGGTCAGAACAATTAGTGGGATGTGAGCCCAGGTCTCTCTGATTGCAAATCTGTTGTGTTTAACCACTCGGTTATATTGAGTATAGAGGTAGGCAGCATAGTGAACTGCTTTGCATACCTTCAGGCTCGTATTTAAAATATTTCTTCAACATTTACCTAGTGGAAAGGTTCAGGCTGAGAGGGGGAGGTTGACAAGTGGGGGCAGCATCCAGCGTGGATACATCGCCTCCTCCCTCCATGTGAGGCAGACGGGGCAGCTCTGGGTTCACCTGAGCCCAGTGTTGGGAGGGATGTCTTCCCCACCCTAAGCAGCCCATCAGAGTATCCCTTACAAGGATGAGCAGTTCGGCCCCTGAGAGGCAGCCTTGTAAATAACACTGCCAGGGAGATGGCGGTGCTGAAGGCCGGATCCCTGCGCACTACCCTGTTTCCCCACGTGGTCAGACCACAGACCACAGACCACATCCGTGGACACTCTGGAGAAGTCTCACATTCTATCTGTTGGCTTCGTTCATCATGGCCTGTGTCTATGCTCTGTTCAGGGCTGGCAGCCTGCCTGGAAATGCTGGCCCCACAGGCCAGATGGCTCCACCTGGCCCTCCTCCATCTGGCTGTATTGCTCCTGTTCTGCAGCAGGGGTACAAGCACCCCTTTCTCAGCCAGGAGAACAGGAGTCAGGGGACCTGGTGACTGTTACCTGCTTGGGTGGCTTCCTCCCAAGAGACATCGCCTGCTTCCCCTTAGATTGCCAGCTGCCCCAGGAAATCACGAGGACATCCTGCATCCATCCACCTTAATCTGAAGGAAGTTTGGATTACAGGAAGACCATCCTCAAGGAAGTGTGCCCCAGGATTTGCACAAGATGATAAATAACCAAAAGCCTACTGCTTGCATTTTATTTGCTGTCTGTAAATCATCTACATATTTGATTGAGGCTGCACTTCATGCATAGGTGAATGGGAAGTGAACTGAATATTTTTTAAAACTAACTTTATACAGTAATTCAGACATTTTTCCATCAAGGGATTAGTAATCTACCAAGATTTCAGTCCACGATGTGGGACAAATCTTATGTGCCCAAGCCAATTTCAACATTTGGAAAAGATAAGGTGAGAATTTGTGCACAAGTGAGTATGGGTGTGTGGGGATAAAAGGAGAGAAAGGAGCAAAGATGACCAGAGGTGACTGGCAGGGAAGGAAGACCCAAGAAAAGCCTGCACCCACTATGATGTGCTCATCGGAATGCTAATTATTAGAGGAAAGGAGACACGGAAGATGAATGTCCTGTCCCCTTTGGTGAGACGTAAGTCAGCTAGACGTGCCAGGGAGGCCTGTCCTAATCTGTGCAAAGCAGGAAGGGCTATTGCCTGGTATTTACAAGATTCATCTATGCTCTAAAGATGTGCAGATTATTCCATGAGTGAGAGACTCTGGAAGAATGCTCAGCTGATGCTGGCAGAGATTGAATTTCCTGGAGGAAGATGGATCATCCTAGCCTGAAGATGTATACATGATTTCCCAATGCCTACTGGTGAGTTTGAACAAATTCTATGAAGACAAATCAGTGAACACTATTAAGGAGTGTCATGAAGTCTAGGGGAAGATACTGGTGCAGTGGATCTGGCCACCACAGGGGCAGGTAGGAAGGTCTGGAACATCTGGCTGTGAATGTAACATCTGAATGATACGGTGTTATTCATCATGGTGTCAATTTTCCTTTCTTTTGTTCTGGAATAAGTCTCTCTTGCATAACAAGTTGATACCCTAATAAGGATTTAATTAATGGTTTCCCAAGTCCTTTGAGAAAGAGAAATTAAATTAATTAAAGCAGGAAAGTGGACAGAAAAAGCAAGTAGCTTAGCCAAGATCTCATAGCTCAGTGGCACCTAACTTGAGGTTTTTGACTCTAGTAAACGATCCAAGGGAATGTTACTGCTGCCTTCTCTCCTTGTATCAGTTTCTTTCCACCCAAAATGTTGGGGTGACCAGCAGGATTCTTGTTTTTTTCTGGTCCTTTCAGAAGGCAAGAGGCCATTTTTTTTTGTACACAAATGTTCATAGTAGCATTATTTGTAATAGCCAAAAAAGGAAACAATCTAAATGTGCATCAACTGAAGGATGGTTAAACAAAATATGGGGTGTCCATGCAATGGTGTATCATTCAGTCATAAAAAGGAATCAAGTTCTGATACATGCTACAATGTGGATGCACTTTGAAAACATTATGCCAAGATAAAGTCAGTCCCCAAAGACCACATGTTGTTATGATTCCATCTATCTGGAATAGAATCTATTTGGAAATGTCCAAAATAGGCAAATCTATAGAAACAGAAAGTTGTTTGTTGGCTGCCTTGGGCTGAGGAGCTTGGGGGTGGGGGGGTGGTACAAGGTTTCTTTTTGAGATGATGAAAATGTTCAAAAATTGTGTGAGTGGTTGTAAAACTCTGTGAATATACAAAAAAACCATTACATTGTACACTTTCAATGAGTGAATTGTATATTAATTACATCTCAGTCAAATGGTTCAAAACAAGTAACGAGAGACCGTTAGTAAGATGTGGGGTGTTGTGCTAGAATTTTTTGTTTTGTTTTGTTTTGTTTTAGGTTGGTGGACCTTCTGGATGCTTCTTAATTGATGTCAGTTAGACCAGTGCATCTCCAATTTGAATGTACAGGTAAACCACCTGATACTCTCATTAAACTTGACTCTAATTCAGTATGTCTGGTTGGGGCTCTCGTGAGATTCTGCGTTTCTAACAAGCACCCATGGGCTGCTAATGTGGCCAGTGGGGACCGCCTTTTGAGTAGAGGGGCTGGATGACCACCACCCTCCATTCAGCAGCACTAATACATGCAGGAAGGCGATGAGTTCCTCTTTCTTAGAGTCCCCTTGACAGCAGCAACTGTGTCATGGTCACTCCATTTTCTTTTTTTTTTTTTCCTGCAGTGTTACTTTATTCATCATTTCCTTCTTCAAGGTCCTTATGGAATCATACTAGGAAAAAATTCGTAAAACTTTATTAATCATTACATGTGTGTATCCGATTGGTACAGTAATCATAGGTTACATGCATTATGATCTAAAAAAATTGTACAGTAAGATGTAAATGACATAGTTTCTGTGAATGGTCGCTCCATTTTCATCTTGGTTTCTACCTCTCCTCACTTTAGCACTGTGCTTGGCATAAAGAAGGCACTTTTTTTTTTTTGCCTGAAGAATTCATTTTTATCTTTTATTGAAGTATAGTCAGTTTACAATGTGTTAATTTCTGGGGTACAGCATAGTGATTCAGTAATACACACACACACACGTATATATATGTTCCTTTTCATATCCTTTTTCAGTATAGGCTATTACAAGGCATTGAATATAGTTCCCTGTGCTATACAGTAGGACCTTGTTGTTTATCTGTTTTACATATAGTAGTTTGTATCTGCAAATCTCAAACCCCAGTTTATTCCTCTACCCTTTTCCCCCCTGATAACCATAAGTTTGTTTTCTATGTCTGTGGGACTGTTTCTGTTTTCTAAATAAGTTCATTTGTTTAGATTCCACATATAGGTGATATCATATGGTCTTACTTTTAATGTTGGACTATGAGCAGTCAGCCCTGAAGGTGATCAGATAAAGTCATGAACTCTGAGAGTTCATGATACCTCTGTTCCTGCTTGGCCACATGGTGTAAACTGGTGCTTTTCACCCCCACTGCAGATTAGGGGAATTTAAGAAATAACCAATGCCCGGGTACACCCCAGTGCTCTGATTTAATTGAACTGTTCTGGGGCCTTTGTATGGATGGATGATTTTAGAAGCCTTCCAGGGACTTATAACTCAACAATAAAAAGACAAACCAACCAACTGAAAAATGGACAAAAGATTTGGACAGAAATTCCTCCAAAGAAGATGTACAAGTGGCCAATAAGTACATGAAGAGCTGTGCCAACTCATTAGTCATTAGGGAAAGGAAAATCAAGGACACAGTGAGATAACACTTTATACCTAATAAGATGGTTAAAATAAGAAAAAAGACAGGAAGTGCTGGTGAGGACATGGAGGAATCAGAACCCGGATACCCTGCTGGTGGAAATGTCAAATGGTGCAGCTGCTTTGGAAAATAGTTTGGCAGTTCCTCAAAAAGTTAAATATGGAATTGCCACATGAACCAGAAATTTCATTCCTGGTTAGTTAGTACCCCAGAGAATTGAAGACATATGTTCTCACAAAAAATTGGACATGAATGTTCATAGCAGCAGCATTCATAAGAGCCCAAAAGTGGAAGCAACCCAAATGTCCATCAACTGATGAAGAGATAAATAAAATGTAGTATATATAATGGAATATTATTTAGCCATAAAAAGGAATGAAGTGCTGATACACATATGGATCAACCTCAAAAACATTGTGCTAAATGAAAGAAGCTAAAGGCCACACATTGTATGGTATGGTAGTGGGTACTCCTGAGGATTTACAAGCTCTTCAGCCCAGGATGGTGGCAGAAGGAAGGGTCAGCTCAGAACTGGGCAGCTGGGCAACATTGGTTGGGGTGGGGGTTCATTTGTGAACCAGGCCTCCTGTTCCCTGTGTTTCCTCTACTGCTCAGGGCACCTGCCTTCCCAGCCCCCAATCCCCACCCCTTGGGAAAACTGTATACCCATCCATTTACACGAAGGTGTTGGGAACTTAAAGTGCTACTTCTTCCAGGCTCATTTGCATTTAAGCAGTGGCTTTAAGGAGAAAGTGGTCTTTCTAAAGTGCAGTTTTAAGCTCTAGGGTGCCTGGGTTGGAAGCCACCTGGTCTTCAAATCACATCTCCTCAGAGACAGCCTATGGGGCACAGGAATTCAGCTGTGTCTCCAGCTTCCACTGCTGAAGGCTGGCGGGCCCTCCCTAGGTGCAGCTGGGCTGCTGGAGCTGAGGAATTCCCCATCTGCTCACAGCCCCGTCCTCTGTGGGAGAGAGGCAGCAATTAGCATCCCTGGAACAGATCCTCTTTGTTTATGTTCCAGACTGTGGGATTCAGGCCTCCCCCAGAGACATACTGATTTTGTGGAAGGGACCCTGGGTGCCTATTGGCATCAGATCCCAGCTCAAATGTTGCTGCTGCTGGCAATAAGCCAGGTGTAGGTGAAACCCCGTCCAGGCTTGTGCATTGATTGTAACCCGCTTCTCATCCAGGAAGCCCCCTGCTGCTCCAGCCCCTGGAGCTCTCTCCATATCTTCCTCCTCCAAAATTTCTATAGCTCCCATGGTCAGGAAAACATGCTTGCTCTCCTCATGAGTATCTTCCATCATCTCACCCACGATTGCCTTTCCTTCCTATCTAGATTGCGGTTCCTTCACAGGGGACCTTGTTTTATACTTAAAGAATCTACCAACCAATCAATTGATGTTTATTAAAGAATCCTTTTTTGCCAAGCACCACGCAAAGATCAACAGGGCACTGTCAGCTGAGGGGGGCTGAAGAGGGATTTGAGGAGGTGAGCTGCTCCAACTGGAAGAAGGCGCAAGGAGCCGACCTGGAGCAAAACAGCACAGTATAAGGGGGTGGTGTGTGTGGCACGGCGGCAGTGCCGGCTCTCAGTACTTTCTTCTAGTTTAACAAGGTGGTGCTGGCTGTGGCACACTTGTCCTGCTTTTATCTATTTTGCCCGCACATGGGTGTTGTTCATTTCTTTGTCCATACTACTTACATAACACTGCTAGCGCATGCATACCTTTACTTTTCTTTGTTCATAAGGCTTACATAACTGGCGCATGTGTATTGTTCATAATGGTTACTCAGCTACCAGCACGTGCATACGTTTGCCTCTTACCAGGTGCAAGCTATTGTGAACTTTTGTTCTGGGCTCCCCTGGCCTATTCACTTAAGGCTGGGTCCCATGGCCTACTCACTAAAGGCTGCCAACAGGCACCATCTGCAATGAGTCATGTGCAGCTTAGTTGGGGGTTGGGGGATATACAGCTGAGTGAACAGTTACATACCAGTGGCTAATAGAGGAATGCATTGATTACTCTGGGAAGGTTGAGGAGGGGGTCCAGAAATGTGCCTGGGAAGAAGGGAAGGGAGGAATGGCAGAGGGCTTCCTGGTGGAGGTGACATCTGGACATGATTAAGGATGAGTAGAGTTTACCTTACCAGTGTTACAGACAGCTGGAAAAGCATGTACAAAGTCACATGGTGGGAAAGAGTTTTGGGCTTTCCTGGGACCGTGGGAAGCTGAGGTGATTGGGTTGTGGACCACCTGTGAGAGGGACAGAGGCAAAGTGGAGAGGCAGGTGGCTGAGTCCTAAAAGGTATTACCTTCCAAGCTAAAGAGTTTGCAGGTTGATTTGAGGTCCTGGGCAACCAGTGAAGGATTTTAATGAGGACGATATGGGCAGAGTTGCTTCTCAGAGAGAGAGAGGACAGTGTGGAGGATGAGATTGGGGTTATGAAATGAAAGGGGGGGACCAGGAAGGTGCTAGGACTGCTGAGGACTGAGACCCAGGCAGGAAGAGTGGGGCAAGGAAGGAGGCGGTGAGGGAGAGGGGAGACCAGATAGCACAGGGGAGTTAATGAGATCAAAGTGTGGACACATTGGATTGTCCGTCATGAGGTTACTGGTGATTTTAGAGCAATTTCAGGGGAGTGGCGATGAGTGGATAATACTTTCAAAAAACTTTGCTTTGAAGGGTGGGAGATGATAGAATGAAGTCCAAGTGGAGCAGGTGTAGGAAAAACTTCCTTCTAAGACAGATTTTGAACATATCTCTATCCTTTCTCTTTCCCTATTTTACTGAAATCATCTGAGCAGGTGGATGGATGCCTGCCTCCCTGACCACCCCAGCATTGCTGTGCATCCCAGTCTGGATCAGGGGCTGCTCTTCTCCCAGTGCCTCAGCCCCATGAAGAGCTGTAGCAAAGCACACAGGTGGTGAACCAGGTTGTCGCTTCCTTATGTGTCTTACTCATAGACCGTGAGGGGCACAGGAACTACGCTCATGTAGCTTGGATTTCCCATCCCCCATCCTGGTGCTTGGCACGAAGTTGGTGCTCAGTAAATTGCCTTGAACCAGCTTGTGTGAGCAAAGTGGTGGCTGAGGGCTCTTGTTTCCAGACACTGCCTACCTGGGGAGACCCAGGTGGAGTGAACTGTGGTTATCCTAGCATTGGAGCCACAAAGCATCTGTTGACTCTTGTGTGACCAAGAAAAATGACAAAAGAGCTGAAATTTCTCTGCCTCTCAATCCAGGGCCAACACCTTGGGAATAAATGTTTAAGTGCAAGTTCAAGCACATCCACATCAGGTATGTGAACCCAGAGTGGCTCACTCGTGTTCCCGGAACTGGTGTTTGTGGCTGCCAAGGGTGTGCTAAGTCTTGTCCCTCCTAGGTCATGAAAAATCTTAAAGGAAGTGCAGTCATCCGTGTTGATTTCCTAAGTGGAGGCTGTGAGTGAAAGGCTCTGCCCACTCAACGATACGGTTCCCTCCTCACTGATGCCTGGAATTGTCCTGGTCTCTGTGAGTGTGCATTACCCCTTAAGTACCGCACTCCTCACCTGGAGAGTCAAGGAGTCATTTCAGCTCCACTTCACTCAGATTCTGCTTAATTTTTAGATCCTTTCTTGAGATAAGGTTTTGATAGGGAGAGCCTGGAAGGATGTTATTTATGTACCTGAGAGGGAAGAAGGGCTTCTGCGGAGGGTGAAGAGCTGAGAAATGGGAGGCTATGGCTCTGGGAAACCAATTGCCTATGCCCCTGCCTGCATATCACCTCCCATGCAAATGAGGAGTCAGGATGACCCTGACCGTGAGAAACCCAAGCAATCGAAGCAAGTTCTTGGTGATCATGTGAAGTCATATCCGTGGGCTCCCACGGGAAGCGGCAGTTTGGACCAGACCAGTTCAGACCTGCCCTGAAAGTAACTCAAAGGCCCCTGAAGTGGTCTCAGAACTACTGGGACTGCTCTTCCTGGGACCTGCTCACTGGATTTGCTCTGGCCTGGACAGCCTCTACGCCTGCCCTGTGCTGTGACTAAGCCCTCACGGTGATTCAGGCCCAGAGCACACCCAGCCTGCAGGGAGGTAAGGCAAGCTCCCTGTTCTACAACAAAAGCATTGAAGGCACCTCTATCTGCCCTTGATGCCGTGAAGATGCTGCCCCGAGAAGGCCTGGTTCTGGGTCTCCGTTGGTGGATAAAGCAGAGATTCTGAGAGAGCTTTCTTCACTTTCTGGTTCTGAGTAGGCAGTGAGAGTGCGTGCTGTGACTTGGTCAGAGTTTGGTCTGGGCAGTGGTTCTCACATCGTGAAGTTGAGGAGACCCTTCCTGATGTGTTGTGGCCAACTAGACATGAGAGGATGAGGAACATAGAGCATCTTCAGAGTCTGTTTTTAACTCTTAGTGCAATGACCACTCTCTGAAAAGGGGAGGCAGTACACTTTCCCAGGAAAAACCTGAACTGGGAGCCAGGACGCCTGACTGGTTCTACCACTCAAGATCCAAGTGCACTTTACTACCTGGGTCTGTTTCCTCATCTCTACAGTGGGGATGACAATACTTGTCCTGGGCCCTCTAGTTTTGAGAATCAAATGAGATAAAAATATGAAAGGGCCTTGAAACTGCCACATGCTGTCCTGAGATAGGAGATGGTTCTTTTGTTGTTTCTTTGGTTTTTTTGGGGGAGGGGGGTAATTAGGCTTATTTATTTATTTATTTTTAGAGGAGATACTGGGGATTGAACCCAGGACCTTGTGTATGCTAAGCATGTGCTCTATCACTTGAGCTATATCCTCTCCCAGGAGATGATTCTTTTGGTTACAGACCAACTGGACTCTCCCTCCTCCAGATCTTTGCTACATTAGACCACACGGGCCTGCAGGGGTAGGTGTACGTGTGGCAGTGGGGCTCTTTCAGCCCAATTTGGGGCCTTCCAGCTGGCAGCACAGTTTGCTGCCTTGTGTCTCTTGTCCATCTGTCCCACAGCAGAGCCAGTGGGGGCCTCGAGGCAGGAACTGTTTTCACAGTTTCTGGCATGAGCAAAGCAAGCTTTCCCTAGTCTGTGCTCCAAGTCCCCAGTTGTTGGAGAGGATCGGAGACTTGCTTTTATCTCTGGAACAGTTACAGCTTTTATGGTCGGTCAGGCGTTTTATTGTTTCCGTAGTGATGCCATGGTTGGAATTTGGTTCGTCTCTTTGTAGTGCTCCCTGCTGTTGAATTAATAAGGGGGAAGTCAAGGGAGTTGTGCACTGGACAGTGAAAGCTGTGGGCTTGGGATTTTACAAACTCACGGCAGTTCTCTTTCAGTTGGGAGGCTGCTGAGCTAGGAAGGGTTGGAGATCTGGAATTCTCCTTTCTCATCTGGCTCCTGGGAGTGGGGCCAGGATGGCTTACAAATCTCTGGGCATTGTCTTATTAAAATTCTCTTGTGGGAAGCAGGCCAGTGCCAGAGGAGGGGCTTTCTGGGGACCATCTCTGAGCGGTGACAGAGCAAAAATGTCAGCATCAGGTCTGTGAAATTTAGCCCTAAAATGATCAGTTTCATGCAAAGAGCAATGTCGAACAGGGAAACAAGATTCAACCACTTAGGATTCTGGCTCTTTGGAACCTACAGGAAAGGAAATTGAACATAGGCACACGTGGTTAGGACCCATGGTGGACTCTGATGACCGCCATTAGGGAGGTACCAACACAGTGTGATGAGGGTTTAGAGTCTTGCTATGTGTCCCCCCAAGTTCATGTGTTGAAGCCTAATCCTCAGTGTGATGGTATTAGTAGATGGGGCCTTTGTGAGGTAGCCCCTAGTGGTCGTGAGGATGGAGCCCTCATGAACAGGATTAGTGCCCTTACAGCAGAGCCCTCAGAGAGTGCCCCAGTCCCTTCCACCATGTGAGGGTACAATGAGGAAATCAGAAAAGGGCCCTCACTGAGCAGGCTGGCACCCTGCTTTGGACTTCCAGCCTTCAGAACTGTAAGAAGTAAATGTCTGTAAGTTATCCAGTTTCTGGACTTTTGTTAGAGTAGTTCACATGGACTGAGACAGGTATTGTCGGGAGACTCCCAGAAGTCTGATGGCTGATGGGTGGCTGCAGCAGCCACATCTGTGATCAGGTGTCTCCACAGAGCCCCACGTTGTTGCCACCTGAGCTGGTAGCCTGAGAGCATTGTTGCATCAGCCTGAGTTTGAGGCCAGTCTCATCAGGCAAACAAGCAGCTCTCTCATGGGCCATAACAGGTATGTGCCCAGGGTGACTTCCTGCCCAGGGATGCCAAGCCTGTCACCCTGCGATGCCTCCTCTGACTTGGACTAGCCTGTGTCCCAAAGATGAGGTCCCTCTTATTTAGAAAAGAAAAGAAAACTAGAAACCATCAGAAGCAGTCCCACCCCCAGTTCCTCATCCCCAGACGTTCCTCTATTTGTTTGCACCCTGTGACTCCTCCCTGTGTCGCAATGAAAGTGTGTCTGTAAAATCCTCCCATCCAACTCACCCCCACCACCTGTGGCCCCGGATTTCACAACCTACTGATCCCCTGAAATGTCTCCTCTCTCCATGTCTTCAGCCCCCTCCCCCGGGCTAGTTTATTTTCCATCTGCATTTAACACATTCAAGTCTCATTCACAAAAATAAAAGCCTCCCTCCTTGCCTTCATATGCCCTGCCATTCTGTTTCCTGCACCTTCTGGAAGGCATTTCTGTCCTTGCCTTCGCCACCACTGTTTCCCCCTCATGTTCATGCTTGAACTCACTGCTCTCTGGCTTGTCCATCTGCCCTGTGGTACCAAAGGCCCGTCTCTAGAGCCAATGTCCATTTTCTTGGCAAGTTTGATTCTTTTGGCCTCTCCTTCCTGGCGAAAGGAAAAGCCCCCTCCTCCCTTAAATTCTTTGACACCACACATGTTCCTGGTTCTCCTCTGTCTGCAACTTCTCCTGCTCAGTCTCCCCTTCCCAGCTTCTGTTCTTGTGTTCTGAACTTTCTCTCTCTCTCTCCTTGACACTCACCCTCAGCTATTTGATCCATTTACATAACATAAAAACTCACTGCCTACCTCTGATTCCAGCCTACACAGCTCTCCTGAGCTCTGACACCTGCCATGAGCATGTGAGGCGGGCTCCCCTCCCTCTTGTGTGCATCAGCAAATGGCATGGTTGGTAACTCTATCACTCAAGTCAGGAACCTGACTTTGTGAATAAAGTGTGGGATGCCTGGTGAGTACATGAAAACTTCCCTTGAGCTCACATTTTCTCCCACCACTCTGGGGAAGTAGGTTCTGGAAGGACAGAGAGAGAGGAGGTGGGAACAGAGAGGTAGGAGGAGAAGGAGAGAGAGACATAGACAGAGGTGTGAAATAGAGCCTGAGTCCTCTTTTTTAAGGATGAACTTCTGTGACATGTTTTATCCATGTTTGCAGCATTTGAGTAGTGAAGAGTTGTCAAGGCAGGATTCTGGCGGATTCCTCATCAGAGGGCATTTCAGAGAATGGCCTTAAGGATGAACCCAAACAGGAAGATTGTCCTGATGTTTTCTTGAGTTTAGATCTGGGTCAGCATTGATCAAAAGCTGAAGTCCCCAACAAGAACTGGTGCCTGGGGGAGGGCTGGGAAGGAGGGAGGACAGGCTGCACGTGTAGATGGCGCCAGCATCGTGGCGCTACCACCAGCGAGGGGCTCTCTGAGCGCTGGTGGGCAGCTCTTCCTCCCTCCCCTGAAGTGGCTAAGGTTCAGGCAAACAGACCCTGGAGGCCTAGAAGGGCCGTGGTGGGAGGGAGGCTCCAAAGATGATACAGCCCAACTCTTCTCACTTTCAGTGGGGAGACCAGAAGCCGAGGTGCACATGAGCCTTCGTCCCCTTTGGCACAACCACCCTGATTTTGGTGGATCGGTTCTTGTACCTCCTCATGGGTTCTGTGCAAAAAACTCAACACCTCTTTTCTGTTCCTGGTTTTGAACAGGCAGCATAGCTCCGTGGAAGGTTGCCTCATGGTCTCTACTCTTCCAGTTCACTCTGTCTCCTGCTCTTCCCTTGACGTTCCTCTTCTTCCGACACCCATCTCCATTCCCTAGTCTAACCAGATAATTCATCTACTCCAGTTCTAACCTGGATTGGGTGCCCTAATCTCTCAAGATATAGACATCTGTTGTAAGGTTTGGCTTTAAGGAGGTTTTCTTCAACCCTTTTCTCTTTTACAACATTCCCGTGACAGCAGGATTCTTGTAAGAACTGTTTCATCACATCACTCCACAGGCCAAAAGTGTGTGGAAGCTCTCCCAAGTCCGGTGGACTCATTCTGAACTTCACACCAAGTGTCTGACTCTCCACAATCACCTACCCTGCCTTTCCACCTTGTCTGCAGCCCATAATTACCCTGCTCCAGCTGCTCACCTTTCCACCATCTTTGACACACACACACACACACACACACACACACACACACACTTACTCACACATTCTTCTGTTCTGGAATGATTTCCTTGGGATCTCATGCCAACTTTCCATTGTCAGGTTGTGCTGCCTGGGGCAGGTCCCTTCCCCTCTCAGAACCTCAGCTTCCCCATCAGGAAAACAGAGGGATTGGACTAGGTGAGCTTCATTGGGGCCCCTTTCAACGCCGAGATTCTTTAGCTTGGTGATGAGTTGGAAAGCCACTGGAGGACAGGGACTCTGTCTCGTATACACCTTTGTGTTCACCGCAGAAGCCACATAGAAACTGCCATCTAGGTCAGTGCTGATTTTGTTATTGTGACAGTCTGCCCCACCGTGGGGACAAAAGGTCTCCTTGCTGGTGTGGTTGTGTGTTTGTGTGGCTGTTTTTGTTTCTTGGACTGTGTATTCGTCAATAAGATGTGTGCATACCTAGAGAGAGTTATTTTGAAGAATTGGCTCATGGAATTGTGAAAATTGGCAAGTCCAAAGTCTTCAGGGACCGTCAGCAGCCTGGAGACCCAGGGAGGAGCTGCAGTTCAAGTCCAAAGGCTGTCTGCTAGCAGAACTCTCTACCCACCTTAGACGTTGTTTCCATAATCCCCAATTTTACAACATTTTCTACCAATTTCCATCAGTTCTCAGGCCCAATTGTGTGGGTGAGTGCGAGTGCTTCTATCGTATTACCTCCCTGGCCAAAATGTAACTCATTTGGTTCAGGAATTCCTTTTCTCTCTGACTCAGACCCAGAACAGCTCTTCAGTGAGACATCACTGGTAAATTGCAAGGTTCAGCACCAGGCATTTGGAAGCAATGCTCTTTCTTCTGCAGCCTTACACTTACCTTAGGTAAGGGAAAAAACAAAAGAAAAGAAACTCTCTCATCTGCCCAGGCAGGTTTTGCCCTGGTGTATGGGTCTAAGCCTGCCTTTCCAAATCACTTTGCCGTGGAAGGAAGAACACCAGTCCAGGCGAACAGAAGCTCCAGAGAAAATAAGAAAGTAAGATGAGCTCCATGACCCTGGGTTCATCTTGAACAAGCCAGTGGGAGATGGGGTTCCACCTTACCTTTGGCAGGTGAGGTTGGTTGGCAAACATCTTAAGCAGGAAGAAGCACAGTATTCAAGTTTCCATCGTCAAATATCTATAAGAGTTGATTTTGTGAAAATAGACAAGAAAATGTTAGAAAAGAGGTTCTGTGGATTAATGGAAGTTGACCAATCCCAGGCGATCACCTGCAGTGGTTGAGTGTACCAGTAAGATGCTCAAGCTGCGTGGTGCTTCTCTGGGAGTAGATCTGGCTTGCCCATCCCATGTTCTGGACCTAGGACCTGTCTTCGAAGGGTTGCCTGTGGCCTTGAACAAAAGCATCATCAGTTTGCAAGGAATCACACTTGAATCCAGCAACTCGAAACTCAGGGAGGGGAATGCAGCGTGAGAATCCCAGGGCAGCTTGTTGGACACACACATACCCAAATATCCCCACCCCACATGGTTCTGACTTGATAGGACGGCAGAGGGGCCCAAGAATATGCAGGCTCACTGATCTTGCCAGGTGATTCTGCTGCCCAGCCAGGTAGGGGAACCACGGTCCTAACCCAGTGTGGAGTGATTGGGGATGGACCACTGGCTTCCATATTAGCTCCCTTTCTATTCCCTCTGTTTTGGGGCCTCAGCTCTACACCATGAACTTCTGCATGCTCTCAGCAGTGTGTGTTACCAGAGGCCCTAGGTGTTTGACCTGCCCTCCCCACAATGAAAGAGATTCTCACACCCCTCCTTCCCCAGCTTTGAGAATTTATTAAATTCTATGTGTCTGGCTAGAGGGGGAGAGGAAGTTCCCCTGCACACACACACCTGGGCATTTGAACTCTTCTCCTTTATTGCCTGCCCTTCCTCACATGGTCCTGGGGGATGCCAGGGAGCAGAAGGAGGAAATACGCCTGGTGGTGGAGCTTTCTGTGACCTGGACACCTGCCCGGTGACTAACAGTTTTGATGTCAGCAGGTGCCCTTACAGTGGCTGTGTAAAAGTCCTCTTGAAAGACAGGGGCCAAGTTAGCTGAGAGCTGTGACCTCAAGTGCCAGCCCCCAACCCCTGCCACCTCCTTTGCATCTGCTGCCTTCCCTGGGAAAGGCATGAGTAGTAAGAGGAATGGAATCGGCAAACTCTGCTCACGCTCACTGATGATATCAAGCCAGAGTGGAAGGACTGGAGGAGGGAAAACCTCATGTGTGCTCCCTGGGGAGCCCCAGAATGACTCCTCAACACCTGGGCTCACCATCGCCGCCCACTCTTGGTCTGCTTGCCTGTAGGTCGGATGTTGCTGCCCACCCTTCCCACACATTCTTATCACCAAGCCCCTCCTCTGCCCCAGAAGACAAGCACAAGGTGTCTTTTTGTTAGAGGGTCTCGCTGCCCTCGCCACAGCAAAGGACAGAGGAGCGGGATCGCACACAGGGGAGTTGCAGAGTGTACAGGGCACACATAGGCTGCTCCGTGCTTGGCCCCCAGTTCCTGACTTCCTTCTGAGGTGGTAACAGGGAGCCCCATGGACACAGCTCATCAAAGACTACCCCCCACCCCAACCCCTGGGCCCTTTGTGTAAAAAGAGGTTAACAACTCACACTTCACTTGTCTTTCCAGATCTCCTTTCTTGCCTGTCTAGTTTTCCGTTCTGCTGGCTCTTTGGAGTCTCCCTCTCTGTTTCCTCTTCAGATCCATAGCGCATGCATGGGAGCTGCCTCGTGTTCTGATGTGGCTGAGACGTTGCCTCTCAGATTAACCACCCCCCTGCTGAATCAATTGCCCATCCTCCACCCCACCCCCCAATCTTGTCCCCTATTCTGGCCCCATCCTTTGGCTCTTGCTGACCTGGGTGGAGGAGCAGACATGGACAGATGGCATCTCACTGGGGAAGAGAGAATAGGGGCGCTCTATGACGCCTCCTTGGACACCCAGCCTCCTCCCTGCCTCCACTTGACAGCCCTGTTTTATACCTCCTTCACATGCTCTCTGATTAGGACAGCTTCACCCAGCTGCTCTTAGCCCTTACGTATGTCTGCACAATGATGGGCATTAACAGGAAACCAAGCTTCACATGGGCACAGTCTACCACCCCAGTTAGATCAAAGAGGGCAGGAAATATGCCCCCAGCACTCACAGTGTCCTGCACGCTGGTGGAAGTCCAGCTGCACTGGCAGCTGACTCCTCCTGGTGAAAGTTTCCTGCTTTCCGTAGGCTCCAGGAGGTACTGGAAGCAAACTTTCCACCAGCGGCTTTGTTGTGACGAAAGCCAGTGGAAAGAAGAGCTTTCTTGCTGGGAAGAATTCTGAATTCTGGGCGTGTAAAGAAAACATTTCTCTGACCAAAGCAATCCATATATTCATTCATTTGTCCTTTCATTCACTGATTCCCAGTAGCCCTACTAAGTGCCAGTTCTAGGTAATACGCAGTCCCTGGGAGCCCATCATCTTGTTGGGGAGATAAGGCTTGAAACGATTAGACAACACAAGACAAGTCAGCACGTGACTGAATGCCCCAGGTGTTTGCTTGGAATCATGAGCTGAGGAGGTCAGAGAAGAAGGCCGGTAGGGTTGCCGGGGAGGGTTGAGGGCACTCTGTGGTGACGAGTGGTTTCCCAGGCCCTCAAAGGAAGGGCAGAATTTAGATGCACAGAAGAGATTGTGGAAGATCTTCCAGGAGGAAGACATGAGCAAAACCATGGTGTCCTGCAGTGAGCAGCCGGTGCTCGGGCCGTGGAGGAAGCAGGAGAAAATGAATATTGGCTCCATGCTGCTTCCATGGACGAGCAGGCATGTGGGCCCACACTGGCCATTCCAGGCCTTGTCTGGGAGTCGCTTTGGTAACCAAGAATGTGTTAAAGAAGCTTGTCGGGGCTGCCCTCACCTCTTCCCATGCCCTACCAGCTGGCCCAGCCAGGGCCAGGGCCCCCATCCAGACCGCTCTCGTCTCGCTTCAGGAGCAGAGGTAGCAAAGACGCTGGACAGGCCAAGATGTTTGATTTCCAAGGCCTTCGGAGCCAGCCGGGTGGAAGGCAGCCAGGGAGGCAGCAGCTGGTGACAGGCTGCCTTACTGCTTAGATAGCAGGCAGCTACTCAAGGGAACAATTGGGCAGAAAGTAGGGTGGCGGGTCAGGGAACACGGGCCAGCGGAATTCTGAACAAGGTCAAAGTCCAATTTGGTACAGTGCTTTATTACCAATTTAAATCTCGTCTTTCCTCCCAGGGCGGCTGCCACCCCTGCAGAAGAGGCTAGGGCTGCCACAAGGGAAATTTGCATTTCAAGACTCCAAGTGCCAGGCACCCTGGCAGGGCTGCAGCCAGGCCTGCAGGGCCTATATGTTCATCTCAATGTCTAGAGGTCATATGCTAAATACTCACACGCTGAAAACGCTCCTGTTTTGCCCATATTTGGGTGTCTGCTTACTTGGGAGGAGGAAAAATATCCTAAACTCTTCTTACTTCTTCCAATTTGGGAGAGGATCCTGGAGTATGCAGAGTGGGAGGTGGTGGGGTCTGGAAGCTAGTGATCATCTTTTTCTTTCTTTTTTTTTAATGAATTACAACTTTATTTTTTTACTCTTAAAGGCTGATTAAAAACCCTTAGTAATCCTATTAAAGAAAATCCAACACAACATCTCAATTGAAAAACATGGTAACCGTATTTACTCATGTACTAAAATAAGTTCTACTTTTCTAAAACACAACTTGGAAACATCTAGCATGCATGTTTAATCTCAGTATAACGGTTTCAAAACCAAACAAACATGTTACATGCATCAAGGCTAGATTACAGATTACTGAAGTCATCATCATCATCGTCACATTTCCTTTTCAATGCTTTTGGTGATTCATTGGCAGTATTTGTGATGGTGCCATGTTAGTGGTAGCAAGGATATTTTTGGACCCAATTAATGATGGATTAATTAGAACATTCTGAACTGTTGATGTTACAGGAACTGATGCTTTCACAGCTGGGGATTGTGAAGTGGGTGTCTGCACTGTAAACCTTTGCCCTGTGAAGGACACAGGAGTCCCTAGTTTAGTTGAAACAGACATGGTTTGTGGGGTTGATGTGCCGAGTGTGAGAGTGCTTGGCCTGCTAGTAACTGAAGGGACTCTTCTCTGTGGAACTGTTACTCTTCCCGCAGAAGTACGTGCCTTTCTTTGTAGACTTAAGTCTATAATTTGGAGCAGTCAAGCAATGTCTATCAGGTGTCAATCTAGGGCCTGAATATGGCTTTATCAATGGTGAAGGAGTTTGATTTCTTTGCCTTACAATATCCAATTAAAAAAAATCTCTTGGAGGAGGAGAAGTAAAAGACTGATCAGCACAGCACTGGATTGCTGACCTGAATTCATTTTTGCGTCATCTAGGATTGTGGTCACGTATCAGAAGGCAAACTCCAACATCTGATTTATAACTCTCGGCTCATATTCTGTAATCTCCATATCCTTCAGGATTTGTGCCATCATCCGTGCATCTTTTGGCATGCTCTTGGGAGAAACCATCTTGCCAGACTCCACGATATCTAGTGATCAGACTTCGTGGGCTAAATCACCCACCTTAACATATTTCAGTGCTGATCTTTTTTTCTTTTTCCCTTGGAGGAGGCACTGGGGATTGAACCCAGGACCTTGTGCATGTTAAGCATGCGCTCTACCACTTGGGCCATACCCTCCCCACCCCCGGTCCTGATCTTGATGCAAGTTCTTTGCCTAGCATGGTTTTTCGAACCCCTGGTGTATCAGTAAGCTGAATGTTCAGAAGCAACATGGTTCTCACAGTGTTCGGTCAGGATGCCAATCATATGTTTTTCTTGCCTGGGGCTGGAAGAAAGTCCTAAGGGAACGGCAGTCAATAGGTAGCAGGGATATTTAAGGGGCTAAACTGGAATATGGGTCGGGGGAGAGATGTGGAATGTGGCCGATAGAAGCAGGCAAGAATCTGGGTTACAAAGAGGGTCCAGCAAGTGGATTCTGTAGCAGTGGTGGGTTGATTTATCCCAGGCCCATAATTCAATTTGAAAGAAGGCTCCGCTTCATGCCTCTCTCCTTGGGACCGTTGGTTCTCAGTCTTCTTCATCTGGGGAGCTTTAGGAAATATGAATGCATGATTACAAATGCTCCAGAGATTCTGATGTAGCAAATCCATGATGTTTCTCCTTCCCCATCAGTCCCACCACCTCTGCTGCCATTACCCTGAGGGAAAGGGATGGTAAAGCCCCCCTCACTTCCGTGCGTTCGTCTTTTCATGACTCCTTTACTGTTAAATCAACACACACTTATGCATCTCTACCTGTTGGTGAAAACTTAGCCACACAGCTTAAAGTCTAGGTGCCTTGGTGTTTGCTTTCAGGACAGAACTGTCTGTGAGAAGAGGAAGCACATGGTGCAATGTGTTCTTGATATCAGGGTTCGCAGGGACAGTGACCTTCTCAGAATGAGACTCGGTTGTTGGTACCCTCAAAGGCAGAGCCTGTCGCAATTGTTTGGCTGGGACATTAGGTGCCGGTTACCCAACAGCCTGTGCCTGGAAGCCCCTCATGTACTCCTTTACACACACACACACACACACCCCTCCCTGAGGCACCTGAATGTACATTCTGTGTATCCTGCAGCCGTGCTGATGGCCAAGCAGGCCTGGCTGGCCTAGACTCCATCTGAGCACTCCTGGGACCCGGGGGTGCCCGAGATTGCACTGTGGACCTTGGGGCTTCCTCATCCTCGCTTTTCAGCTGGCAAAGCTGGCAATGGGGAGCAGAGGTCGATGTGCCAGGGACTCCCTGCTTTCTGAGTGGCAGGAACAAGGAAGGCTGGAACTCAGCTGTGCAAGAGCACACGGGCCCCTTAGGCCTCCCCATCATGCTTGGGAAGCTGAGGGCTCCCATGGGCTCTGGTGAATCTCCATAGCTGACAGGCACTCTGGGAGGGAAGTTACTCGTGGATGGGCACTAGATAAGTGGGCCACATACAATCTTTGCTAGGACACATTCCTCACATTAAAAAGCCCAGCCACACCGGCCCCATCGACCGCTCACTTTGGAAGTGGCAGGAGTTTGGTGGGCACGTTAGGGCCCCCTAGATCAAAAGTCCTCTGCAGCTCTGGGTTCCCACAGCCCAAAGTACCATGCAGGACACTTTATCATCCACCTCCAGTTGTCCCATCCAGCCTCATCTGCCTCTCTGTTCTCTCTTGGTTCTTCGTAAACTGACCCACTCTCTGCCCACCTCCAGCTCACATGGATGTTCCACAGGCCATCAGTCCCAGGTGCCAATCAAGCCACAGCTATAGAACAACTGCTTCCTCCCTCAATACCTATCAAATCCTACCAGCCCATCTAGGACCAGTTCTGGGAGACCTTCCTCAACTGAAGATCATTTCTCTGCACTTCCTAAGGTTGGTGCTGTGTCCCTGATGCTTAGCTCAGTACGAGGAAGGAGTTCAATGAGGTTTAGTTGAGTAAACAAGTATGTGGATGATCTATGTCATAACTTGGTACTCGGCCTTGACTGTGTTTTTTTCATGGACGTACATCATCAAGCTAACTTATGAGCTCATGGAAGGCACAGACCCTGCATTTCACTCCTTTCTGCACCTCACAGCACACAGCCCATAACCTTGTACGTGGAGGTGTTCAGAGACAGATGCGTTTTGATAATGAGGAGGAGAGACATTAAAAGTGGGATCCTTTGTGTTCCATAATTTGTACCATATGGTCCAGCCAAGCCCGTTTCATCACTATCCCTGCCATCTGAGCTGTCACATATTCTCTTCTTTAGTCCCTTCCTTTGTCCCCACCCCACCCCGATCCCTACTTGCTGTTCTCAAGGTGAAATTGAACCCCACTTCATCCATAAGACCCACCTCTAGATCTCATATAACTGGGAAGCTTCTCAGTTCACCAACTCAGGTATGCAGGTAATAGAATAGTTCTTTATTTTCTATAAAACATCTTGCAATGGTTAATTTTATGTGTCAGCTTGACTGACCTAAGGGATGCTCAGATAGCTGGTAAAATATTATTTCTGGGTGTGTCTGTGAGGGTGGCTCTAGAAGACATTAGCATTTAAATCAACAGATTGAGAAAAGAAGATCACCCTCATCAGTGCAGGTGGGCATCATACAATCCACCGAGGGTGTGGCTAGAGCAAAAGGTGGAGAAAGAACAAATTCACTCTCTTCTTAAGCTGAGACACCCATCTTCTCCTGTCCTTGGACAGTGATACTGCTTGTTCTTTGGCTTTCGGGTTTGAACTGAATTATACAACCAACTTTGGTGGTTCTCCAGCTTACTGACACAGCAGATCCTGGGCTTCTTGGATGCCATAATTGTGTGAGCCAACTCTTATAACAAATCAATCTGTCTGTCTGTCTGTCTGTCTATCTATCTATCTATCTATCTATCTATCTATCTATCTATCTATCTATCATCTCCTATTGGTTCTATTTTTCTGGGGAACCCTACCAATACACAGTTTAATGTCAACTTCACATCCCCATCCCACTGGGATGTCAGGAAATTCAACCCAAATCTTTCTTTGGTCCCTACCTGATCCCCCACTGGGTTGGGTAAATGCTCCAGGCCCCTCTTGCTGTGAGTCTATGTTAATCACAGGGGAGATGCCCCCTGCCCCAGGTGTGATCCCTGCAGTCTCCTGCTTTGCACCTTGTGGATCGCCTTTGGGTCACGGGCTCCTGTGGTGAGCCCCAAGCCCAGGATGCCCCAGACCAGTGTTCCTTCTGAGGGTCTCCCAGTTTGAGGTGCCTTCAAGGAGCAGGTTGCAAGTTCCTATTGATCTTGTGACCCATAGACCCCACCCCACCCCTGATTTTAGTCTAGGAAATACTCCTCTTCTCAAACCCTATTCTCTTCAATTGAGCTTTGATCTTGGAAAGCCAGGAAGCCCCTGCAAAATTCTCCCAGGCAAGGAAACTATAGACTGTGACCTGTAAGAGCTGGGTAAAGCAAAGAGGAAACAAGAGGGGAGCATTATTATTTCAAAAAATGCCTTTGTCTCCTGTCCCTTCTCTTAGCTCCATTTATATCATATGACACTTTTTTAGTGTTCTTCACTTTTTAAGTGCAATACTCTTGTCTCTCTAATGAAATTGTAAATTCCATGAGGCCCATTTCCTGCTTTATAATGTGTATTTCCTCCTTAGCAACTTGCGCAGAGCTAAGCGTGCAAATGGTAAGTGATAGAACATGTTGACTGATTCTTCTCTTCCCAAAGTTCATCCGAGAATGTCTCTGCTCCCTCTTCTCGGAAAGCTGGAAAGGCTAGTCTCTTGCCTGGGTGGCCCTTGATGCTTTCTGTCCCCAAGAAAACGTCAGTTCTGTTCACATAGGCTGCTTCCATCCCCCAAGCTCTTCCTGCTGTGTGGTCTCCTCCCACAGCCCCCACTCTGCTTGCCTTGGTCTGCAGCTGGGGAAGACAGCCCACAGCAAAGGGACACACTCCCTTTTTCCTGGCTGGGATCTGACCTCAGCAGAGCAGAGCCATGCCACTCCCAGTCCCTTGTGTGATAGGGAGGCTGTGGGTCTTTTGGAGAGAGTTTTGAAATTTCCTTTCCCTTTCTCTCCTGGTGGGACTGAGAAATTGGTAAGGAGTCTGGAGGAGAGAGAATCCAGCAAAGGAGAGGTCTGCAGTTGAAGCCAGTCTTGCGCTAGTTCTTGCCTTGAGCCCTTCCACCCCTTCCCCTACTCCCTGCACCCCCCTCCTCCCTTCCTTTCCTTTTTCCTTCCCTTCCCTTCCCTTCCCTTCCCTTCCCTTCCCTTTCCTTCCTTCCTTCCTTCCTTTCCTTCCACTCACCTCTTTCCTCATCTCTAACCAGTCAACTCAGGTAATCAGTGTTAATAGACTAGTGTCTCTCCTTCCACAACTTTCTCTATATGCATACAATCATACGTACTCTTCTGTAGGTTAACTTATGATTATTTTTTAAAAATAGGACCAATCTATATATACTTTTCTGCATCATGCTGTTCTTATTTAACAATATAGTATGAAAATCCTTCCAAGTTAACTGGCATAAATATAATGCATTTTTAAATGGCTAAATACTGTTTCTTGGAATGGCTCTCCCACCATTTATTCAACAGATTCTTATCGATGAGGCATCAGACTATTTTTTGTTTTATGTAATATAAACAGACTTCTGTCCTGGTGCTTTTTTGGTTTCGTTTGTTTTTTGTTTTGTGAGGGGTAGGGAATTGGGTTTATTAATTTATTCCTATTGGGAGGAGGTACTGGGGATTGAATCCAGGACCTCATGCATGCTGAGCATGCGCTCTACCACTTAAGCTATATGCCTCCTCCTCTATCCTGGTGCTTTTTAATTCCATGGAATAGGTTCCTAGACCTGAGATTTCTGAGTTGAAGGAAATGTGTAAAGTTATGATTTAGATACAGGAACATCTACCCATTGTAGTGTAGAGTTCTGCAAATTTGGATAAATGCAGACAGTTGTCTAACCAGCACCACAGTCAAGATAAAGAACAGCGCAATAGCCCCCAGCAAATTCCCTCATGCGTTTTTTGTAGTCAGCTTCTCCATCAGTTTCTATGCTTGCAGTCACTGACCTCTTCTCTGTTTCTATCATTTTGCCTTTTCCAGATTGTCATTTAAATGGAACCACAAGAGTAGCCTTCACTGCATCTGGCTTCTTTCACTTAGCTTTTGAGATTCAGCCATGTTGTTGTGCATATCAGTAGTTTGTTCCTTTGTATGTTTGAGTGGTATTCTCTTAAATGGAATTATTTATCCATCCCCCAACTGAGAGACATTTGGGTTGTTTTCATTTTTTTGGAAATTATGATTAAAGATACGATAAACATTCATGTCGAGGTATTTATGTGGGTATATGTTTTCATTTCTCTTGGCTAAATTTCCAGAAGCAGGATTGTAGGTTATATGGCTTGTATATTTAACCTTCTGTATTTTGCAAATATTTTCTCCCATTCTGTAGTCTGTCTTTTCATTCTGTTGAGTGTTTTCTGAAGGATAGACATTTTAAAATGTTATAAGGTATAATTTATCAATTTTTTATTTTATGGGTCATGATTTTGGTATAGTATCTAAGAAATCTTTGCTAACCCAAAGTCACAAAGGTTTTCTCCCTATGTCTTCTTCTATCTTTTATAATTTTGGTTTACAGTTTCAAGATTTATGTTTAGGTCTATGACTCACTTTTTAAGTTAATTTTTGAATAAGGTGAGAGGTAGGGGTTGGGTTTAATTTTTCTGCATAGTATGTTCAAGTTAAAGGATTATTTATCCTTTCTCATTGACATGCCTTTGCATCCTTGTCAAAAATCAACCAACCATATCAGTCTGGGTCTATTTCTGGACTTTCTATTTTATTCGATTGATCTATATATTCTCCCTTTTTCCAATACTAGGTAGGCATATTTTTAATTTTAATAAATGTATTTTTTGTATTTTATAAATATATTGCTAGATTACTTTCCAAACAGGCTGTCCAGTTTATTTTTTCAACAGCAGTGTATCCTGCAGTGTTTCCTGCATATTTACTAGCAAATGGTATTATCCTACTTTATTTTTTGTTGGTCTCCTAGGTTATAAGTGATTTCTCAGCATTACTTCAATTCTAATTATTTTCTCTTGATTAGTTCTCTGTACTATACTGGGGAAGGGATGGGTAGGAGAGGGCAAAAGTGGAAATGAGCTCACTAACGTAAGCTATGATTCAGAATCTCAGGTAGGTTTTTTTTTGTATGTTAAAAAATTAGTATTTTATTGTGGTAAAACATATACATGTTTATATGTACATTATATATGTGTATGTGTGTGTGTGTATGTATGTGTATGTGTGTGTATATATATATATGTATATATAAAAGGAGTTCTTCCCTTGAGCTGGGAAGATGTGTGGGTCACGTCCAGGCTGGTTGGCTAGTGGCCTGGATTTAGTCTGGCTAATCTGGGTTTGCTTTTTCTTCCCTGGAGCTATGCCCCCCCTTTATTTCCCCAAGACCCTGAACCAGGGGACACCCAGGAACAAGCAAGGAGAAGCAAGCCTCAGATACCAAGACTGTGGACAGGATGACCGAGTGAACTGAGGCAGCCTCCCTTCAACCAGTTGCTTGCTCACGTGGTTGGTGAGGGCCAGACCCCCTGGCAGGTTTCGTTTGGCTATGGTTCCGTCATTCACATTGCCCTCTGTGTCTGGGCTGGAGCTGTGCTGGTGGGAGCCGTCAGCTCCCTGTGCTGGGCCTGGGCCTGGAAAATGTCAGGCTGTGGCCGACTGTACGTAAACAACCAGTCACTCCTGGGCTGAGGACAGTTTTCCACTCACCTTGCTCCAGATTTCCAGAGCCTGCATCTGTCTGTGTTTATGTCTTGGCCCTGTGAGGGGAAGTCTCCTTCCTCAAGAGGCCTGTCCTTGGGGCCAGAACCTGTGGTGACCTACTCCCCACAAGATGAGGGGCTGTGCAGTCACACCTGAGCCCTCCACAACACATTCCGACCCTTTTGAGGGGAAGCAGCCAGGATCTGTGCCCCCTGAGGCTAGAGCAGTGCTGTGTGGGGACCAACACTACGGGCCCAGTGGGTGATGTGATTCAAAGGAGGCAAAGTCCTGCTCCCCAAAAACATCTGCCCTTCCCTGTGTTGCTCCCATTTCTACTGAGATGTGACTCAGACTAAAAAGTTATAGCTGGTGGAGGATATTGCTCAGTAATAGAGTGCCTGCTTAGCACACACGAGGTCCTGGGTTCAATCCCCAGCACCTACGTTAAAAAATAATAATAATAAATAAATAATAAATAATAAATAATAAGTAAAACTGATTACCTTCCCTCACCAAAAGCCAAACAAAATTTTAATAAATACATTTTTAATGTTTTTTTAAGTTATAGTAATAGGAATGATGACATTTCTTATCTGAATTGTGCCATCCAGGTTTCATTAGCTCCTTTAGTCTCCATGTCAGCTTCACAGTAGCTGGGCCAGGAATTGTTTCTGCTCTTTCATGGAGGGGAGGGATGGGACACTGGGAGGTTCAAGGAGAGGAAGCAGGCTCGGACCAGAATCAGTTGGCCTGGTTCCCACCCTCATTCTGTTGCTGTCACTGTCCAGGAGAACAAACGACTCCTTCCTTGAACTTAGTTTCCTGATTCAAATGTATTTTGTAATTTATAAAATTATTTTTCATTTCCATCTGACATATCAGTGAAAGGCAGGTGTTTATGGTCTGACATGAAGGGTCTCCAAGATAAGGCGCTAAGTGCAAAGCGTAACATGTGGAGTGTGGGTATGATCTGCTGCTATTTGAGTTTTTATAAAAAATGGCCGTATATCCACACACATGTTTGGTTGTGTGTGTGCATCAGTGTCACTGGGAGCATAGACAGGCCATGTCGTTGGTGGGGGCTGGGGTGGATAGAGGTTGAGGGTGGCAGGAGGGAGCACGTCAGGGGTGGCTGGCAGGTTGACTTTTCTATGTCTTTGTACCTTTTAATTTTCTACCAGGTATAAGCAAAATTTTAAAATAAAAATATCTTATGTTGCAGGGCTTCAGATTTTCTTTTGGAGCTGCTGGGGTGATGTAAATGCTATGAGACACTTCATGTGCATGACGGGCTTATCATTATTTTTTTTGTTTTGTTTTTGTTTTTTTTTCTTTTTCTTTTTTTTTTTACATTTTTTATTGATTCATAATCATTTTACAGTGTTGTGTCAAATTCCAGTGTTCAGCACAATTTTTCAGTCATTCATGGACATATACACACTCATTGTCACATTTTTTCTCTGTGATTTATCATAACATTTTGTGTATATTTCCCTGTGCTATACAGTGTAATCTTGTTTATCTATTCTACAATTTTGAAATCCCAGTCTATCCCTTCCCACCCTCTACCCCCCCCGGTAACCACAAGTCTGTATTCTCTGTCCATGAGTCTATTTCTGTCCTGTATTTATGCTTTGTTTTTGTTTGTTTCTTTTTGTTTTTTAGATTCCACATATGCACGATCTCATATGGTATTTTTCTTTCTCTTTCTGGCTTACTTCACTTAGAATGACATTCTCTAGGAGCATCCATGTTGCTGCAAATGGCATTATGTTGTCGGTTTTTATGGCTGAGTAGTATTCCATTGTATAAATATACCACCTCTTCTTTATCCAGTCACCTGTTGATGAACATTTAGGTTGTTTCCATGTTTTGGCTATTGTAAATAGTGCTGCTATGAACATTGGGGTGCAGGTGTCATCCTGAAGTAGATTTCCTTCTGGGTACAAGCCCAGGAGTGGGATTCCTGGGTCATATGGTAAGTCTATTCCTAGTCTTTTGAGGAATCTCCACACTGTTTTCCATAGTGGCTGCACCAAACTGCATTCCCACCAGCAGTGTAGGAAGGTTCTCTTTTCTCCACAGCCTCTCCAGCATTTGTCATTTTTGGATTTTTGAATGACGGCCATTCTGACTGGTGTGAGGTGATACCTCATTGTAGTTTTGATTTGCATTTCTCTGATAATTAGTGACATTGAGCATTTTTTCATGTGCTTTTTGATCATTTGTATGTCTTCCTTGGAGAGTTGCTTGTTTAGGTCTTCTGCCCATTTTTGGATTGGATTGTTTATTTTTTTCTTATTGAGTCGTATGAGCTGCTTCTATATTTTGGAGATCAAGCCTTTGTCGGTTTCACTTGCAAAAATTTTCTCCCATTCCGTAGGTTTTCTTCTTGTTTTACTTCTGGTTTCCTTTGCTGTACAGAAGCTTGTAAGTTTCATTAGGTCCCATTTGTTTATTCTTGCTTTTATTTCTTCTAGGAGAAAATTTTTGAAATGTATGTCAGATAATGTTTTGCCTCTGTTTTCCTCTAGGAGGTTTATTGTATCTTGTCTTATGTTTAAGTCTTTAATCCATTTTGAGTTGATTTTTGTATATGGTGTAAGGGTGTGTTCTAGCTTCATTGTTTTACATGCTGCTGTCCAGTTTTCCCAACACCATTTGCTGAAGAGACTGTCTTTATTCCATTGTATATTCTTGCCTCCTTTGTCGAAGATTAGTTGACCAAAGGTATTGGGCTTATCATTATTATCTCAGGGGGCTTCCTTAAAAACTATGATCACCATTCGACTTGGCGACATCGAGTACTGAAAAATTGTGGATTTAGGAATGGAGTAGACGTGAGTTCAACTTGGCTTCTGGTTTTCTCATCTAAAAAGTTAGAGGAGCCAGGGAGTGGGGGAGAGCAGCTATGCTGAGTTATGAGAAATGAAATGAGAATGTGAAAACCCAGGTGCAACAGAGCATGCTGTCTGTTTTCTCTGCCCAGGACCTGTGCCGGCAGGGCTCTGGGAAAATGGAAGGCTGTTCTGTGTTTCAAGTAACTTTTGACATCAAAGAAGTTCTCTAGGGCAGCACTCTCCGATAGAAATATAATGCAAGTCACACATGAAATTTTAGGTCTAAAAAAGTACAAAGAAGCAGGTGAGGCTGAGCTTGATCATATATTTTAATGAACCCAATATATTTAAAATGTAACTTTAGCATGAAATCAATATAGAGTTACTCCCAGGGTATTTTATGTTTATTTTCATACTGAGTCTTGGAGAGAGCAGCTGGAAGGTGGGGGCTCTTTGCCAGGGATGACTTGCTGGAGGGCTCCAGATAACCTGGGGGCCTGGGGCTGGAGGAAGGTGGTGGAAGGAAAGCCAGGTTTTCCCAGTCCAGGTTATGATTAGGTAACAAAAGCACAGAACGTGCTTCAGTAAATAAATAGGGGACCGTACACGATGTCCTTTGAGGCTGGCCTCCCATACCCCCAAGCAAGGTCAAGTGCTTTCACTGCTGCAACAAAATGGAAAGGGAACTGGATGGGAGGCAAGGACGCGGGGCAGGGAAAGGGCTGGGCACTGTCTCTTTGTGTGATTGCCCTGTTGTCTGTGCTCCTGGTCTCTCTTCCCTCCTCCTTAGTATTTGTTGTGAGCGCTTCGTCTTCCCAAGCCCTAATTGTTGGTGCTCCTCTGGTCTGTCTTGAGTCTCCCCCTCTCTTCACGCTCTCATTCCCATGGTACCAGGTCCTTCCATGGGCTCACTCCAGCCCTGAGAGCTCCCCTGAACTTGAGTCTCCTGCACTGAGTCCAGAATCTTTTCAGCATCTCCACTTGGATCTCCCGTCTCCTTCCTCCCCCCATGGTCCTCCTCCCATGTGCCCTCTTTCACTTCCCTGAGTCAGAAACTTGAGAACAAAATATGACTTCTTTCCTTCTTCCCACTTCCAAATCACCACCAAACCTTGTCAGTCCTGTCTCCCCAAAACCTACTGAATGTAGAGAGATAATTCTCTCAGAATTGCTGCAGACTTTGTTCTTCTGTGTCTGATTTTGCCCACGCCCAATCTGTCCTCCATCCTGCAGTCTGCATATCTTTAAAAAGCTTAAAATCTATACTATAACCTTTTTCCACAAACACATCCATCTGTCACAAGTGTCCCTGAATGAAGTCCAGGGTCTGTGTCCCCAGCCTACTTCTGAGAATCTCATCACTCCACTTCCACCCTTGCCCACTGTGGTGGGTTGAATCATGTGACCCTCCAAATTCATGTCTCCCCAGAACCTCAGAATGTGACTTTATTTGGAGATAAGTTCTTTGTATTTGAAGATGGAGATGAGTTCACTCTAGATTAGGTGGGCCCTAAATCCAATGAATGACAAGTGTCCTCATGGTAAGAGGAGACACAGAGAGATACACAGACAAGAGGCAGAGGTTGGAGTCATGTAGCCACAAACACCAAGGATTGCCAGGACCTACCAGAAACTGGGAAGAAAGAAGCAAGGAAGGATTCTCCTCGAGAGCCTTCAGCAGAGAGTATGGCCCTGATGGCACCTTTATTTTGGACTTCTAGGTGGCAGAACTGTGAGAGGATAAAATTTAGTTGTTTTAATCCACCCTGTTGGCGGTAATTTATGATGGCGGCCCCAGGAAAGCAAAGCACTCATTCTTTTTCATATCTAATGAGCCATAACTTGGATTTCTTTGTACTTGCTCTGCCATGTTCGCCCCGTCCAGGTTATGACTGGATAGCAAAAGCACAGAAAATGCTTGAGTAAATAGATAGCGGCCCGTACACGATGTCTTGTGAGGCCTTGCCTCCTTGGCCCTTCAGCGTGATTCATGGAAGCCCCTAATGTGTGTTCTCAGATGGGTTGGCTGTGTCCCCTCAGTATCACCAGAGCACATGGCTATCTGCATGTTAATTGCCTATCTGCCCCCTCAACTGGGAGCCCGGTGAGGACAGTGGCATCTTAAGGACGCCAACATTCTCTTTCCTGCCCTCCATCCTGTGCTCAGACAGTGCCTGGCCTCCTGCAGATCCTGGGTAAGCATTTGTGGGATGACTGATGACTAGTTTCTCTGTCAGGCATTATCCTTTGTGGGTATTATTTCTAGTTATCCTTACAAAAGTCTTGTGAGTTAGATATTATTTATTTTCAATTCAAGACATGGAAACCAAGGCTAAGGGCCTCCAGGGGCTGACCTGAGGGGCATAAAGGTCTGTTTACAGGCATTGTAGTCAACAGGAGTTTGGAAACTTATTTTGGGCTCTACACAGCCTGGCTGTGAAAACTGTATTTTTCACTGTCTGAAGTCCAAAAGTAAGACTTTACTGAGGAACGTGTATCTGACATCGAGTAGGAAACGGTGGTGGTCGTCACTGGGGGGCAGAGGGAGGCTGAGGGAGGAGCTCCAATCTGGAAGAGCAGACACTGGGAAACACTCCAGGGAAGTGCTCAGTGTTGGTTCCCATAGGCTCATGGTTGCTATGTGAGGGAACTGAGTTCCAAGCTGAGAAACCTTAGAGGAGTCCAGGCTGCTCTACCGGTGGCTTTGTGACCAGGCAAGTCCTTTACTGCTAAGGCAATCGTCCAGAGTCTTCCTCATTACCTCCAGACAGACTGAAAAGGGGTTTCTAGAGGAGGGTCCATGTCAGTGTTTTTAAAGATCCCGGAGGAGATTCCAGTCCTTGGGAAGGGTTGAGAATCAATGGAAGCCTGGGGGAACCTGAGAGCCTTGGGTGCTGAGATAGAAGGGGAAGCCCCAAGGGGGTAGAGGGTGAAGATGGGGAAGCTGCAGAGATGAAGGCAAACTTGGCCGAGCTGTAACTGTGCCCTGGATGGGGGTTAGGGAGTGAGTCTGTCACAGCTTCTAGAAGAAGAGTGTGCACCTGCTCAGCCCACTCCCCCGCCACCTTATCCCAACAGGAGCCCTTTCCCACCTGCTATTGCTCAGCCCTCACCTTGGCCCCAGGGGGCTCTGGGCTCACTGGACCCTGGGCCCTGCCTCTCTCACTGCCCGTGTGAGGCCCAGGCAGCTCTTGCCTTCTGCACGAAGCTCCCCTGCACTTGGGCCCCGTGATCTCCCTAGAGGCCGAACTCCTTCAGCCTGAGTTGACACCTTAACCATCCTACATCCTCACCCACACGCATCCTGTCTCACGCATGTTTTCTGCCCTGGAGAGCTGGGCAGAGTCCTAGAGTGCAAAGAGCATGGGCTTTGGAGGCCCCACACCTGCAAGAGTTGTCATTTACTGGCAACATAACTTTGAACAAACGATTAACCTGGTGGCCCAGTTTCCATTTCCTCTTCCCTGTAATGAGAATAATAATATCTTCCTCTTAGGGTTGCTGTGAAAGTAAGATTAGGCACTGTGTACAATGTCCTTGGCATATAGTAGATGACCAATAAATTGATGTTGATTAACCAAGCAACTGGATAATCATTGCCATGATCATGATCGAGATCAGGGAGCACTTTCTTATTTCCTCTTTTAATACAGTCAGCCTGTGGGTTTTTATGAGTCTTATTTTGCAGATATGGAAAAGTGAGGGTGAGACAAGTCCTCGAGGCACACCACTCCTAAGAGGCACATCTGGTGCTGCCCTGAGGCTGTCTCCCCTTCCGTCTTCCACTTTCTCAACTCCGTTGCTCCTTGGGTGGATATGAGACACATAAGGACAACAGTGGCTGTTTTGGCTCTGCTGTTGGGCTGAGAACCCAGTCCGTGTTTCAGTAGGCTCCTTCCAGGGTCTTTTTGACGGAACTCAAGCTTAGAAAGCTTGGCCGGTCCTGCTGTCAGCCGGGGAGCTGGGAAGGGTCTGTGTGTTTGGCTGCAGGTTCTGGTCATTTGCAAATGTGTGCAGCTGTGTCATGTTTTGGCGTGTTCCCCGGTGCTACTGAGTGTTGCTGCATTTGCTGCCCTCCTGCTCCTGTCACGGGGTATGGGTAGGAACGGGCATGCACTCTCTGCCTCTTTTCCCCTCTTGGTCCTTTCCAGGCCTGGCCTCAGGGCTGCCAGCATGGTCCAGAACACCCCCGTTCCCCCCCCTGCTGTGGTACATGTTGTCCTGTTGCCTTAGGGCAGGTGTGGAGAAGAGGAGGAGGGAGGCCGAGGAGGGGAATGATGGGGTTGGGACTTTTCTGAAAAGTCACGTGGGAACAGTTGTCACATGTGCTTCTGCTCAGGCTGGTCTGAGGCCAAATTGATGGAAGGCCAATTGGAGGATCTGATTCAGAGTCCGGGAAAGATCACCATGGGGCCTCCAGGGCAGGAGACAGGGCTGGTGCTGGGGTCTTGGCCTGCCTTCCCTACATGCCCTGATAAGAAGCCTGTGGAGTTGCCAGGCCGCTATGTCCAGGTTGGGGCCTGGCTTCCTGAGCCAGGAATTCAGTGCCACACTTTCAATAATCACTGACCAGCCTTCCCAGGTTTTGATCATAGCTGAAGAAATGATCTCATGTGTGATTTTTTCCTGTTCAGATTTTATTTTGAACATAAAAGATTATTGTAGATGCCCAGTGCCACCAGCCTCTTTTATTTTCTTCCCAGGCCCTGGCTGTGTACACTGGTGTCTGGAGGAAAGGGGGTGTCCCAGCTCTGTCTCCCAACAGCTCCCCTCACACAAGCCTCAGCCCAGCCAGGGAGGCAGAGGGAAGCTCCCAGTGCTTCTGATCCTTTCCTTGCAGTCGGGAGAGGCCAGAGGTCTTTGAGGGAGACATGCTGGCTGGAAGCTGTGAATAGTGGAAGCTAAGAAAGGGGGAAATGCGCCCATCCTGGGCTTGAGGGAGAGCTGAAAGGAGCATGAAGATGCTTGGAGCTGAAGGGGAGAAAGATGAGAGAGAAATGTCTCTGAGGGCCCCTGGCCTTGTCCCTTCTCTCCTCCTGGAGTGTTGAGCTCAGGTGTCCCGTGAAAGTTGGGGTGAGCCACTCCAGCTCACCCAGGATGGGAAAATTCCACCTGCTCCACCTGGGCTCCTTCCCTTGCAGGGAGAGAGCCATACTGGGCTCATTGGGAGCCACTCTGGGTCTGTTCTCTTTTGAGAGCTGGGCCATTCTGTTTGGAGGTCTCCATCTGGGAGTGAAAGTGGAATTTGGGGGCCACACCTTGTTTGATCTTTTGTTCGTGGGATGATATTTGTTGTTTGGGTCTGTGTCAGAACTTTCATTGGCCAGTTTAGACGTCTCTGAGTAATGGGGACCCCGTGCGATGACACCAGTGCACCCGTCCCTATTGCGTTGGCCTCACCTGTGGTGGTGGAGCTGGTCGGGATTTCCCCTTTCTAGCCTTGGTCTTTCATTCAGCTTCCTTTCTGATGGGGCGTCCGGTTGGGGGTCTCCCCTTTTGGACTGATGAGGCCTTGGTTAGGAATCTCCCTTTGGGGCTAGAAAACTGTGACCATGAGAGACTGTTTTAAGTTGTTGTATGCGTGATATTTGATAACATCAGCCGTGAATAATTAAGAAGGGATGATCAGCATTCTGTCCCATCTTACATATAGTCCCCCTAGAGTGTTTTCTAGAACCAAGGGATCTTCAGCTATGCTCCCATAAATAAAAGAAAATGATATTTTTACTGTAACACTGTGTGACCTCAGGACGCCCTGAGATCAGGAGAACATTGGCCCTCCTAACTATGGCATTACATCAAAGTGGGCCTTTTGTAACTTGGCTTTTATCTTGCGTGTGTATGTGTGTGTGAGCGTCTTGGTATCTGAGTCCAAATCTTGTTCTCTCTTCCAAGTTTTGCTGAAAATGAGGCATATGAATGTGAACGAATGATATGTATATATATTATTGTTTATTACTGTTATTTTTTAAAACTGAAGTAGATATTTGGGAACTGGAAAAAAAATCCCTGAAAATAGCCAAGATGATTGGGTTTTATAGAAACCACTAGGGGAGGAATTTGTATTTTTCTTCCTGTGCCTTTGAGATGTAAATGATCTACCTGGGTTCTCAAGGAAAAAGGCTTTTTTAAACTCAGGCAGAAAAATTGTGTGATCTCTGCCTCTGTCTGTCTTTCTTTAGGTAAAAATTAACGTGTAAAAGAGCTCTATTTGACTTAAAAGTAAGCACTTACAAATTAAATACCTCTAAGTCTAAAAGAAGCTAGACAACAAATTTTAGGCTCATGTGATCTAGGAAATATTCAATATTAAATTGATATCTGATATTAAAGCTAGCTTAAGCTGGTTGATATAATCAACACAGACATGTCTTTTATTGTACCTGGGTTTACCGAAGGTCAGTAGGTTTGTTTCTCTTGCAGAGTTTGTCAGAAAGAAAGAAAAAAAATCAATTAACTTGGTATGACAAACTCTTATAAGTAAATTAAATGCAAATAACAGAAGACTTTTTGAATGAACTCATTGGATATAATCTTGTTTTAGGAATGTCTATTTAAAAATAGTCTCTCCAGATACTTGGTAACTTGAAATTTTTTTTTTTTAATTTTAAAGTTGTGCTAACTTAAGTTAAATGATGGAAATTTGTTGAATAGCTAAATCATTCGCAAACAAAATAAGAACATTATTTACTGAACAATGGTTTCCCATTATAGAGAAGCTAAAAGTGTTTAGGACTTTATTAAATATGTTTGGTGCCACACTGAAATATTTTCTATAAAAAGTACACGTTTTTAGAAGTTATGATTGGTATTTACGTTTGCCATATCTACAGGGTGCTAATGTAGAAGGCAATCCATATGCATGCTTCTTTGTTTTCACCAGAGATTAAAGTTTTTAAGAGTTGAGGATTCTAATTTATATATGTCATTAAGGCTACTAAAAATAATAAAGGAAACATTTCAGTGTACAGTAGGAAAGCCAGTTATATGTTTTGAGTTTAAAAAAGTGTTTTTATCCTAACCCTGGTTGTTTCTAGATGAAAAAGTAAGGGACAAACTCATATGGGTACAGAAAGTTGCAGAAATTTTGTAAAAAGGGAGCCCTAAAAAAGGGGTTTTGTGCCTGGTCAGGCTGAGATGCGATTAAATTTAAGTAGGTATGTGGATTTTGTTATTAAAAGAAGACTGATGCAGCACAGATTTGCTTCCTCTCTGTTAAGAGATCAGGTTCACTTGCTTGTGATAACAGATGCTTCTGATAACAGATTGTGTGAGACTTTTTGATGTTGTTGACAAACTTCCTATCAGATTTTAATCAAAGTTCTTTTGACTCCAGCTAACTTTGGGATGCTTCAGAGGACCCCTGAAACATCTCAAAGGAAAATAGTAAACCGGCTAGGACTGGTTGGTATGTTAAATTACATGGCATTGTCAAATGAGTGAGAAGCCGCCTGAGACTTAATGGTATGGGTAAATGTTGTTAATATTGGCATTCTGGAAGTTATATAAAGTTTCTGAAATTTAGATACATCCTGGTATAATGCTATCAGTGATAATTCTAGTTGTTCTGGATGTAATTCTAGTTCTAGCCTAGTTATCTTAATATGTCGTATGCCACAGCAACATGATTGAGATTCTTTGTCAAAAATGTTGTAACCAGATCATTAACCTTGTCTTTTAAAGTCTTGTCATTCATAGACAGTTAAGCTGGTGCTTTGCAAAACTGCATCATCTTTAATAAGATTCATAAAAAGGACTTTCTGACAAGTACAGGTTTCTTTTAAATCATACTGCCGAACTGCATAAGATATTTAAAGTCTAATGAAAACTCTGATTTCGTAAAAGTGTTAGTCAAAAGGCTTAATTTACTTTACTTTAAAGAAAAGTAGACTGGTACCTGGCTACAAGTCTTCCCTAAAGAGCCAGGTCCAGACTGGTTTTCAGGCTTATTCTCTTGAATTCCTCTGGGAATGGGGAATGAGCTCTATTTTGTCTGTTAAAGTTCTGGTTGCCACTCCTCTACCTACTTCTAATTTGTTCTGGTGGCATCAAAAGGGCTGGGATCTTAATCATAACACCTTTTTTGGAGGGGTGGTGGTGGTAATTAAGTTTACTTATTGAGGAGGTACTGGGGATTGAACCCAGGACCTCATGCATGCTAAGCATGCACTCTGCCACTTGAGCTATACCCTTCCCCCTGGGATCTTAATCATACAAGACTTGGATCCAGGACTTGAAACTTAGGAATATTTTCAGTTTGGTGTTGGTCCCTCAAATTTGAGGCAGGACGAGGCCCCATTTCAGCAGGAAGTAGCCGGAGTGGTTGTCGCCCCACTCCCTGAAAGATTTGGGGAAGAATAAAATAGGACTGGAGACTAAAACCAAGTTCCCCTAAAACTGGGTTCCTCTGCCGAGCTTGTGGGTAACCTTTCTGTCCAAAATATTACTCACTTTCTTGTCCAACACTTGTTCTCCTCAAGACTGAGGAGAATCAAAGAAGAGGGGGAGTTGTAACTGAGCAGAACCCTGGGGGGCCGTCCAGGGTCAGGCCCCTCCCCCATAGCCTCTCTGGCAGCTCCTCTCTGAAGTACCCGGATAGTAGTATCTCATGTGTACTCCCTGAGTCTTCCAGATGCTTAGAACCACCACCAAAGCAAAAAATTAACTACTTGATTTCCTGATAATATCCTCAGTTCTTGAGAAGCCTTCAACACATATTTATTGTGGACCCGCACAAAGCAGTACAGGCAGATGGTGTCCTCCAAGAGTTCAGGTTCTCAATCTGGGTGCTTAAACCATTAAGGATTTGGGGTCAGACTCGGGATCTGAATTCTCATGAGCTTCATGATCTTTCTAAAGTTACTTGAACACTCAGTTTCCTCATCTATAAAATGGGCCTAATCACAGTACCTAGTCATAGAATGAGTAATGTTCTTAGAACAATGCCTGCCACAAAAGAAATTCTCAAAGCTGTTAGCCATTAACTTTATCACAATACAGTGTGATCAACACCATGGGAAAGATGTAAACAGAATGTTGGGGAGGCCTAAGTGAGGAATGTTACCCAAGGCAATCCAGGGAGGCTTGTCTGTGTGCATCTCTGTGGCTTTAACAAAGGAAAATACTCAGAAACCTGGAGCATCCAAGTAAATCCCGTTACCCAGCAGCCTATGTGGCTTCACTGGAGCCCTCAGGCTGTCTTCCAGATGTCTTCCAGAAGTGGGGAAGCTTGGCTCCCCAGTGTGATCATTGTGGCATGGGTCCAAGTTCTCTTGAGGTCACTCTAGACTCATGGAACTGGGAACAGCTGCTTTTGGGGAAAAGTCAGCTGTATGTTGAACTGATGGAATTTCCTAGCATTTTCATTGTTTATGAGAAACAAATGACCAGTGATTCAGAGAAATAATATCTACTATTAATACTGAAAAAAAACTCTGAAATTTCTGTACAGTCTTGGTGAATACAAAGTCACAACTTCTTTTACACTCAAGCATAGCTCAAAATCTTTGAGTCTGGAGAACTGACGGAGCTAACCCTAATGACAGGGCACCAGAGAAATGCAAATCCCAGAGAAGGGGCATTGGTACCCTGGACAAGGTTATTAATGAGTCCTAAATTTCACTTGGCTTTTGGCTTTCTTTCTCTTGGTTATCCTGGCAGTTATATTGAAGGTAACTGTCAAGTGCCAAGATAATTCATTGAGGAAAAGGATAGTCTTTTTCAACAAATGGTGCTGGGACAACTGAATATCACATGTGACAGAATGAAGTTGGACCCTACCTAACACCATATACAAAAATTAACTCAAAATGGATCAAAGATCTAAATGTATGAGTTAAATCAGTAAAATTCTTAGAAGAAAACAAGAGTAAATCTTTGTGGCCCTGGAGTAGACAATGGTTTCTTTGATATGACACCAAAAGCACAAGTGATAAAAGAAAAAATAAACTAGGCATCATCAAAATGAAAAACTATTGTGCTTTAAAGGACTCCATCAAGAAAGTGAAGAGACAACCCACTAAATAAGAGAAAAAATTTACACACAAAAACTTGTTCACAAATGTTCACAGCAGGATTCTTCATAACAGCCCAAAAGTGGAAATAAAGCCGAGGACCATCAGCTGATGAATGGATGGATAAGTGAAATGTAGAATATCCAAACAATGGGATGCTGTTCAGCCACAAAAAAAAGAATGACATTGCTACACGCTATAATGTAGATGAACCTTGGAAACATTATGCTAAATGTAACAAGCCAGCCCCTGAAGGACACACATTCCATTTATATGTAATGTCCAAAACAGGTCAATCCATAGAGACAGAAAGTAGATTAGAAGGTTTCCAAGTTTTCAAATCTGTTGCACTACCAGAAATACATATCCCTATGATAAAATTTCTCCCTATTAAACTGGCAATGATTTAACAAGGGCATATGTGAAAGTGAGGGAAGGACTCTTATCTGCAACTGATGGGAGTATAAATTGGTACAGCAATTCCTGAGAGAATTTGACAATAATTATTTAAAGTGTGGACACCTTGCATACCTTTTGTCCAGGTAGTTTCATTTTTAGGAATCCGCACACATTCTTGATGATTTCAGCAGAACAAAGTCTCAGCTACAAGGATGTTTGTCGTATTATAGCATTTCCCTTAATTGTAAACTGTTTAAATATTCCAGGCAGGAAAAAACAAACAAACAAACAAACAAACAAAAAAAACCAAAGAGGAAACAGAAGCACTTATGCCAGGAAAGGAAAACTTTCTGAGAAATTGCCAGCAAATAAATTTTTAGAGCTCCTTCTTGGCCATCCCTAGTTATAGGGAAAACTGGGAAATGTAGAATTTTATTTGGGTACAAAACCAAGGTTTTCTTAGTAAGAAAGAAGGGAGGAATGGACACCATAGAGTATTTCTGTCTGTCTGTCTGTCTCTCTCTATTATCTATCATCTCTGGCTTTCTATCTGTCATCTATCTACATTTGAAGGCTAGACATCAAGTTCATTTGATGGTCATTCCTACTTGGTTAGATTTTAAAGATGATTTTTGCTTATTTTTGCATATTTGAGATTCCAAATTTACTTTCAATGATGCTGTGTTAAATTTATAAAAAAGAAAAACTCACTTAAAAGAAGTTACAATTAAGAATGGGATGACACATGGTGGGATAGGACCAAAACCAAGTGTGGTTGCAGAGAAGCTGTGAGGAGCAGAGAACCAAAATATCTCAGGTGTGGGGGGTGCGGAAATTTATGGAGATACAGCAACTGCAGTTTGTAGGGAACTCTGGCTGTTCTTGCTGGATTGTTGCTTCCTTGGCTTTTAATCTAAGGAGAGTCCAAAATGTTGCCTGATGTCTTCAAGTTTCTACCTACAATCTAGTTGGAATTTATAGGACTCTGCAGCCCTTACAGGCAGCCCTGCCTATGGAGAGAGAATTTCTAGAATATGTGTAGCTTTTAAAACCCAGGTAGCTGTCTGACACTGTGTTAACTTCTCATTTCAGCCCTTTAGTTGGTTGATGATGTTCTAAGACCTTCTTATTGGATCCAGCCTCAGAAGGCAGGCAGAGGTGTCTTCCCCCAGAGGAGCAGACCATATAGCTATTAGCATCATAGTGTTACTGAGTCCAAACTCATTCTGCTCACCACACAACAGGCCAATAAACTAGGAAACAAAGTGTTGGGGCAAGGAATAATGACTTTATTCGAAGCCAGCAGACCGGGAAGATGGGGGACTAATTCCAAGAGAACCATCTTACCCAAGTCAGAATTCAGGCTCCTTTTACATTAAAAAGAAGAGGGGGGTATGGTTGGTTGTTGCAAACTTCTTGGTGTCAGAATCTTTTGTTCTTGCAGCTGTTCAAGGTCAGGTCATGATGTTCCTATAAACCTCCAACAAGACAAATGTTATTCTCTGTTCTGCAACTTTTTATCTCTCTGAATGGAAAAGTGTTATGCCCTTAAAGGTCAGAGCCTTGAGAATGGGCTGTCCTGTATATTTCAGGATGTCACGCAACGTTGTTTTACAAAAGGTGCAGAGCCAGCATGACTGAGCACAGGAAACAGCACAGGGTTAGAGATAAAGGAACAGGTCTGATACGGAGTCGGATGTGTTCCTTATTACAGTAGCAGCTACTTGGTCTCAAGATTCCAGCTATAGAAGGACAAACACAATGTGCCAAGAATTTAGAAGAAGCAGTTTACCCCCTTTACCTGAGATGCTGCTGCTGCTGTTGCTGGCTTCCATTTACTGAGTATCTAATGTACTTTCTCATTCAGCCCTTAAAACCACTTCACAAGATGGGGAGTTATTTTATAAATAAGAAAACCAAGGCTCAGATGGGTTAAGTAAATTGTCTAAGAGCACACAGCTGTGACAGTGGGAGAGGCTCTATTGCAGGTCATCTGTTTCCAGAGTCTGTGCTCATAATCATTATGTTAGTCTCCTCTTAGTGCGACCAGCTGTATGGCTGTCCTTTCTTTTTTTTTTTACTGAGTCCAAACTCGTTCTGCTCACCACACAACAGGCCAATAAATCAGGGGATGAGGTGTTGGGGCAAGGAATAATGACTTTATTTGGAAAACCAGCAGACCAAGAAGATGGCAGACTAATGTCCTAGAGAACCATCTTACTGAAGTCAGAATTCAGGCTTCTTTTATACTAAAAAGGGGAGGGAGTGTGGTTGGTTGTCACAAACTTCTTGGTGTATGAATTCTTTGTTCTTGCAGCTGCCCACATGGGTCAGGTCATGGTGCCCCTGTAAAACCACCAACAAAACAAATGTTATTTTCTATTCTGCAACTTGCTATCTTTGTATGAGCGCAAAAGTGTTAAAATTCTTAAAGATCAAAGCCTTGAGAATAGGCTCTCCTGTATATTTCAGGCTAAAGGCAACATTCTTTTACAAATGGTGCAGAGCTTGCAAGACTAAGCCTAGAAAACAGGGCACAGGATTAAAGCCAAAGGAACAGATCTAACATGGAGTCAGATTTGTTCTTTTCTGTTACAGTTTTAGCATTTTAAGTCCCACATCCTGAGAAATCCCTCAGTCCCAGGCAAACCCAGATGGTTGGTCACCCCAGCTGCTCTCCTTTCTCTCCTCCGGCCCAAATCTGATCATAGTTTAAAGCCTCCTTCATGTCTTCCCAACCTCCCCAGCCCCCTCTGGGGAGTCCTTTGGTGTTTAGTTCTCCCACTGAGCACTCAAGTGGTGGCCACTTTCTTCACACATGGATGCCTACCAAGCTCACCTGGCTGATTGAGGCTGAGGATTTTCCATAATGCCCAGGGCAACAAAGGACACATAATTAGTCCCGAAGGAAAAAAAAAATCCTAGTGGAATTAATGACTGAATAAATGATTAACATCACCTGGAGCAAATGCTGATAAGAGTCTTTAGTGGGAGCAGGCCCTGTTAGGTGCTGTAGGAAGTACGTAAGTGAGTTTTAACTAAATAACTGAGTAATGAGAAGTACTGACTTGTAGTTCCGGGTAGAGGCCTGTGCTGCTGGTGATGTGAACAAAGATTAATCAAGGGATGCTGCTGATAACAGCAGTGGTACCCACAGCAGCAATGCCGCTCTGCTTCTGTAGGTCCTAAATTTACAAGCCTTCTTGTTCACATGATCTCATTCCTCTGCCTCCCAGCAGACATTAGAGATAAGCAAGAGGAGACGTGTTTGTCCCCATTTTAGAAGCAAGGAAGGTGAGTCAGAAAAATTCCACTAGTGATTGCATAGTCGGGGTCCAGAGCCACATCCAGGCTGCTGCTATATTTTGTGGTTTGCACGACATTCTAAACAATTGAACTGCATGACATTTAAAGATGGGGAGATTTTACCTAAATCTGGATTTCTCGTTCCTCCTGACAAAATGGAAGATGTGGTATCCGTGGTCGTCACTTTAGATGAGGCATGGGCTTACATTTCCAGGACCTTCCTGGCCTGTGTTACTTGAGGCACCACAATGAGGAGACCAGACAATAAAGAAAATATCTCCAGTGCCAGAAGGCATGTGGTTATAAGCATCCTTAGGACCCCAAACGTTGTCCTATGTTCCAAGTGATCAAGAACACACACAGGAGGAATGGCCACATCTACCAAGGCGCCTGCCCACCCCTTTCCCCTTTAGGAAAGTGGACCTTACCCTTGACCTCCCCCTCTCTGCATCACTGCCTCCCTCTCCCATCTAAGTGGCCAAGTCCCACATCAAACTTTTAATTTTTCCCTGATGACCTTTATCCTTCTATAAATGGCAGCTCCATTCTTCTAGTCATTCAGGCCAGAAACCTTGCAGTCTTTCTTGACACTCTCACCTGAGCAAACCTTGGCTTTGCCTCAGAAAGATATAGTGAAGCTGCCTACTTCTGCTGGTCCCAGTGGAAGCCTCCTAACTGTTCATCCTGTTTCTACCACTGCGCTGCTGCTGTCTGCTCCCTGTGCTGCCACAGAAGGATTCTGTTAAAATGATTCTGTTGAAACCATGGTCACCTGCTCAGAACCCCCCCATGGCTTGCCAATGGAGTAAATCCATTGTCCCTAATGTGGGCCTGGCTACTCCTCCTTTTCTGCTCCACATTCAGCCTGTCCCAGCCATGAACCCCCCTCCCCCATCCACTGATCTTTGAATACAGTAAGCATATTATGGTCTGAGGTCTTTTTTTTTTTTAATTACTTTTGATGGGAGGAGGTAATTTGGCTGGCTGGCTTGCTTATTTATTTATTTATTTATTTATTTATTTATTTATTTATTTATTTAATTTATTTATTTATTTTTATAGGAGGTACTGAGGATTGAACCCAGGACCTTGTGTATGCTAAGCATGCAGTCTACCACTTGAGCTATACCCTCCCCCCGGCCTGAGGTCTTTAAATTTGTTGGGGATTTCAGATATCTAAGGGTGCTAACAGCTCACCCCAAAACGTAGTGGCTTAAAACCATAACAATCTATTATCACCTATGGTTTCTGTGGGATAGGAAACCAGGAGCAGTTTAGCTGGGTGGTTCTGGCTCATGGTACTTCACAGGAGTATAGTCAGATGTTGGCAGGAGCCGAGGCATCTGAGGCTTGACTGGGATGGGGATCGACTTCCAAGGGGGCTCACTCACATGGCTGGCCAGTTAGTGCTGGCTGTTGGCAGGAGGCCTCATTTCCTCTCCACTTGGGCCTCTCCATGGCTTCGCAGCAGGATGTCTTGAGAACGTGAAGGTTGGAGTCCCTCAGAGTAAAAACCACAAGAACAAGTGGAAGCTGCATGCCTTTTATGCCTTAGCCTCGGAAGTCACATACTGTCACTTCTGTTGGATTCAGTTGGTCCCATAGAGCTGCACAAGGTGGGCAGCCAGGAAGCAGGGATCACTGTGGGCCGTCCTGGAGGAGTGTCTGCCTGGGGTGCGCTTCCTTTGACAATTGCAGGGCTAACTTTACGTTTCCTTAGGATCCTTGTTCACATGTTCCTTATCAGAGAGGCCTTACAGACCATCCCTTGTAAAATAACGCCCTGCCCTCGTCACGTTCTTATCCTGCTCTGATTTTCTTCACAGCACTGATCATACCTGGACAATTTCTATTTGTTTCTTGTTCCTTATTTTCTGGCACTACTAGATGCTCCAGGCTCATCTTGTATATTTCTTACCCCAGTCCTAATGTCTCTAAGGAGCCTTGGTTCCTTTCACTGGAGAAATTAGAAATTTGTATAAGAAACCAAGATCTGGAAATACACTTTAAAAACTCCCACTTCTCCCCATTTCCTCAGCACCACCCTAATCTTGGGCACTACCTCCCTTTGTGGCAACCTGACAGCCACCAGGTGTACTGCCTCTGCCTTTGCTCTGCTCCTCCATGCCTTCTCCTGCAGGCAGAGGCATTGTTCTAGGTCATAAATCTGATCATGCCAACCTTTTAATGGACACCATTGCTTCCAGGTTAAATTTCAAACTCCTTTGCACCTTTCTTGACCTGGCCCCTGCCTACCCCTCGAGCCTTATATTTTCTTATTGCCCCAACTTGAAAGCTGTGCTCTAGACACAATGAATTTTCCTTATTTTCTGTGTCTTTACATTGGTCCAGACAGGACTTTCACAGTGTGGAGAGACAAATTCCTAGCCTAATGATTGTTGTGAAGTTAAAAAATGTCTCTTTTTCTTTTCTCTTGTTTGGAGCTGAAATATAAAAGGCCCCCTGTGAGATGAAAAGTGTGTATTTCATCTTTTCCCCTGGTTCCTGGCACACAGCTCCTAAGTCCCTTGGAATTTTCTGGGTAATAGGATTGTCTTTTGTTCTAACGAGGGCACTTCTGGTGGGCCCCTAGTTAGCTTCAGGATGGGGGCTGGTTACCAGAAAGGCCAAGGCATGATTAGAGGGTCCACACTTTAAGCCCTGCCTTCTGATCTCCAAGGAGCAAAGAGGGGCTGGAGATTGAACAAATCACCAACAACCAGTGATTTAATTAATCAAGCCTATGTGATGAAACCTCCATAAAATCCCCTAAACAATGGGTTTTGAAGGGCTTCTGAGCTGGTAAACACATCAAGGTGCTGGAAGGGAGGGTGTGGTGCCTGGAGAGGGCATGGAAGTGTTACCTCAGAAGGGAAAGGGAAAAGACCCCAGTTCTTGTCATACCTGAAAGAAAAGAATTCAGTCGGGGGATGGAGTGTTGTGTAGCAAAAGATTTTAAAGGATTTATTTAGAAAAAAAGTTTACACCTCCAGGAACGCAAGGTGGGGTGATCCTAGGGAGGAAGAACGATGGTCTTTGTTTGCCCCTTCTCTTATTCCCTCACTTAGAGGTGGCCTTTTGATTGATTGATGGCTCGTCCCTGAAATGCTTAGTCATGTTTGTCCCCTTTGTGCCTGTCCTTGCCCTTGATGTGCACATTGGGGGGACCTAAACCTCAATGTTAATTATATTACAATGAGCATTAGGTTCTTCTTGCTGCTGCACAGTTGCAGCAGTAACCTGTTTCTTGCTGGCATTCATTTAGCAGAAGTAAAACCCCTTTATGCTGAAGGTGGGCATACAGCCATCTTCCGGACCATCCTCCCTCTCCTCCACCTATCTGCCCACTGCCCCTACTTATCTAACTACCTAACAGAAGCTGTGTGCACCGCCCACATACCTCACCCCATGCATCTCTTCTATTTGACTGGTCCTTTATGGTAAACCAGTAAGTGTAAGTAAAGTGACTTTCTGAGCACTGTGAGCTGTTCTAGCCAAGTATTGAAACCGAGCAGGAGGCCATGAGAACTCCTGATTTACAGCTGGTCAGTTAGATGTGCAGCTGCAACCTGGGACTCAGAACTGGCATCCAAAGTAGGGACTGAATTGTGGGACCGAGCCCTTCCCCGGTGGGGTCTGCCCTGACTCCAGCAGTTAGTGCCAGAACTGAGCTGGATTTTAGGACACCCAACTGCTATCTGGAGAATTGGAGAAGTGGAGAATTGGTTGGTGTGGGAAAAACTCCACATATTTGGTGTCAGAAATGTTGAAAGTGAAAACAGTTCCCTCTCCTCTGCTAATCTGGCTGGCTGGGGGCCAAACTCCACACTAAACTCTAGAAATGTGTTAGTGCACATGTGGGTGCATGTGTACGAGATGTGTGTCTCACACACGTGTGAGTTGTGTGCTTGTGTGTGCACACATATGTGCGTGCATTCCTGTGTGTGTAGTGGGGATGGGACCAAACCGATCTTGCCTTTTATTGCCCTGTAGTTGTGTTTACCCACCTCCCCAAGTAGACCGTGTGTCCCATGAGAACAAACACGTGTAACATCCTTCTGGTCCCAGCACCTGGGTGCACACTTGCAACATAGTAGATGAACAAGTATTTGTTAATTAAATTATTAACAGGATGAATAACTAAACTAAAAAGTGAATAAATGTAAGGTTGAGTGAATGGTTAGATAAATTGGTCATATCTTTCTTTGCCCCTTCTTTTCCCTCAGGGTCAGAAGTGGTTTCTAAATGCTGAAAATTTGAACGGTGAATTGAATTGAACTGAATTTTGAATACTGATCAGCAGTCCACTGGGGACAGGGGTGGTCTTCACAACATTGGTGAGCATTAACACCCATCTCCACAGCACATCAGTGGGGAGGAAAGATGGTGTGCAGTGGGTGTGAAGGGGCTGCCTTTAGCTCATGCTGTATGGAGGGAGGAGCACTTCTTGGGAAAGTGAGGTTTTCTTTGTTCCTGAAGTACCGACAGTGCCTGGGAGAGCCACACAGCCAGTTGAGCCTCAGGTGCTAATTTCTGGCTCACCTGGCATATGGGCGGCTGGGGTGGCACTTTGAGAAGGTGGGACCATAAACACTGCTGGGATTTGAATAGGTGGAGAAGGGGCGAGGGAGGCTGTGGGACAGGGTGGAGCACAGCTTGGGTGGGAGCCAGGGAGGAGCATGGCCTGAGGGATGGAGTGAGTAGCAAGGTGGGGGGCGTGCCTTGGACCTTTTACGAAGGGCCTTGAATGCCAGTGTGGGCACCTACAGAGAACTCTTTTAAAACATATAATAAAAGAAATGTACTTTTATTTTTTATTACAAAGAAATTGTTGTTAATTATAGGAATATTGGAAAATATAGAAGAGAATGAAGACAAAAAGATCACAAGTTAGTCACCGCGAGAAGGCAATTGCTAACATTTTGATGAACACGTTTCCCTCCGGTGATTTTCAGTTGCAGTCATATGTTTATGGTCCCTTCCAACTTGTTTTCAAAATGTAACTAATACATTGCAAGCATTCTCTATGAAGCAAATGATCTTTTAAAACACAATTTTAATGGCTGCATAGTATTCCATCTAGAATGTATTTAATCAATTTCCTATTAATGTTTAGCTGAGTGTTGTCAATTTTTTCAAAACAATGCATTGATGGCATTCTTGTATATGCATCTTTGTGCACATCTCTGATTATTTCTTGAAAATAAATTTCTGGAGGCAGAATTACTAGGTCAAAGTTTCTGCTGATTTCAAAGGTCTTTAGTGCCCTGGGTCCTGGGGAAGCTTTTGAGTAGAAGAGGGATCTGGGAAGGTCTTCTTTTCTCTCCACTTTTCCTGATCACTTTTACCTTCTCAGTAGAAGACAATCAATGGGGAGCCTGCTTCGCCCACACTCCTTTCTCGAGAATGATCCAGGGTCCACTGTCTCTGATGAAGAGGGGCTCCCTCCTTCATGATCCTGTTGCACACATCCCCCTCTCCATCCTCCCCATCCCTGGCTAAGACCTGTAGGACCTGGGGCTTGGTCAGTGCTTGATATGGGCTGAGGTCACAGAGAACTGAGGCTGGGACAGGGCTGGGGGAGTGGGGCATGTACTTGCTGAACAGAACTCCCCAGCCCCTTGATAAAGTAAATAAGTTACAGGGATGTAATGTACAGCACAGGGAATATAGCCAGTATTTTATAATAACTTTATAAAGTGTAATCTGTAAAACTATCAAATCACTATCTTGTACACCTGAAACTAATATAATATTGAAGGCAACTATACTTCAAAAAAAATGACCCACTCAACACTTACTCTGCGTCCTGGGGATGGCCAATGCCCTCCCCATGATTTCTGTGAATTCCAGGGTTTATGCATCTTTGAATCACCTCTGGCTCCAATTTCCTGTTTCTTCTGAGCTCTCCAAATCTTCCTCTGTCTCTGCCCCTTCGTTTTGACCCCTACCACCCACTGCACCCCACGCAGGGATGCTAAATGTTTTGTTCTAGAAAATGTAACTGGCAATTCAGGGATTTGTATGAGGGGAGCTTTATTGCAGCATCATACAGTGGATAAATAAAAACAGAATTTTCCTGTCTTTACTGTCCCCCACCCCACCCACATCTTAGTTCCAGGTACCGACCGTGTTCTCCACTCAGCACTCCCCTGCCCCCCTCCCCATCCCCGCTGAGAGCTGCAGGCTGTTCGGTTATTTTCCTGAGAGGAAGTTTGGTGCCACAGGTAACCTTTTCCCTCACTCCTCTCCCTTCTGTTCCATGCAGTTTCACACAATGCTGGACACACTCCTGGGGCTCCATCTATATTAGGTGGCCTCTGAGGGGCCCAGAACACGGTCAGGGGAGAAGGAGGAGGAGATATTCAGGCCAGAAAGGAGCAGCCAGCTTAGAGTGACACCCTGTCCCTGTCACCAAAATCCTTCCTGGAATTTGAGGGCTCCCAGGAACTGGCGCAGAGTCCCTGTCCCATCCTGTCCTGATAAAGGATGTTTCAGGGCTGGCTTGAGATTGTGGGTGATGTGGAGAAGGGGAGAGACCTCTCCTCTTTACCTCACAGGGCAACTGAGGGGTCAGATGACATAATGGATAAGAAAATGCCTCATAAAACACCTCATAAATATAAGAGCTTGTTATAAGATAGTTTTGATTGAGAAATGTAATTTGAGTTCCAAACAACCACTTTCAAATGAGTTCTTGGAACATAATTGTAGTGGCCACCTGTTGTTTTTGGTCTTCCCAGTGGCCTTTTCCCCTTCTTCTGATAACAGTACCACCTACCCCTCTTCCTCTGAGGAAGTGCGCCTCCTCAACTCCAAGCCTGTGGTACTCCTGGGGCCACCATTACATCACTCCACTGCCAGGGCACAGGGATGGACATGTGACCCAGGCTTGGCCAATCACAGTGGTCCCCTCACCCCCTCCCCTGCCCTCAACTCACACAACAATGGGTCCATGGGATCCATGACCAAAGTCTGGCCAATCACTGTTCTACCTGGACATTTTGACACGGTTAAACATGAAAGGCCCTTTCCTTCTTCTGGGGGTTGCTGAGCAGGAGTGACATGAGCTGTGGACAGTGTTGTCTTGCCCCCATCCTGCCTCCCATGGCCACTTAGAGGAAGTCTTCCCCAGTCGGAAAGAATAAGGCCGACGTGGGGGTTGCTGCTGGGAAGCTGAGTCAAGAGTAGGAGAGAGCCTCCGGGTCCTTCACGGGAGCCCTGGTCTCCATCCCTGAACCAGCTCCTGTCCCTGCGCTTTCCTGTCTCCTGACTAACACATCCCCTTCTTTCCTCTTGCTGCAGCAGACTTCATGCCTCTTGCGTCTGAAAGAATCCTGACCAACATAAGTTAACCCATTGTGAGTGGGAGGGGATTATTTATGAGTCTCAAGCTACTTCATGTGTGAATATCTCCCTCGTCCAAAGAACTTTGAAAGGTCTCATGGGCAGGAGACTTGGGTTTGACACAGGGTAGTTAGCAGACAATAAAGACATAGTTACTGGATTAAACTGAACTAGTGATCTTTACACATAAAGTCAGCATCTGCCTTACTTCCTTTTCAGAACACAATGGAGTATTAAAAAGTAACATATAATCGATGCTAAGTATATGTGGCTGGATGAGCCAATGAATATATTCATAATTGAGAAACGTTCTGTGTTCATTCATTTTTCTCTCTAACTTGAGGTGATTCTGTTCACAACACGAGCTCAAGAGGCAGGGCCCGTGTGCTCTGGGGAGGAGACAAGGGAAATTGGAACTTCTTTTTCTGTTCTGGGATCTTGTTTTGAACATTGCTTAAAAGACTAGGTCTTATGCCGATGCTGGTAATCATTTCGTGAGATTTCTGCCAAGACAAGATGTAAACTGTAGATTGTACCAGTTGAATGGAATGTGCAGTTGAGGATGCACAGAAGATGTGTAAAGGGGGGCAGTTTCTGGGTAGTGGTGAGAGCACCAGCTGGCAGGCAGCCCAGCCCAGCTCATTTTTTGAAAAATCAGAACACCACCACCGCCACCACCACCAACATAGCGTGGCTTCAGCAAGGAAGTGTGGCAAGGAAGGGGACAGATGAAGCAATTCAGGAGCTAGGATGATGCTTAGGAATTTTCTATTGCTTCACACTATTAGCAAAGATTAAATAAATACATTTCAATTAAAGTCTGGCATTTGAACCTAAATTTATGCTTCTGTTGAAGGTTAATAAATGTTTCAGATAATAGGCATGTGACTAAGTAGTACCACGTCACAGGGGCTGTGGAGGACCTTCTGCTCACAGGCCAGGCTTCCTAGCTCATTCCAAGTCTGAGCAAGAGCTCAGTGACCTGGTAACAGGGGTCAGAGGAAGGAGACAGCGCTAGAACGGTTCCGGCTCTGACCCCTTGCCAGTCCAGGGACTTTGTTCTCCATTTTTCTCATCTGCCAAGTGCCCTGCTTGCTTTATAGAGTTGTTTTCAAGATCAGATGAAATAATGGATGACCATATGTTTTGAAAACTTTAAATAACTATCAAAATGTAAGCTCTACTTAGGAGTAGGGGAAATAGACACTAAGAAGATAAACAATAAAGTCTAAATTAATGAGGAACTAAAGCAAGGGTCTGAATGGGACAGAAGGATTTTAGAGGATCAGTGTTGTCCATCCAGGAGAGTCCTGCTTTTTGCTGACTAGTCAGAATAGGAGTTGTTAGTAGGACCTAGGCAGAGTGTTACAGGTTTCATGGCCTGGTCAGACCCTAGAGCCAGACTGTCTGGATACAAACCCCAGCTTCACCCCTTTTCAGCCTTTGGGTGGGGCACTTCGCTTCTCTGGCTCAATTCCCTTATCTGTGAAATGGGCATAACTGCACCCTTCTCAGAGGACAGTTGTGAAAGGTAAGTGAATTCATTCACTTGAAGTACTTGGAACAGTTCTGTTACATAGTAAGTGCACATTATTTATTATCCAGGCAATGGTCTCGGCCTTGCTCATGGTCATTTCTGTGATCTTAGGTGAATTGCTGGACACGTCTGTGATAAGACAGTGGGTTGCATTTCTAATCTAGCAGGGTTCTCAACACTGGCACTATTGACATTTTGGGCCAGATAACACTTTGCTGTGGGTGGTGGTCCCATGTATTACGGGACATTTGTCAGCACCCCTGGCCTCTACCTGTTAAGACACAGGGCCAAGATTATCCTTGGTTGAGGATACTGGGCTAGAAGCATAGTTCTTAGGTTAGAAATCTGTAGAATTTGGGGGTCCCAAAGATGAGTTTGGAGAGTTCTGTGAACCTCCTGGAATGGTATGTGAACTTTGTGTGTGTGCATGCATGCACGTGTGAGTTGTACAGAGGAGTAAGCTCAGATGCAGTTTTCTCAGGGGAGAGCTCCATCTTTATCAGCATCCCAAGGCAGTCTGTGACCCCACAAAAGCTTAAAACACTGGTCCCAAGGCCCTTCCAGCTCTGACATAAAGCTATGCTCTGGAAAGAAAGGTGTCTTTTAGATGAGCACCATGTCCCTCCAGTCACAGTGGGAAGTTCCCTGGTCTTTCTCTCTGAGCCTTTCTGATAACTCTTCTGCATTCAACCTTCCTTCCTCCTTCCCCCAACCCCTCCTTTCCCTCCCATGCCAGTGACTTCAGGGGATTTTCCTTCGAAGTCTGAGTACAGTGTCCAAACAGCCGCTTTGTGCCTACACACCCTGTGTAAATGGTAGCGGTGGGTGGGAGGTAGGAGTGTGGTTGGGAGACATGGGATGAGGTGGGTCATAGGACCCCCTTTTCCGAGTAGCCTCAGTCTTCTGCTGGCACCCCTTCCTGCTGGTATCTAGTCCTTATCATCTTGGACAGAGCCAGAGATGCCAGCATCTTCTTGTCCAAGGTCACTCTGCTGGAGAGCTAATATTCATACTGCTGGGACAGGGGAGGAACCTATTGCATTCTGTGGCTGCAGCAGGGCTCGGCCCACATCTCTTGATGCCACACAGCAAGAGTCTCCCATTAAGCTCCTGGCTCCTGACCAAGGAAATCTGTTCTCCATCCAAATCAAATCCGAACCTTCATTTAGACTGGATCAGGGGTGGAGAGAAGGGAAAGGAGGCCAAGGCACTCAAAGGGTTTCTGATTATGTCATAGTTTAAATAAAAGACTGGGGAGCTGCATGAGAAGAGCAACTATTCAAACACTGTCAGCCGGTGCAGGAGCTGGACACCCGAAGGCACGCTATGGGGGAGTTCTCCCTCTCTGCTCCCAAAGGGAGGGCTTGGAAGGAAAGCACCCATCGTTGTCAAATCCTTCCCCTTTCTCTGCCCTTCCACGTCTTCCCCAAGGAATGGATTAGGAAGACTGATTGCTCTCCAGTGCGAGTCTCAATCTGAGGTATTTGTCAGGCATTAAGGCTGATGAAAGACAGATGTGGACTGGACAACCAGCTCCGCTATTTGTCTGAGTCAGCTGGCACTGTGACTCACTGCACCCCCTTGGCTTCGACAATCGGGGTTCTTCTCTCTGTGGTGCTGTTGGATCATGTGGGCATGGGGCCATCTGAATTAGCAAAAATGGATAAATAAAGGGGTAGTTATTCACTTCACAATTTCATCTTTACTAGTAAAAAGTGAGTCACTAAAAGTTTTTAAAAGCATATTCCCTAGGTGAACATTGAAAAGGATTTATTTACCTACCTTCTCCCATTTACAGCCTTCTTGACAATTTGAAGGGTCAGACAGGCCACCCACCCATGGTTCCAACAGCATCACCATCGTCAACCAACACTTATCAAAGATGCCCAGAGAATGGTGGAGTCTGGCTGTTCCTCCATTCTGCTGGATTCATGTGAGATGTTGTAGCATCCTGTGTAGGAGAAGGAAGGAAGCTATAGGATGCCTGTCAGCCTCCCTTTCTACCCCTGGAAATTAGGGCAAACTGACTCAGCTGGAGACCCTGCAGGCCAGTCCTACTGTTTGTGAACTGAGCATTAATAATAGGATTCTTGTGAGGACTAAATGAGATGATGCATTAAAAAAGTTTTAAATACAGTGTCTGCCACATAGTAAGTACCCAATAAACATGAGTTACTATTTCCACCAGTACTGAAGACTGTAGCACTTGAGACATACCGAGCAGACATAGCTAATGTGGTTGTGGCCATATTGGCAGTAAAGAAGCCAGGTAAGCAGGAGAGAGTGTGGTAATAAGATGAATATATTCTGAAGTCATACTTAGGGAAGTTGGGGGTGACATCATTTGATGCCCAAGACCAGAAATCAAATCTTATATGTTCTCATGCTTTTGCTACTCCAGAGATTCTTGCTGTATCCAGGAATCAGTCCGCTATATCTTCCTAATCTGGAATCAGAATGATACTGTCTACCTCCTTGGTTGTAATGGGAACATAGAGTGGCTGGGAGCCCAATGGCTTGAAGATCCAAGGGGAGATTTGTAGAATATGTGTCTCCTCTTGTCTTGTACATGAGTAGCCTAGACTTGACCTAAGACCCATGAATGAAGGAGAGCCTACTTTCTGTAACCAGCAGTAGGGGGCCTGAAGACTAACTGAAAAAGTACATAGGATGCCAGGATTTGGGGTGAGTGAGACTTTGTATTGGACAGAGCAGTGCTTTGGGGATTTAGGAGCTCAGGTAACATTGTAGGAAAAGTACCACAACAAAACTTCTGGGAGCCCGCCATGAAAAGAGGAGTTCACTGTGAACTAGTCAGGTTCTCCAGAGAAACAGGGCCAATAGGGTGTCTATATTTGTATCTTCCTATCTATCTATCTACCTACCTACCTATCTATCTATCATCCATCTATTGAGGGATTTATTTTAAGGAATTGGCTTATGCAACTGTGGTCGCTGCCAAGTCCAAAATCTACAGGGCAACCCAGTAGGTTGAAGACCCAGGAAAGAGCTGCAGCCCAAAGGCTGTCTGCTGGCACAATTCCTTCTTGCTCTGGGAGGTGAGTCCTTGTTCTATTAAGTAAGACCTTCAGCTGATTGGATGAGGCCCACTCACATTATGGAAAGTCATCTACTTTACCCAGAGTCCACCAATTTAAATGTTAATTTCATAAAAAAAAAACCCAACAAAATACTTGTGCAGAAACATCCACAGTAATGTTTGACAAACTATCTGGGCATTGTGCCCCAGTCAAGTTGGCGCATAATCATCAATCATCACAAACTGAAAATGCATGGCTGAGACTATTGATCCTTGGAAGGACTCTATTCACTGTGTAAGCTTGGGAACATGAGAGTAGCCTCTGATGTACTCCAGGTGACCTCATATTCAGCCTCTCACTAGGTAGGAGCACATTTCTTTGTTCTGCCTCTTGTATGTCCAAGTTCACGTTCTTTCCTCTCGACTTAGAATGTAGGACGGTAAAAGAAACCAGAATTTGTTTAATAGGTTGTCCGTAAAGTTTCAATCTCTTTACAGAGCTTGAAGGTACAATCCTAATGAGGTAACTTAGCCACTTGATGTCAAGGTATTTGGAACTGATTTTCTCTGCCAATGTAACACATGGCAACCACTGGACAATAATTTTGTGCTGTGTCTGGCCCAACTGCGAACAATGTAGTCAGTGTTATAAATTCATGAATAGAAGCCCTGGTGCTATAACTGCCCACTGCCTAGCTCCCAGGCATGAGAAAAGGAGCCCTTCTTTGGAGCAGATATAGGGGAACAGTCTTAGCAATTCGATGCACAGGGCAGAGGGTGGAAACATTGTCAATAGATGGCAACAGCATACAAACTGCTCAGGAGGTTTTCATGACCTTATTGCTCCTGAAACCAGGCTCAGAATGACTCCCCAGTATCGCCTGAGAGCCTCGGGGGTGAGGCAGGCAATTTCATAGTGCACAGGTTCCTGGCTCATCAAAAAGTTCCCCAAGGAGGGTAACAGCTGCATGTGAGAGACGCAGAAGTAATAAACATCTGATCCCTTCAAGAGCCGGTCATGTATCTGGGAGAACAGCATGAAAACTTGCCTTTCAAAGTCTCCATCAAAGACCTAAACACCTTTCCCTCTTTCTGGGAAGGTTGCGGAGAACGTGAACTCTGTAGATGAATGCCTAAGTGGAGTTCCTGGCTTCACCACATCCTGTGTGCCCTTGGGCAATTTTCTCAGCCTCTCTGTGCCTCCATTTCCTCCTCTGTAAATTTAGGCAAATAACAGTACTTTCCTCATAGGTTTATTTTAATGATGCATTGAGATAAAAAGTAAAAACCTTTATGTTGGATTAAGTTATTTAAATTAGAAGTCATCATTGATTTCATGAAGTTGGATAATGTTTGATTTGAACTGATTTGTAAAAAATTCAAAGAAGAAAAATGTTAGCAAAAGATCGTTTATTACAGAGGCTTCTTCTGGTTTCCAAGTGTTACGTTAAAAAAGGGCAGACCTAAACATTAAGTAACCAATTACTATATTCCTTTATTGTTAGTGTCTATAAAGGACTGTTTAAGTATAAAGCGCAGCTCCAGTGAAAGACCTTTACCTTTGGAAGAGGAGACCTACACCTGCCATTTCCCAGGTCAAGTAGAGGATTATTCATAAGGTCCCCCCACCCTGTTTATTCTCATCACCAAGCTTTTATTCTGTGAGTCCTTGGTGCCCAGTGATGAAGCAGTGACAGCAGGGAGGCAGTGACCCTGAGGGAGGGAGAGGATGAGTGTATAGAGCAGGGAAGGATGGGAAGCCACTGCATTTATGGAGTCACCACTGTTAAAACTGCTCACCACTCTAACAAGGCATTTTTGGTTCTCTTGAAGATTAAGGACAGGCCTTACATGAGAATAAGTTTTAAACTAAAGTGCAGTAAAAAGCAAATTATACATAATGAACAACTTTAAGAAGAGGTAGCCACGTACCCCACTGGTTTAGACTGGCGGCTAAAGCAAGTGAGTGTGTGGGTTGGAGGGTGTGGGTCACAATGTCACGTTATGCGGCTGTAGCTGGGACAGGAGGGAAAGCGCAGCTCTGCGCAGTGCCCAGAGAAGGTGGGGGCTCTGTGCGGAGGCAGAGGGGACAGCGCCGCCTCGGACACTAGCCGGGACGCAACACTGGCCGGGACGCGACACTGGCTGGGATGCGGTGGGCAGCGGTGTCCGCCCAGAGGGCAGGGAGGATGGCGGGGAAGCTGTGCACATGTCTGTTTAGGGCTCAGAGTGCAAGTGTTTCCAAGAGCCTTTTAAGTTGAGGGGCTGATTAAAGAAGGTGAGGGGGGTGGGTTCTTCTTGCACTTTGTGGAGAAATTGTATCTTCTTGATAAAACATGAAGGCTCTTCAATGGTTTGCACACACCATCTGTTCCTGTCATGGGAGCAGCATACTCTACCACTGGGCCGCAGTGATAATCCAATTTCACTCATTATGGTATCTCCCACCCCCGGTTCCCAACAGATTTAGGTTCTGGGGTCTCAGGCTACACCAAGACATCAGGGTGGTGCCTGCCCTCATTAGTAGTCTGTCTCCACAAATGACTGCCTAGACCCCATTATTATAGCTCACACCTTCCTTTAGGTCCAGCGGCTCTCATTCAGTGGGTGCAGAAAAGTCTGGAAAGGCTGGTGGTCTCAATGCTTGCTCATGCACCTCCCTAGGGCACCCCATTGCCACCCAGGCGAGGGCTCTCAACCTCCCTGAGCTCTCACCCTGAGTGGGCTGCGGTTCCACTCTTGGATTCACTTCCACTCCCATCTCTGCCCTCTCTTACTCTGGGTGAAGTCCCTCTCTCCGTTGCTCAATCTCAGAGGTGCTCCTTTCTTCCTCTCTCTTTCACAACCATTTCTATGGTCCATTAAATTCCAAATCAGAATAATTAGCAACAGAAAAAATTAATTTGCCTCCCTTGAGGGCAAGGAGCTATTAATTTCCCAACTTTCTAAGGAAGTGAGAGGAAATTCATTATATTTCAGTTTTCCAGTATTGCAAAGAAAAGTAAAACAAAATAATGAACTTTCCAACTAATTGTGGATTTGTCTATCTTTCTTGTTCTACCGAGGCTATCATATATTTTGAAGCTCTGGTATTAGGTGCATACACGTTTAAGACAAGTCCCTACAAGTAGACATCTAATCCTCCTCATTTTGGTAATAACGCCCCTTTCCTGCGCCTAGTCCCTGCTATATGGGAGAGTCTAATCCTTCCCTCTGACTACCAGTTTGGTCCATGACACAGGCGTGACCAAGGAGAGTACCCCCACCCCCACCACTCCCATGGCTGACTTAGGAGTATGTACATGACACGAGATGGGCTAATTGGAACCAGTAAGCACATCCCAGGGAGTTTCATTGGACTCGTGGTGAAGGCTGAATATCTTTGAGCATGAGACATCTTACCTCCTCAGGTAGTTGATATGATGTTAAAATTTAAATGGAAACCACTACATGGATAAAAGTAGAAATCAATCGCTTCCAAACAGTGGAGTGATAAAAGGGGATGGAAAGTTCTATGCAACTCGATCCACCTCAACATACAGCATAGACAGAGGGAAAATGAAAGGAAAAATGAATGATAAACAGAAAATCAAAAATAAGTTGGTTCACCATAAATGTAATGGATTTGTCACCAACTTAAAGATGGATATTTTTTAATCACATTGAATAAAAAAGAAAATAAAATCCAGCTATATGCTATAGCCAAGACACTTGGCTGAAACAACTTCATTCAGAAGAGTTGAAAAGAAAGAAATGGAAAAAGCGTAGCATGCAAAAGCTAACCAAAAGATAGTTTAACAATATTCATATGGAATTAGTATTGGAAAATCAAAGTAGAATTACAGCAAAAATAGTGATAAAAGAGGCCCTTTTGTAACAAAGATGCAGGCTATTCTTTTCCATAGTAACTGATATTTGTACCAGGACATGTGGGCACCCAGAATAAAGACTATTTCTCAGTCTCTTACACAACCAGGCATGATCTAAGTTTGGACCAATGGGATGTAAGCAAAACTATCATGTCGTAACTATCAGAAACCTTTGAGAGACAGGTGGTATATGTCCTTGACCTTTTTCTGGTTTCATGTGTGTGTATGTTCTTGGGATGGGACAACTCTAGAGGTCACCATCATGAATACCAATATAGCCACTTAATGTATCTCTTACTTGCTTGACTGTTATAAACGTGCTTAAAACTGAGCTCGTTTATCATCTAAATGCCTGTGTAGGATGGCAATAGAAATTAGTCGCTGCGCTAATTTAGGGATCATGTTTTAGGGGGGAAACGTTTTGTTAACATGTTATTTATCTTCAAATTGTTTCTAAATTGTGCATCCTTGTATAGCTCCTCCTATGACTATGGTGTTGTTGCCCCTTCTCTCACTGATTAAGGCTTTTGTCCCAGAGGGGAGATGGGGGAGAAACATCCGGGTGAGGTTTTGTGTCCCTCTCATGGTGGTGGATGTTCATTTTCCCCAGGTCTGGATCACAGGGGATGCTTTCTCAAGGACTCTCCCCAACCTGGGGGTCTAGAGAGAAAAGCAAATTTCCCCCTTGGGCTTCACACTTTGTTGCCAGCCCACACACCATCTCTACTAGTCTGTTAAGTATTCCAACTGAATTCTTACTGTCTGTAGATGTCTGCTCCAGGTAAGCCGGCGCTCATTCCCTGTCTCTCCCTGTGGGCACCTGTTTCTTCTTGGATTTCTTTCTAGCTGGTTGCCCAATAAAAGCTGTCAACTTGCCATTTTTCCAGCTTAAAAAGAAATCTTTGTAGTGGTGGGAATAATACTCTTTCCAGGTTGTTGCACTTAGGATGGAAACTGGGAGACAGAGTTGAATTACTTTTTAAAGGAAAAGAAAAATAAATCATTTTGCTCACTCATGTTTGTGGACTGAATGGTAACCACTTCTCCTCTAGTGAATTGCCATTTGGGTCTTATACCCCTATGAGGTGAGCACTACTCCCATTTACAGATGAGGTTCAGAAGAGATGCAAGGGAGAGGTGGGATTCCATGTTGGTCCTGACTGATAGACCACTGCTCTATGCTGCCTGCTGAGATCACGAGGTGTGGGTGCGAGCTTTGGGAGGAAGCTGAGGGAGAGGGCAGTACCCCCGTGTCCTCAGCCTGCACTTAGCTGAGCTTTTAAGGACCAAGCTGGGGAATGACAAGGGCGTTTAGGATGAGGGGAAAGATAGGATGGCTGGGGATGGGTTCAAGCTTTAGCTGGTGGATTTCACATGTGGACTCAGTAGGGAGCAGAATTTAGGGAAATGAGGACCACAGCTGGAGAGATGTGGAAAGCTTTCTGCTGAGATTTTTGCTGCCCACACGAGAGAGTGGAGCCCTTGCAACCTCGGAATGTGGGCTCAGTACCAGGGCAGGAGTGGGGCTTTCCCAGTGTCAGGGAATTTAGGCCATGGCCCTGTGTGGGGGGAGGCTGGGGGTGGAGGAGTGAGTATGGGAAATTGATGAGGAAGATGGAGCCACAGGATAACAACCCTAAAGCCCCATTACCCCCAGACTAAGTGTGGGATTGCACCATCTTCCTTTAACACGCAGGCACACGTGCAGACACACACACAGTCTTTTCGTGAAGGTTTCAATTACATATTTATCCACTCATTCATTCACTTGTTCATTCATTTATTCATCAATAAATATTCATTATTTCCTGGCCTTATACCCTGTACCCTGATCTTCGTGAATTCAAGGGATGGAGGGGGGGAAAACATGTAGCTGAGTGGCTGTTAGTTCTCTGCTCCCCTCAGAGATGACCTCCAGTAAGGACCTGCATGTGATATGTTAGCAAGGGTCAGTTTTCCAGAACCTTCTCACAGATGAACAACACCTTGGTGTCACCTGGACAGCTGGCCTGGCCCCAGATCCCTGTTGGGGGCTTGTGCAAGGTTTACCTTCGAGCCCACCATTCCCTAAACAAAAAGCCACAGATCCTCTGCAGCCAACTTAATACACTGTGCTGTTCTGTCCTAATCTGCTCCTCTGCCTCTTCCCTGCCAGGAGGCCACTCTGATGGACCACTTGTTCCTGAGGCTAACCTTCCACTTCCAGGCTTCTCCACCTTCCATCCTCCCCTCTGCCCATCCAAACCATCACACCCTTCAAGGCCCAGCTTAAATGTCACCTCCTCCAGGAAGTCTGCTCTGAATCCTCCAATTGAGATTGATCACGTTAACCTTTTTTTTCTTAAAAAATTTTTTCTTTTATTGAAGTGTAGTTGATTTACAATGTTAGTTTCAGGTGTACAGCAAAGTGATTCAGTTGTCCATATACATACATACATAAGAGAATTTTTTCAGATTCTCTTCCATCATATGTTATAAGAAATTGAATGTAGTTCCATGTGCTATACAGTAGGTCTTCGGTGTTTATCTATTTTGTATAAAATAATATGTGTCTCTTAATCCCCAACCCCTAACTTATCCCTCCCCACCCTTTCCCCTTTGGTAACCATAGCTTGTTTTCTGTGTCAATCATGTTAACCTCTTGGCTTTGACATCAAAATGCTTGTACCTCTCTTCTGTACTCAACCTCATTTGGTCATGGGGAAAACAGAGGCTGTTCCTGGAAAGCTGGGTTATCACCATCCTCCCTAACTCCCAGGTGTGCTCAACAACATTGAAATATGATCAGGCCTTTCCTGTGGAAAACCTTCCGTGGCCTCTCTTTGCTCCGGAGATCAAATCTGAGCCTTCAAGACTCCACATGTTCCAGCCTCTCTCTCCAGTCTCATCTGTAAACTGTTTGAGGGCAGGGACCAGAGAAAGACATGCAAATCATCTTAAACACCTGGGCCAACAGAGGTAAACTAGCTCAGCCCTTCTTCTGGACACTTGGTGCTTGTGTGGTCTGCTAGGCTGGAGTGGCCTGGAAGAAAGGCCTTTTGTGAAGTAAGGTTGGGCCTCCAGATCAGCCCCTCCTCTCTCCCCTTCCTGGAAGGTGAGAGATACACAGGCTTACGTAACAAGCCCTCCCCCTTCAGCACTGTCTGGCTCAGCCTGACTCAAGGGCCTCTAAGTATGGTTCCCTGGAAGAGCGCTTTGCAGCCATGGAAAATCCCTGCAGCAGTACCTCCTGACCCCTTGGCCTAAACTGTCTGCTGTCTGGCTTCACGGGCTGCTACAGGAAATGTCCACATACTTGGGATATGATTCTATCTGATGCCAACCTGATACTTCTAGCAGCTTCCACACTCCCCAGGGAGGTGGAGGTCCTGAATGGGAAGATACCAAGGTTGCTAGCCTAAAGTCTTAGGCTGCTGAAGGTGTAGACACATCTAGTCTACCAACCTTGGCCATGGGCTTGTTGCAAACTCTTTTCTTTATCCATAAAATAATCTGTGGGGTAGCTAGAAGGAGAGTTGGATTTTCAAACTTTTTTCTTCTTGGCTGTGGAAACCTTCCTTCAGTGGAAACCTGACAGAAGAAGCCAACTATGCAGGGATACCCTTAGAACTTCTGCTGTGTTTGAAATGGGAACTGGGACCCTGTTACTCACACTCCCTTGCCAGGCTAAGCAGAAACCCCAGGGCTCCTTTGGGGGTCTGTTTATATGACCCAGCTGTTATTATACTCCTGGTATTTACCCAAGAGAAAAGCAAACAGGTCTAAACAAAAACTTGTACACAAATGTTCCTTTCACCTTTTTTGGTAACAGTCCCAAACTGGCTACAACAGCAATGTACACCAACCAGTGAATGGATGAACAAATTATGTTATTTGTATAATGGAATACTGCCAGGCAACACAAAGGAGTGAGTGAGCTATCGATATGTGCAACCACATGAATGGATCTCAAAATCATGATGCTGAGATGAAGGAAGCCAAACCAACAAAAGTATATCCTGTATGACTCCATTTGTATGAAACTAGAAAACACAAACTAACCTATAGTGACTACACACAGATCCGTGGTTGCCTGGGATAGGAATGGGAGTGATTCCAAAGGACCCTAGGAAACTTTAGAGTGATGGGAATGTTCCATATCTTGATTAAGGTGACAGTTTTTAGGTGATAACAAAACAGATCAAACTACCTTTAAAATTTATTTATATGTTAATTATACCTCAATAAAGTTGTAAAAGAAAAACAAAAGGCCACCAGATTGTTCTATCTTGGAGAGCTAGCTTTAAAAAACACAGAAATCCTCATCAAATTCTCACCAAAGCTAGTCCTGGGACCTCATTCTTACCAGAGCCTTGTGACCAATGTTGGACCCAACCCCTGCCCTGGTACCGTTCAATGACACAGGTGAGAGGCTCTGAAGTTTCCAGGAAGCCACCTAAGAAAACCCCTTGACCTTTTTACTGGCAAATCATATTAGATTCTGCACTTTTGTATTTTCAAGTGACTGCAAGCGAGAGTCCCATAGTCTAACTGGCTATGTCCTCACCAGCAGGCCTGGCTGTACTCCCGCTAATGAGCCTTTCATAAAATATTCAACTCATACCCCCGGCTGAGTTTTATTACTGATGAATGTTTAAATCGTCTTGTTGGAAGGGCTTGTTCCCTCCTGCTGCTTGCTGAGGACAACATCAGAGGACCTGTTCCCTAGAGCTATTTCTCCAGAAAAGGGGTCACCAGATGGTGTGGTCAGCAGACGGAGCAGGGTGCTGGCTCATGAATTTTCCAAACATTGGAATGAAATGGAAAAAACACACTTGTGCTGCCAGGTGGAAAACAGAGAAGCAAGGCAGACATTACTTCTTTCTCTGCCAAGAGCCTGCCTGGCGGGACTCAGAGATTCCGTAGGAAAGTAGTCATCAAGCAACAAGATTTTGCTTTGATTATTTTATTTATTTTACTTAATTTTTTATTTTATATTTCATTTCATTTCATTATTTCATTTCATTTCATTTTTAAAATTTTTTTATTTTGCTTTTGAATTCTTTCCCGGTACCTGTTAGCACCTAGTGCTGTGCTGTTCACTGGGAAATGCACAGGAAGTTCACGGTTCCATGGGGTAATGATTCAAGTGCAGTGTAGGGCAAGGGCGATCATGTACTACTTTGAGGCCACACCAAAGACTTTCTGAAAGCCTTTATGCCTCTAAAATGTTAGGAATTAAAGAAAGGGTAGACCCCCTGGGCCTAGAATCATCAGGCAAGGAGGAAAAGTTTAAGCCTTAGAAAACATGAAGGAGAGGAAGAAATGATAAAGTTTGATGATAAAGGCAGAAATAAATGTAGTGAGACAGAGTGGAATTTACTTTGATTGGACACAATGCTGAATATGACAAAAATTGTGTAAAATTATAAAACCTCAGAAATATGCTGGTTTTGTATGTCAATGCATATCACTGGAAATGCCCATAAGCTAACTGTCTGCAGGGGAGTTCCTCAGACTGAAAACAGTGGTAGTAGCTGATGAGGGCATACGACTTTGGCTTTATCTATATTGTTTAAATATTTTACAATTAACTATTTCCAAGAGATCTGTGAAATTTTCTCTTATTATTAATTTTTCAACTTCTTTTATTGTGATAAAATATATGTAACATAAAATTGGCAAAGGGTACAGCTCAGTAGCATTAAGTACACCTGCCTTGTTGTTACTATCACCTCTACCATCTGTCTTTAAAACTTTTCATCATCCCGAACAGAAACTCCATAAAAAATTAAACCATCACCTCTCCCAGCCCTGGAAACCACCATTCCATTTCCCGTCTCTGTGAATTTGACTATTTCAGGTACCTCATATAAATGGAATCATACAGTGTCTGTCCTTTTGTGTCTGGCTTATTTCACTTGTCACAGTATTTTCAAGGTTCATCCATGTTGTACCATGTACCAGAATTCCATTCCCTTTTAAGATGGAATATATTCTGTTGTATGTATGGACCACATTTTTTTATCCATTCATCCACCCATGGACATTTGGGTTGTTGCTACCTTTTGGCTATTGTGAAAAATGCTGCTATGAACATTCATGTACAAAAATCTCTTCAAGACCTTGCTTTCAGTTCTTGTAGGTATATGCCCAGAAGTGGAGTTGCTGGATCATATGGTCATCTGTGTTTAATTCTTTAAGGACTCACCATACTCATTTCCACAGCAGCTGCAACATTTTACCTACCAGCAGTGGACAAGGATTCCAACTTCTTGACTTCCTCACCAATACTTGCTATTCTCCCATTATTTTTTTAACAACAGCCATCCTAAAGGGTATGAAGTGGTGTCTCAAGGTTTTGATTTGTGCATCACTAATGATTTATAATGGCATCATTTCATGTGGCTCTGTGAATTTTTAAGTAATAAAATATTTTAAAGATGTCAGCAATGAAAAGGGAAACATAGACTACCAGGAAAACATCATACATGTATCTTATCTCTTCAAATGTTTCTAGCTTTCAACAAACTTGACGTGGGTGTTTTTGCCCTTCACCACGTGGAGTGGTTCTGGATGGTGGCGAAATCACCGCTCATTCACCGCTGAGACGTGAACTCTCTGCCCAAGCTGCAGTCTCCAGAGTAACTTGGAGGCTGCACTGCTTCCCTGTGTTGGTGGCCAGACAGAGGTGTAAGGGTCGGGGAGGTGGGGAGGTAGAGGAGAGGTGAGAGTCCTACAGTTAGCATATAAGATAAGGAAGTTTCAATCCTCTGAGCAATTCACACCTACTTTGCTTCTAGGTAGGTCTAAATAAACCGAGGTAGGGCTGGTCAGCTGCCAGCCTCTGCACAGGTTAAGAGCAGTTTGCAGGTGGGGGGACCTGCTTGTTTCCGAGTAATGGTGAAGACATAACTCTGGCTGAGTTTAGACTTGCTTGGCTTTGGGACAATTTCTAGACATGCCCCTACACAGCTGTTAATTGAGCCACACAATTTAAAGAGACTTTCTGGAAAGGATGTGGGCAGTTTGGCTGTCTTCACTTTATTGAGCTTCTTGTTTGCAGACTGTGCTCAATAGCTTTTTCTCCACATCCACTTTCCCCATCTCCCCTTAGCTCTGGTGCATAGATTCCTGATTCAGGGAGAAGCTCTATGTAAAATGCAGCCAAAGTCAAAGTCAGCACTTGGACTTCTTGGCTGAGATTTGCTATCTTTGCAATCAAAAGCTCAAAGCATTTCAGTGAAATGAGTCGCTTTTGATATAACACTTTTTTTTAAACTAATTTTGCTCCAACTGGAAGTTGAGCCCGAAAACTCTCATCTGCACCCTTTCTTGTCTTACTGTTTTCAAAGTCTCATTCAGCCTCCTGGGGTAATGCAGGAGGTTGATTAGTTTAAAAATAATTGAAATCCCCTGTGAGTTCCCAGAAAGAACATGTTATTGCACAGGGAAATTTCCATTTGGGGAAAGTGACCTCAGAGTCACTTACTCAAAATCTCAATATGATTGCAATCCAATTAAGAAAGCTTGAAGAGCCCACCTTTGAGGGTCTTTGCCCTGCCATTCCTTCTGCGGGGACCGTCCATCATCTTTTCTATCTGGCAAATCTGCCCTTCATGATCTGGCTTGGGCATCATCTCCTCTGTAAACCTTTCTTGGCTCCCCAAGGCAATTATAAACTCCTTCCTCTGGGCTCACGCAGCACCTTGAGGGCGCTTAGAACATCGAAGTGGGTTTCCTCTCTCCCATTAGCCTAGAACCTTGCAAAGTGTCTGGCACATAATAGGCCTTCAGAAATCTGTTTGTGAAGAGTTTTCACGTCATGCCATGGTTTCTGATTGGGTAGGAACCAGGCTTCACATTTTTTGATCCTTGAGTCTTTTGAGGACAGGAGACTGAACAGAGGCCACCAGCAATACCACTGCTGGTTTCCATGGTATCTATCCTTGTGTCCAGTCCTCCAGAGGATGCTCCCGTGCTCCCCATAGTCAGAAGGGGAGTGGCGGGTTTATACTGAGAAAAACCACAGCCCACAGTTCTAGGCTTTTTCTCAGAAAGTTGACCTGACCCCAGGACAACATCTTGCCAAGCTCCTCTGGGCCAGTCAGTCTCTGCACTTCCCGGGGGCTTCCTGACTCTGGGAAAACATGGGCTCCCTGGTGCCAGGGCCAGAAAAGGGCTGGAGACTGTGGAGGGGCTGCCGAGATGCTCATGTGCAGGCTCCTTCTCTGTTCAGATTGTGGAGGGGAAGGGAAGTCAAGGGAACAGCCATTTATGCCATTATGCCTCCAGCTCTGTCCGATCAGCTACCAAGAACCATCAGTCTGTTGCCTGACTCACACTGCAGTCTGCTGATCTTACCATCAGAATGTCATTGTACCCACTTCCAAGTGAGCATCTCATGTAAGTGGGCACACTCTGACTTTACAAGAACAGGCTGTGTAGACTCTTTCTATGTAAGGCTTGCTTTTGGCAGAATTTGTTCTAAGACTGGCTTTCGTTGTAACATGCCACCATGGGAAGAAATTGGGGGAAGGAGACAAATGGCCTCTATCTAATCCCCATTCCTAGAGGTTACTGAGAGAACATAATACAGGCTGGAAAACCAAGGAAATTAGCGTAGGTCATTCCTACCATCATGGAGTCATAGCTTGTCCTAAAGTGAGAAGGAAAGTTGAAAATTACCTTTGAAAACCCCTTAAATTTCCCCACAATTACACCACACATGGTTTAGTGTGTATAGCCTGTTATCAGTTTCGACAGATAGTCAAGACTTCTCCAGGACCTTTAATTTATTATTTCATTGCTTCTTTAAGGACCTTGGCAAAACCATCACGCACCTGCCTGGCCACTTGCAAACAGCTCCACTTTCTCTGCCACTGATCAGGAACCTTCTCAAATGATCCAGACGTTCATTCCACAGATCTCACCAGCCCCGTTCCAGACCCGATGGCCTCCATGCTGTTGGCCATAAGTGGTGCATGAGGAGTGATGCCTAGAGGTTAGGTTTAAATTCCTGTAAGTTAAATGTGCTCAGGAACAGCGTCTGTGTCTTCCCTGTGGGGTCTCCACCAAATAAAATTGGCTTTCAAATTTGACATCTCCATTGGCACAGGAAGAAACTAGGGCTCAGAGGCCATGATTTGATTAAGGTAATTTGACTGAAGTGACTCCTTGATGAGTCTTTTTATTCTGACACACAAACAATGGCTATGTTCTGTGAGAGTTTTTGTATTTCTGCATTTGGCCATTTAAGACAAGAACTATCAGTGTCTTGCACTTGACCTTTGTTGGTTTTTTGTTTGTATTTATATAGTGAATTTTCCTGATGAAAGTAAGTCTAAATACACAGGAAGTCTGGGGGAAGTAAAGGAGGAAAGATAAACTGGAGCCAAGAGGCCTCAATCCCTGCAACTTGGGAGGCTACAGATGTGACTCTGACCTTTCTCACAGCCATTGCTAAGTTTTTGCCACCTTGTGGCCCATGCTAGGTACCTGGAGGAATGCTGGTAGAATGGCAGGAGGGCAGCACTATGACAGCTGGCAGAGCTAATGTCCCTAAGAAGCAGTTGAATAACAAAGTCCAGGGGTTGAGGGATAGAGCTCGGGGCAGAGCGCATGCTTAGCATGCATGAGGTCCTGCATTCAATCCCCAGTACCTCCATTAACAAAATAAAAAAAAAATTGTACCTCCATTAACAAAAAAAGAAAGAAGAAAAGAAAAACAAAGTCTGCAAGTTGAGAGGACCTTCCTTTCTTATAGTAATTCACCAAGGAGGAGACTTGGGTCCTTTCCAGGGGGGAGGTGGCATTTGATCTGCTGATCACTGCTGCTTATCAGCATTTCTGCTCTGACTCCTTTGCCTCCAACACTTGGTCCAGAGCAGGTGGCACCTGTAAAGGGTGGAAGCACACCGGGCCACCTCCCTGTACCATCCGCACTTTGGTCTCAGTGGCTCTCATTTGCATCACCTTGATATTTACCCAGGAACCAGGATGTGGCATTTTCTCATTTGATTCTTGCACGAACAGGAAGACAGGTAGGACAGGTGAAAGGCATTACTTTCATTAGAGGGAAAACAAGGCCTACAGCAGGAGATGGAAAGGACCATGCTTGGTTTAAATGCTCTGTTGTCACCATCTTGAATCCTTAATAATTTTACCTTTAAGAAAATGTATTGTGGTAAAATAGACATAACATAAAATTTACCGTTTTCACCTTTTTTAAGTTTACAGTTCAGTAGCATTAAGTACACACTGTTGTATACCTATTACCACTATCCAATTCCAGAAATTTTCCACCACCCTAAACAGAAACTCCTCATCCAGTGATTCCCCATTGTCCTCTGCCCCGAGCCCCTGGTAACCCCTACCCCACCCTCTGCCTCTATGAAGTTGATTATGCTAGGAACCTCATCTAAATGAAATCACACACTATTTGTCCTTTTGCATCTGGCTTATTTCACTTGGCACAGTGTCTTCAAGGTTCATCTGTGTTGTCTCTTTTGTTAGAATTTCCTTCCTTTTTAAGACTGAATAATATGCCATTGCATGGAATAGAAACTAAACTACACTTAGTTTATCCATTCATCCCTCAGTGTACATTTAGGTTGCTTCCACCTTTTGGCTATTGCGCATAATGCTGCTAATAACTTTGGTATACAAAGTGCTATTAATTTTCAATTATTTTAAAATGGAGGAAACATTAGTAATAGATGGACTTTGGTAGATAAAAACCTTCAAAAACCAAGGCCAATGGAAAGGAAATAGCAAAAAGGATCTTGGGTAGTAAAAATGCAGGGAAACTTGCTCAAGGGCAAGGTTGTCTCCTGTTTTATTTTCTTCCTTGTTCATTTGCATCGACCTGTTCCTCCTTACCCAGTTGTTAGACACCTTATTAGTTTAATAATAGCTTTGGCAGGGGAGAGGAGCACTACATTAAATATACCTACTGACTATAAATGTACCCCAATTTCACAAATGCTCAGTGTGGATAATAATTCAAGCTGAGCGAGGGGTATATGGATTTGCACTGTACTGTTCTATTTTTTTTAATGTTTGAAATTTTAATAAGAAAATAGAAAATAATTTTAAAAACTTACAAAATATATCTTGAAGTAGAGGAAAGAAAGTCCATTCTACTTCCTGGTTTAACCCACCTTTCCTGGCTCAGTCTCCATCCCAGAGTTTGGAGGTTGGAGGTTGGTTCAGGTCCCTGGGTGCTGACAGAGAGCTGGGTGCCCCCAGGAGGCCTGGAGGGGTATAGGCAAGTTGCTGGGGACTTATTCCCCTCTTCCTGTGGCCCCATATACTGTACTGAAAGAGATTCTGGTGAAATTAACATCCTAGATGGAGAAACAAGTGGAGGGGAGACCCTAGATTTGCTCCTGGGAAGCCCTCCAGTCTCCAGTCACCTCAGAGGGCTAGCAAAACCTGAGCTGCCAGGGAGAGGGGGCAGGGCTGTAAAATGAGGCTTCCTTCAATACCCAGCCCCCACTTCCTTATATTAGGAATTTAACAAAGGAGGGAACAGTAAACCATATAGTAATACTCTGCCAGCCTTTCTTGTGGTCTGGGAACATCTGCTGGAGAAACCACACATTGTGGGTGAGTCACAGGTCTGGCCTCGCATTGGCTGAGACGATCTCCTGATGCTGGTGGAACACTGGTCTTTCTTCTATTGGAAGGGAGCAGACCCAGGGCCGCCGCCAGCAATTTCTTGGGTCCGTTGATGCTGGAGCACGTTGCCACCACCGTGGCCTCCTGGCTTCTCCTCAGCCCCTGGCAGTGTGCAGGGCTCCCTGAAACTGTCTGTGGAGTTTGGAAGAGGTTAGGAAAATGAGAAAGACAGTCTCAGGACAGCCAGCAAAATCTGCACATGAGTGTCTGGCCCTAAAAAGCTGGCCACTACATCCACACCTCATTGAAATGAGCTGACTGGTCAGTCCTGGGGATGTCAGTCCTGATGTGATTGAAAATGTGCGACGGCTGCTTAATCCTGCAGTAAAACTCTCACCTTCCATCATAGCAGCTCATTCCTTCCTGGTTTGGATGTTAAGACTTGGGCCTGGCACGGGGGTCCCAAGGCAGACCAAGGAGGGCAGGGCCTGTGTGAAGACCTGTGGCCTCAGTTCTGTGTAATCTTAGAAGGCAGGATTCACGGGTTCGTGCATGACGACTGTCTGGAAAGGGGGTGGCCATGGTTACCACAGGCTCACATTTTCAGGGCCAGTTCTGAGCCAGCTTTTCTCCCTCCACCTCTGCTGGCCACCTCCCTCTGGTTACCGTGGACACAACTTTTCCGTTTTCTAGAAACATTTGAGAAAAAGAGTAAAGAGGCTACCTCTAATATCTTTGCTTACACTGTATTTGGGACAATATCAAAGTTCTGAGGGCTTAGTGAAAATGGCTTGGAGTAACCACAGCCAGAAAAATAATAGCTGGTTTTTGGTTTTAAGTCAATATACACCAGTCGGTGCTGAACTTACATGGACGATTCCATTTAACCCTTACCACAAACTGCCTAAGATAGTATCGCGGTTTTACAGGTAGAAGCAGGTCAAGCAACTTGTCCAGGGCCACATGTGTTGTAAGTGACAGAGTTGACCTTCACACTCAACCCTGGCTGAGCCCAGAGCCCACGTGTTATCAAAGTCAGACCCCTGAAAGGCCTCGAGAGCACCTGCTTAGAGCACACTGTTCAACGAGGCCGAGGCTCATGGTTCCAAGGCACTTGCCCAAGGTCACACAATTCGTTAACAAAAGGGCTGGGAAGAGAGTCAGGTGTCTTGTCTCCTGGGCCAGGGGGACGTGGTTGAAAGAGCTTGTGCTGACCAGGCAACCTTCGGCTAATTAATGTCTCTGAACTCCACATCCCCCTCTGCAGAATGAGCATGGACATTCCTACCTCGTAATCTGGAGTGAAGAGTAAATGCAGTAATATACACAAAGCCCCTGTGTTGACCTTGGCGCTTCTTAGGACGGAATCCTGCTAATATTATTATTATTATTTTCCCTGGCTATTGTTTTGTCCTATTTTACTCACAGAGTTCCTCCTTATCTGCTCAAATAATAAGTGAGCCTTGTTTCCCTGACTGGGCATGGGGCACAATCTTGTAGATCCTTACTCTCACCTGACCTGTTGTTTGGAGTAATAATCAAAACCCAAGGGTGGGTTCTGAGATCTGGCCCAGAGCTGACTAACCACTGTGAGTGAGGGGGTAGGGGGTGGTATAGAGACCAATGTCCTGGTTTGCTCAGGACTGAGGAGTTTCCTGGGATGTGGAACTTTCAGTCCTAAAACCAGGACAGTTGTGGAAATGGGTGGCTACTCAAGATGGCGGCAGTGCTAGGCCAGAGTGAATTTCCTTGGGGAGCTCTGGGCATTTAGGTGGAAAACCCTGATCTGTTGGCACTCACAAGGGCCCCAAAAGTAGGTTGCTAGGAATTTGCCCTGTCTGCTTGACAGAGGTCTTCCCTCTCTGGCCAAGGGAAAACAGAATCTACCTTACTCTGTTGAATCAGTGACTTAACTATGAAATGATCACAGCCTGGATCCACTGCCTGCTGAAGGCAGTGGCTATCAGGGTTGAACCTGGGCCTCAACAGGGCAAGGAGTCCCTCCCAGAAGAGAATTTAGGGCATCTCCAGCCTCAGAACCTGAGGCCACCCATGGAGAGTCACTACCCAGTGAAGGTGAAAGAATTTGGAGCAATGAAGATGTTCCTGGGGAATGTAGCTGTGACCCTAAACTCCTGCGGGGCAGGGAAGTCAGCCGTTTGTGGGCCCTTGGGCAGTCTGTTCTGATGCTGAGGGGGCTGGATGGAGGGGTACAGACTGCTGAGGGAACATGCCTTGAAAACAGGGAGACTGACCGGCCCCTTACTGCCACCGGAATTTTGATGGGTAACCTCCTCCATGAGGCTTTGTTCTCAGCACTAGATTCTGATTCAGGGGAAGGTGAGGCAAGCTGGTGCCCCATAGGGCTAAAGGCTGGAGTGTGGCCTCTGAGGACAAAGCCCTGAGCTGTGCTGCCGTGGGCAGGATGCTTCCTCCCTTGGTCCTCAGTTTCCCCCACCTACAGAATGCCTAACTGACTTTTAAGGACCACGCAGCTGAGATCTTTGTTGAAACAAAGTAAAACCCAGCCTGCTACTTTCTCTTCATCTTCTCCAAGAATGTCCCCATTCCATCAAAAAGAAAATAAGGGAGCAAAATGGTCCAAGGTCATGGGGTGAATCTTTGTCAGTCTGTGCCTCTGTGCAAGGCAGGAACCCCAGGCAGGAAAGAACAATCTTGACTTCCAGCTGCACCCTTAGCAGTCTGGCAGATAGAATGGGCAGGAGTTTAGGAGACCTGATTTCAGTCCTGGCTGTTACTGTCCTCTGTCCCCAAGTCTGTCTGAACCTGTGTTCTCACTCATTAAATGCTGGTGGCAGGGGAAGGAATGTCCCCAGCTTTCCCATTATGATTCTTTCTGAGCGCGTTGTAAGAATCAAATATGAAAGGGCTTGGAAAAGGATAAAGTTCCACTCACACTTAGAGGATTATTGTTTACTTAATTCCTTGAAGGAAAATCACAGTGAGAACTTTCTCCATCCCAGGAGGGCTGAGTTTACTGAAAATAATTTCAACACCATCCAGTGAGACTTTACACCTGCCCTAGCCTGCCGGTAACTGCTTGTCCCGAAGATTTTTTCACAGGATCTCACTGTTATACAAAGAGGCCAAATATGGCCTTAGTGTATCAGCCAGCCTAAAATGTTCCCACATTTTTTGATTCACAGCAAGCTAGGGCTGTTAGCCCAAAGCCTTAGGGCCAAACTCAAATTGTTAACACATCTAACTGCTTTAAACATAATCCAAAGAAACATTTTTAGCTATTTAGAGCCTACCTACTTTGCATATTCCTCGAAACCTCACTCAGCTTCTGCTCACCATAGGGAAGACAAACATCAGCAAACCTCCTTAGTCTGAAAGTTCTCCCTGTGGAACTTGGTTCCCCAGTGCTCAGGGCCCTGGGGTGGCAGCAGCTCCTGGGAACCAGAGGGGCAAACCCCAAGACCAGCACAAGCACTGCAGGGGTCAGACAGGGTGCCTGCCTGGAGGTGGCAACGGCTCCAGGGTCCACCAGGGCTGCACCTGGGGTAGGGACCAGGGCGGACAGGGGTCCAGGCTGTTGTTGCCATAAGGTTGGAATTGGCAGGTAGTTTACCCAGAAGAGAGCACTGAAGAGCAAGCACTGGAGCTGGAAGGTCCCGTGGAGACCATTTTATAGAAAAGGAAATTTCAGTCTAGGAAGTTGTGTGATGTGACTTGCCCCATTCACAGACTAATTTCTGGCAGCGCTGGGGTGCCTAATGCATTACTTTCAACCCCAACACCTGACTTAAACTTGCACAGGGCCAGTTTGCACCAGTGAGCTATGTACATGAGTTCCCATGAGAACGGTACCTGTAGACTGGCCGAACGTTCTACCTTACAGCTGTGAAATCAGCACACCTCATTTCCCAGCCACAGCGACTGGTCAGGGTGAGAACCATGTCACCAGACGTGTGTCCCCTCAAGCTCTACACAAACCTGGGCAGCATGGTTCTAGACCTGCCTGGACCCCCCTTGCCTCACATAGAGACTTGAGCATGAAGACAGCGCAGAGAACAAAGGAGGCAGAGAGAGACTTTATACGCACTCTGTGGAGGGAGGGGAAGAAGGCAGAAAAGTGTTGAAACTGAGAAAACAGGAGCCTCCGGACGGCCCAGGCCAGCAAAGCTCAGACACTCCTTTTCTCTGCTGCCACTGAAGGCCACCGTCAATAGCAGTCAGCCCTGTCACCCACTGAGGGTTCAATTTAGAATGACAGCATCCATGCCCCAAGATGCTGTCAAGGCCCTTCTGGAAGGATCTAGCCCAGCTGGACAACTCCTGCCAAACTGCCGGAACCACCCAAAAGCCACCTGCTACCCTAACATCACAGTCATCCTTAGATTGTGTTGTTACTGGTGGCAGGGACATCTCCCCTCTGGTTTGTGAGATCCTGGAAACAGGAGCTGTGTATTTTCATTTTTCTGTCTTCGAGGCCTAGCACAGTACCTAGTTTGTAGCAGGCATTCAATCAATGTATGTTAAATGAGTCAGTTTGTGAATAAATGCAGGAATGAATGAGTGAGCCCTTCCCATGGATGGGGACTGGTAATACAAAACAATTATTCTAACTGTGGGTTTTGGAAGCCTTATCTTTCTTACCTGAAAAATGAAGACAGTGCACCACTGTGTTCAGGCTCAAAAATGTGGATTTTTCAGAGCACTGAAATCTCCCCCAAGTGAAATCGGCTGCAAGAGCTCTTGAAATGCTCTTTCAGTCCGATGATTCCCATAAAAATCCTGCACAGGCTGGAGGACTAGGTGCCCCACCCTAGTTCCTTCTTAATGCAGAGGGTCCCGTGCCGGTTAGGGTGGAGCTGGATACCTGCTCCAGATCTCTAAGACCATACTGCCCCATCACACTGATGATACCTGGAAGGCTGCAGACATGTAAATATGCCACGTGTATGCACCCTTCGATAGCTCCTCTGGTAGAGGGGAACTACGGAGGTAATTAAATATGCCAGTGTACTCCAGAGAAATCCGTGCAGTTGCCAAACAAAATGTGTGGTTATAGCTGGAGGGGATAAAGAGAAGTTGATCTCATTGGAAATGTAAAATCAAGAGAGACTGGTGAGACTTCTTGGCACCCATTTTGGGTTAGATGAACTAAGAGAGAAATTGGGAAGTGGAAGTGAAGGAAAGGAGTTTGAAAAGAGGTTGTTATTAGCAACTGGACAGCTGGGCTCAGGGCCAGTTTCCTGCTCAGTAAGTAGCTCTGTGCCTTTTCTGGCAACAGGATGTGGCTCTTGGCTGGGGAGCTTGACTGTGGCACAGGAGTTAGAGATGCTGGGCTTGTAGGGCTTGGGGGTCATTGTGCTTCAAAGTTAAGAGGGAAGAAGGCTGTGCCACTAATTAAATACTAATTCCACCTGACCCTGTTGAAGAACTGGTGGGAAAGGAAGGTTGGCTTCCCTAGAAAGATTTTAGAACGTGGCAGAGTGGCAGCTGCTTCAGCATCCAGGAAGCCTACTCTTCACCCCCATGGATGAGACCAAAAGCTGTTCTCAAGAATGGGGAGAACGAGAGAAGACTTTGATGTCAGGTATCCATGCCAAAAGTTTAGGCACCTTCCCGGTACTGTTACTCCAAGAGATTTTGGCTTCAGCAGTATTTCTGAAAGTGTGTTTCTATGGTTAGATGTCAGAACTCCAAGTGGAAAAGTTAAGTCCATTTCTTTAAGGCTGTGTGTGGCAGACACTGTTAATCGGCTACCCCCAACTTCTCTCCCAACCCCCTCTACCTTGCCATTTTTCACTACCAACGCTAGAATTCGCTATTCACTTCCTGTCTTCCTTGCAGATAGTGGTGAGCATATGACTCTGTTCTAACCCATGAGTATAAACGGAAGCCTAGGAGGGTAGAAGTTGAGGGATTCTAAGAAAGCTTCTGCTTTCATAATAAATGAAACAGAGGGCCAACTTGGGATTTTTCCCTTCTTCCTCCTACATACTATAAATACAAATGTGATGGCTGGAACTGCAGCAGCTATTCTGTCATTGTGAGGGAAGACCAAGAAAATTTCAGTAACATCTGCTCTGGCACAACTAGTCCATTGAACCAAGGTCACAACCACCTCTCTCTAGGCTTCTTGTCTTAAAACAGAAAAGCTCTATGGTTGAATGTAGTCATAACCGATACCCAAGACTTCTCAGTACATTTAATATGCTTATGTGTATTTTAAATTTCTAAGAAGGGGAGAGATATGCACAAGGCAGCAATTCCAAACTTGTAAACTTGAGGTATGAATTTTTTTAAAGTAATTTTTGCAAAACTAGTATTTCAGACATACCCTTTGGGAAAATCTGGGCTGGGGCATCACAAGCCTGGTATGACAGACAAACCCTAGAATGGCTCCTTTGTTCTCGTGCTGTTTAATCCCTTCCTTTTGAGTGTCGGCAGGACCTGTGACTTGCTTCTAACCAGTAGAATATGGCAGTGGTGATGGGATGTCACTTCCAAGATTATGTTACAAGTAGATACATCATACATACATACATACATACATACATAGATTCTGCTGCTGATCTTGAAGTGGTAAGCTGCCATGCTGTAAACCACTTATGGAGAGGGTCACATGGCAATAACTATGGGTGGTACTGAGTAGCTAAAGGCCTCAGTTCTATAACCACAAGAAACTGAATCTGCCAACAACCACATGCACTTGGAAAAGGACCCCTGGTCTCAGGTGACTGTGCAGCAGCCCCATCTGACTTTACTGCAGCCTTGTGAGATCTTGAGCAGAAAAGCTAAGCTGTACTTCATTTTATTGTGCTTTGTAAATATTGCATGTTTTACAAATTGAATGTTTGTGGCAGCCCTGTGTTATCAGATGATGGTTAGTAATTTTTAGCAATAAAGTGTTTTTTAATTAAGGTATGTACATTGTGTTTTTAGATATAATGTTATTGCACAATTAATAGACTACTGTGTATGTAACTGAACAAGACCCGGTGAGGCTTCCCAGGACAGATCCCTCCCCTATATCCTCTGCTGTAGCTCCTCTCTGAAGTACCCAGATAATAGTATCTCATGTATATTCCCTGAGTTTTCCAGATACTTCAAACCACTACCAGAAGGAAAAAATTAACTACTTGATTGAGAGCACATGGACTTACATTCTGGTGCCTCAGGGTTGATAGTGTTGACCACCTTTTTATCGCAAAGTCAGCCAATCAGAGAATTGTGCACAGCTGATCACGTACCTGGCTACCCTGCGACCATCCACCCTCCTCCCTTACCTGGCCTTTAACTAAGCTTTGCTGAAACCTTTCAGGGAGTTCGGGGTTTGTTTGGCCTCCTGGTGCATCAGGTACACACACTTGCCTTCGGTACAATTTTGGCGAGCCAGCGCAGGAGTCTGCGCCCGTGGCAGGTTGACCGCAGCAGGGGGCAGCCCCTTCCCTGGGTCCCAGCAGCTGCTGGAGCTCACTTCCCTCCGGGAACCGATAGGGACTCTCCCGGACAGGCTTCCGCCGCCCCACAGTACAAGGCTGTCTGGAGCTAGAAACGTCTGGAGCTCCGGTCCACGTTTGGAGTCGCCTGGGGGTGAGTAGCTCCAGCTCTCACAGGCTGGGAATTCTCTCCACTCTATCTGGACTTCTTCCCACCAGGAAGTGAGCTGCTGTGGGCTCCTCGTGACCCACTCTGGGTCTGTTCTCTTTTGAGAGCTGGGCTAGTCTTTTTGGAGGTCTCCATCTGGGAGTGAAAGTGGAATTTGGGGGCCACACCTTGTTTGATCTTTTGTTCGTGGGATGATATTTGTTGCTTGGGTGTGTGTCAGAACTTTCATTGGCCAGTTGAGACGTCTCTGAGTAATGGGGACCCCGTGTGATGACACCATGGCACCCATCCCTATTGCGTTGGCCTCACCTGTGGTGGTGGAGCTGTTCGGGATTTCCCCTTTCTAGCCTTGGTCTTTCATTCAGCTTCCTTTCTGATGGGGTGTTGGTTGGGGGTCTCCCCTTTTTAACTGATGAGGCCTTGGTTAGGAATCTCCCTCTTGGGACTAGGGAACTGGGACCCTGAGAGACCATTCAAAGTTGTTGTTTGCATGACATTTGATAACATCAGCCGTGAATAATTCAGTATGGAAGATCAGAGTTCTGTTCCATCTTATATATAGTCCCCCTAGAGTGATGTTTTCTAAACCTAAGAGATCTTCAGCTATGCTCCCATAAATGAAAGAAAATGATATTTTTACTGTAACACTGTGTGACCTCAGAACTCCCTGAGATCAGGAGAACAATGGCCCTCCTGGCTCTGCTGTTATATCAGAGTGGGGCTTTTGCAACTTGGCTTTTATCTTGCGTGCATATGTGTGTGTGAGTGTGTTGGTATCTGAGTCCAAATCTTGTTCTGTCTTCCAAGTTTTGCTGAAAGTGAGGCATGTGAATATGAGATGTAAATGATCTACCTGAGTTCTCTAGGAAAAAAAATTTTTTTTGAACTTTGGCAGAAAAACTGAGATCTCTGCTTCTGTCTGTCTTTAGGTAAAAGTTAACATGTAAAAGCTCTATTTAACTGACTTAAAAGTAAGCACTTACAAATTAAATACTTCTAGGTCTAAGAGAAGTTAGACAACAAATTTTAGGGTCTTGTGATCTAGGAAATATTCAAAATTAAATTAATATCTGGTATTAAAGCTAGCTTAAGCTTGTTGATATAATCAACAGAGACAAGTCTTTTATTGTACCTAGGTTTACCGAAGGTCAGTAGGTTCATGTTTCTGTTGCAGAATTTGTCAGAAAAAAAATCCATTAACTTGGTATGGCAAAATTCTTAATTTTTTTTTTTATTAGAGTACAGTCAGTTACAATGTGTCAATTTCTGGTGTAGAGCACAATGTCCCAGTCATGCATATACATACATATATTCATTTCCAGATTCCTTTTCATTAAAGGTAATTACAAGATATTGAATACAGTTCCCTGTGCTATACAGAAGAAACTTTTAAAACCTATTTTTATATATAGGGGTTAACATTTGTAAATCTCAAACTCCCAATTTTATCCCTTTCCCCAGTAACCATAAGATTGTGTTAATCTGTCTGCAAGTCTGTTTCCATTTTATAGATGAGTTCATAGTGTGCTTTTTTTTTTCTTTCTCTTTCTGGCTTACTTCACTTAGAATGACATTCTCCAGGGACATCCATGTTGCTGCTAATGGCATTGTTTTATTCTTTTTTATAGTTGAGTAGTATTCTGTTGTATAAATATACCACATTTCTTTATCCAGTCATCTGTCGATGGACATTTAGTTTGCTTCTATGTCTTGGCTATTGTATATAGTGCTGCTATGAACATTGGGGTGCATGTATCTTTTTGAATTAGAGTTCCCTCTGGATATATACCCATAAGTGTGATTGCTAGATCATATGGTGAGTCTATTTTTAGTTTTTTGAGGAATCTCCATACTATTTTCCATAATGGCTGCACCAAATTACATTCCCACCAGCAGTGCAGGAGGGTTCCCTTTTATCCACATCCTTTCCAGCATTTGTTCTTTGTGGACTTTTGAATGATGGCCATTCTGACTGGTGTGAGGTGATACCGCATTATAGTTTTGATCTGCATTTCTCTGATAATTAGTGATATTGAGCATTTTTTTCATGTGCCTGTTGGCCATTTGTATGTCTTCACTGGAGAATTGCTTGGTATGACAAAATTCTTATAAGTAAATTAAATGCAAATAACGTAAGAGCTTTGGGTGGACTCTTTGGAAATAATTCTGTTTCAGGAATGAATGTCTACTTAAAAATGATCTCTCCAGAAACTTAGTAACTTAATTTTAGAGTTGTGCTAATTTAAGTTAAATAATAAAGTTTGTTGAATAGCTTCGGTCATTCCCAAACAAAATAAGATACTGGAACATTATGTACTGAACATTGGCTTCTCTTTACAGAGAAGCTAAAAGTGTTTAGGACTATTATTAAATATTAAATACATTGTATATTTATTTATATATAATATATTTTATTAAATATATTTTTATTATATATTTTATATATTTAATATACACAGATATTTTCTATAAAAAGCATATTTTTAGAACTTATAATTGGTATTTGTGTTTGCCAATCTACAGAATGCTAATGTAAAATACATTACATAATTACTTTACTTTTGTTTTCATTAGAAATTAAAGTTTTTAAGAGTTGAGAATTCTAATTTATATATGTCATTAAAGTTAATAAAAATAAAGGAAACATTTCAGTATACAGTAAAAAAAGTGGGTTATATGTTTTGAGTCAAAAAATTTTTTTGTTCTAAAGCTGGTTGTTTCTAGATTTAAAAAAAAAAAGAGGGACAAAGTCATACAAGTATAGAAAGTTGTGGAAAGTTCATAAAAAGGGAGCCCTAAAAAAGGGGTTTTGTGCATGGTCAGGCTGAGATGAGATTAAATTTAAGTAGGTATGTGGATTTTGTTATTAAAAGAAGACTGATGTAGCATAGATTAGCTTCCTCTCTGTTAAGAGATCAGGTTCACTTGCTTGTGATAACAGATGCTTCTGATAACAAATTTTGTGAGACTTTTTGATGTTGTTGACAGATTTTAATCAAAGTTCTTTTGACTTCAGCTAACTTTGAGATGCTTCAGAGGACCCCTGAGACATCTCAAAGGAAAATAATAAACCAGCTAGGACTGGTTGGTATGTTAAATTACATGGCATTGTCAAATGAGTGAGAAGCCGCCTCAGACTTAATGGTACGGGTAAATGTTGTTAATATTGGCATTCTGGAAATTATATAAAGTTTCTGAAATTTAGATACATCCTGGTATAATGCTATCAGTGATAATTCTAGTTGTCCTGGACATAATTCTAGTTCTAGCCTAGTTATCTTAATATGTCATATGCCACAGCAACATGATTGAGCTTCTTCATCAAAAATGTTGTAACCAGATCGTTAACCTTGGCATTTTCAGTCATTTGTCATTCATAGACAGTTAAGCTGGTGCTATGCAAAAGTACTTCATCTTCAATAAGATTCATAAAAAGAACTTTTTGACAAGTACAGGTTTCTCTTAAGTCATACTGCTGAACTGGGTAATACAGTTAAACTCTAATGAAAACTGATTTCATAAAAGTATTAGTCAAAAGGCTTAATTGCATAGGAGTGAGTTAACTGGTGAATATGGTTATAAGTTTTTGGTTTTTTCTAAAAGATTACTGACTTATAATCTATTTTATAATTGAATTGTTTATCAGATATTTCTCTCCCTATTAATATTGAAAGTTATTGTTTTACTTCCAACCACACTGTTACCACCAATGTTTAGAAGGAGAATTCTCTAATGAAGTTGTCACAAAGTGTAACTACATGATGTGTAATAAGGCTTGCTCTATTTCTGTTGCTCAAAGCACATGTAGAATGCTTGTGTAACAGTTGGGTATAAGTGATAAAATATATGGCCAATAATTGTGTTTCCCCATTAACATACCTTTGAGTCTGTTCCTGATATCTGAATAGTTTTTCCCCCCGATGTGGATAACTAGGCAAATTAAAAGCAGGCCTAGCACCAAGGGCATGATCTGAACCTGGGGTAGGAGCCATCAGCCCTGCATAGAGAGATGAATATTTTGATCATCAATGCTTTCTATTGAAAAATTTATAATCCCAAGGGGAAATGATGGAAAAATCTGCACATATTGAGGTATGGGGAAGTCACTGTGGCTTATACATAGTTTAACTTAAACTTACTGACTGAAGTGGCCTGTTTTATGGCCTTTTGGACAGGCATTGTACATCTGCTTTCCCCTTGAGGAGAGGAATGCATTTGAAAGTCAAAATGGAGTAACTGACTAGTTGATTGGGAGCACATGACCCCAGACCTTCTGGCGCCTCAGGGTTGATAGTGTTGACTGCCCCGTTCTCACAATACCAACCAATCAGAGAATTATGCACAGCTGATCACATACCCTGCAACACCCCGCCTCCTTACCTGGCCTGTACATAAGCTTTGCTGAAACCCTTCTGGGAGTTGAGGGTTTTCTTGGGCATGAGCCATCCCGTCCTCCTTGCTCGGCCCTGCAATAAACCTTTCTCTGCTCCAAACTCCGATGTTTCAGTTTTTTGGCCTCATGGTGCAGTGGACACACGAACTTGCCTTCGGTAATATGTAGTGTAAACAACTTTAGTATGCGCTGGGAAATCAAGAAATTTGTGTGACCCCATTTACTGAGATACTTGCTTTATTGCAGTGGTCTGGAAACAAACCTGAAATATCTCTGAGATATGCCTATATTGATCTCTGACCCACACAGTAAATGAGATAATAAGTGTGCGTGTCCTTTTAAACGCTAAGTGTGTAATCATTGTTTGCAGTAGAAAACTAACACCTGGGAAAGTGCCAGCTCCCAAAGCAAGGCTCCAACTTACAGATTAGTTCTGGAACATGGTGTCTGGGGCTAAGGAAGTTAAGATTTTCCCATGTGGCTCACCTACTTTTCTTCTAGGGTACTTCTCCTCCAATAAATATATCTTAATCCAGCAAGCTCTTTTACATATAAAATGCTCAAAAAATGAAACTGCTCCAAACATGTGCTGCTCTGTCATGAATTTCGTCGTGTCTTAGTGGTCTTTGTGTCTTTTGAAACACCAGGTGTGGAGAGCTCATTCTAGGTTCCATTGACTTGGAGAGAAATTGGCTGCCCTCCCTGGGAGGCACACTGTCCTTTGAGACCATTTTGGTCTTCAGAGAATAGAAGCAGGTTTCCTGGTATTTTGGTTATTTATCATCCTACTTTGTCCTCATTTGACATTCAAAATACATGCCTTCCTGTGAAATTTCCAGAAGAATAGATGGTGAGAGTAGCAGATTAGTTTGCTGGGTCCTTTAGCCAGTGATTATTTCAAAACTTTATTTTTTTTTAAGTAAAAAGAGAGTTCATTTACCCAAAACTATTTGTAATTTCTGTCCTTTGCTCCATGCAAACAAGGAATTCTCTGACACCAGCCTACAACTTAATTCTGGCACTATATGCCCAGAGGTAGCACCAGATCCCACGGGTTAAGGGCTCAGTCCTACAAGATTGCCCTGCCCCCTCCAACTCAGAGGTCAGAGGCAAGTCCTGGTTGTCACCCGTTCTCCTGACTGACTGGCTATAGATTGGAGTTTTTGATGACTCCCTCTTTCAGCTTGATTAATTTGCCAGAGCAGCTCACAGAAATTGGAAACATTTCACCAGTTTCATTCTAAGAGGATGTAACTCAGGAACAGCCAGATGGAAGAGATGTAAGGTGTGGAAATTCCATGCTTTCTGAGGTGCCCTCTTCTGGAATTTCCACCTGTTCGCTATCCGAGAAGCTCTCTGAATCCCGTCCTTTCGGGTTTTTATGGACGTTTCATTAGATCACTGGACATTGACTATCAATTCAACCTCTAGCCCCTCTCCCCTCCCTGAAGGTCAAAGGGTGGGACTATAAGTTCCAACCCTCCAATCACAGGGTTTTCCTGGCAACCAGCCTCCATCATTAGGTGATCCTAGGAGCATTCCAAAAGTTGCTTCATTAACAGGACAAAAACAACTTGACTTCTCTCACCACTTAGGAAATTAGAAGTGCTTTAGAAGCTCTGGGCTTAAAACGGGGGACAAAGACCAAAAACACATTTCTCATTGTAAATCAATATCACAGCATCCCATAGAAAACATGATGGAAGACAGACCGTGAAAATCATGGAAGAAGAAATACAGCTGATCAGTGCCGTGAAAAGATAATGATAGTTATCTATTTACTTAATGTTAATCAGAGACAGGCAAATCTAATTTCAATTTCAATTTTAGAATTTATTTGGCCAGTTTTAGGTTATCAAAGATTAATGAGAATGATAAAACCTAGTGTGGTCAAGGTCTAGAAATGTCGGGCAATTTCATATCATTTTGTTAGGGTTGTAGATGGATACAGCTAATCTGGAAGATTTCCATTGTGACTGTTCAGTGTCACCATTTATGCAGATCTTTATATATTCTTTATATTGAGACATGTTCACCACATATTGCTGAACAGAACACAGCATCCTTTATCCCAAACTACGTCCTGTAGATAGATGTTTGCAGGTGTGCAGTTCCACCTGCACAATGTACGAACTGAGAGAGGGGTTTAAAAGGTGGTCATAGTAGTTCTTTCTGGATGATGGGATTTGGGGTTACCTTGTTCTCATTTACCATATCTGAGAGACCAGCCTGTTCCCACCCATCCTCACACACTTCTGTGACAATAGCTCTGGGTCGTTGACTCCCCTTCCAGGTACCTGGCTGGACTCAATTCCCTGGGCAAAGCCACCCTGGGAAAGGAGAACTTGGTAGTCAGGCGATTTAAAGGAATGCAAAGGAAATTTTGGCCTACCGAGAGGAGAAAACAAAAGTCATTCATTTGAACACTGAAGAACAACTACTTTTGAAACTAGGAGAATCTTCCTGGACTAGGTGCCCCAAGACCACCACAGGTAGTTAGTTGCTTCTGTGGATTTTCAATATCCTTTTTTACTTTTCTTTTTGGAGCATTTGTCTATACTTCCCACTCTCTTATATTGTGAAAGTCTTTTTTCTTTTCCTTTTTTTTTTTTTTGAGAATGAAAGTTGTACACATGCAAGTCGGCCAAACCACAGAGTCCTCTACCAGATGGTGTTTCCCAGCCCAGCCACGCGAAACACTGGTGACTCAGACTGATAGGGAGAGGCTGGGTGCTTGTCACTAGAACTTGTGCATCTTGGGGTGGGGAGGGTTTTTCCAGCTTATCAGCTGTTTCCTTGGAAACAGTTGGGCTAATTTAAACTGTGGTCTGGATGGAAATTTTTATGAAGAACAAAAATGAGAATTTAGAAAATCATTTTTAGGTTTTATTTTCCCCTGGGCCCAACATTTACTGTAAGAGAAAGGCTGAAAAGGAAAAAAATGTGTGAGTCTTGGGTTTTCTCTGGAATGGGTGGCAACTGATATTCTGCTCTTTCTTCTGCTCAGGGTCTGGAAACCCCAAAGTGATGGGGCCAGGCTGCTGCTGGGGAAGCTGGTGGATTGAGAGTGGCCCCCTTCTAAAGGGGAGGCCTTAACCCAGAGCCTGGAATGTCACCTAATTGTTCTTTTTTTTTTTAATTGAAGTACATTCAGTTTACAATGTTGTATCAGTTTCTGGTGTACAGCCTAATAGTTCAGTCATACATATACATACATATTCATTTTCATTTTTTTTATTATAGGTTAGTATAAGATATTGAATATAGTTCCCTGTGCTATATAGTATAAACTTGTTGTTTATTTATTTTATAAGTAGTAGTTCGTATCTGTAAATCTCAAACTCCCAATATATCGCTTCCTACCACCTTCCCCCTCTGGCAACCGTAAGTTTGTTTTCTATGTCTGGGAGTCTTTTTCTGTTTTGTAAATAAGTTCATTTGTCCTTTTTTCAGATTCCACATACGAATGATATCATATGGTATTTTTCTTTCTCTTACTGGCTTACTTCACTTGGAATGACAATCTCCAGGTCCATTCATGTTGTTACAAATGTCATTATTTTATTATTTCTTATGACTGAATGGTATTCCATTGTATAAATATACCACATTTCTTTATCCAGTCATCTGTCGATGGACATTTAGGTTGTTTCTATGTCTTGACTATTGTAAATAGTGCTGCTATAAACATTGGGGTGCATGTATCTTTTCGAATTAAAGTTCCCTCTGGATATTTATCCAGGAGTGGGATTGCTGGATCATGTGGTAAGCCTATTTTTAGTTTTTTGAGGGATCTCCATACTGTTTTCCATAATGGCTGCACCAAACTATATTCCCACCAGCAGTATAGGAGGGTTCCCTTTTCTCCACACTCTCTCCAGCATTTATCCTTCATGGACTTTTGAATGAGGGATTGTTTATTTTCCTTTTCTGCTATTTCATTGTTGGTGTAAAGAAATGCAACTGATTTCTGTATGTTAATCTTGTATCCTGCTACCTTGCTGAATTCTTTTATTGGCTCTAGTAGTTTTTGTGTGGAGCCTTTAGGGTTTTCTGTACATAGGACTTTTGACTTTAAATTCCACTATGATGTTAGTATCTCTATTTACCTGCTTTCTTTTTTGAGTGTGTTTGCTATCTCTTTGTCCATTCCTTTATTTTCTTCAAGTATGTCATTATTTTAATATAAAGTACACATGCTTATTATAGAAATATAAGAAATACAGAAAAGTATAAAGAAGAAATTAAACTACCAAAAATTCTACTATCTAAAAATAACTGATGATTACATTTGGTTGGCATCATTTCAGACAGCTCTCTATGCATATATAGTAAGAAGGATCTAGATAAAGACAAAGACAGAGAGATGAAAACAGTTGTATAAGGATGGTATCATTCTATATTTGACATATTTTTAACAACAAATACTGCTTTTAATTTTAAGTGATTTAACAGAAATGTTTAGATCAAACTACTTCAGGTAATTGTTTCTTCCCTACAAGGGAAATAAGTTCCTAAAAGATGTCACTAAATTAAGAGAATTTAAGAAATTGGAAACATTATGGGTTTTTAAAAAATGCTGGTTTCCAGATGGACAGGATTGGTTGATAATTTGCTAGGAAAGATAAGGAATTAGCAGTAGATATATCCTCCATCCTCACCTCTCCTTCCACCCAGGTTTGATACTTACATTATTTTAATTTTGTCAATGTTGTCAGAGTTTGCAACAATTGCATTCAGCATTGTGAAACCATAATTATCTCAGATGTTTATAGCACTCCTACATGTAAGTGAATTCTGTGCTCCCCATCAGACCGATGTTTATGGCTTCAGAGTAACAGGGCTCTTTATTTCAGTTCATCCTTTAGTGAGCCAGCTTTCACCACCAAGTAGACTTCTCAAAAGGGCTCATAGATGCTATATTTTCTGAGTCCTTTCATGTCTGAAAATGTGAGCTCTTGCCTTTATACTCAAGCTCCAACGTGGCTGGGTGGAATCCTCTTGGATCATATTCTTTTCCCTTGTAGACATTTCTCCTTTGTTCTGGCACTGATTGCTGCTGGAAAGACATATGAAACCTGCCCTATTTTTCACCTTGTAAATGAATTTCTTTTTGTCTTGGATGTAAAAAGTTTTTTTTTTAATTTTCTAAGCTTAATAGTTTAGCCAGAATGTGTCTGAAAGTTTAGTGTTATAGAATTTTCTACTAAGTGGAATGTATTTTCAATCTTGCAGATTTAGTCTTTGTTCAAATACTTGTAGGAGTTCATTTTAGAAATATAGACCTCTCGTTCATTTGGAATTTATTCCTGTCTTATGAGGGATGGATCCAATGTTATCTTTTTCCTAATGACTATTCAGGTGTTGTTTGGGGCATTTTGAATTTAAGTGCTGATGGAACATGCAGGTGAAGTTGTCTGCAGGGCCACTGTCAGATCGGGGCTGAAGAGGAGGGGGTCAGGGACAGAGGTACTGATTTGAGGGTTATAGTGGGGATGTCCATACAAGAAGACAAATGGGACTGATAGGTGTCAAAAATCCAGAAATGGCTAAATTAAACCCACCAAATCAATAAACAGTAGTTAGTAAGAGTTTATTGTGTGTGTAAGAACAGCTTGTGAACTGGGAGCTTTTAAATTCAAAGACTTGAATGGAGCTCAGGTGCATGACCTTATAGGATGGCTAATAAAGTGACAGTGAGGAAGTTGTTTAACCTTTACAATGACTGGTTATTATAACAAGGGTTTCCAGACAGCAGGGAATGGGTTATAAAAGTGATCCTCTCATATCATTTTTGAAAAGCTGACTTAAGTTTCCTTTACACATTTACAGGAAGTAGACCAAGTTTTGCTTGTTTTAGAGAATAAACAAAATTAAATGTCACTTATGTGGCTTATGTGGTTTTGTCTGTTCAGGGAATTTTCAAGACTGGTCTCCCTTTTGAATTTAATTTCAACAGTTCCCCACTAAGGTTGACCTTATGGAATCAATAAAGCCCCTTGAATATTGCCAAAGCTTTGACTGGAGCTTCCAGTCAATCAGTTTTCCATTAGAACTGTAGAAATTCAGCAGAGTATGAACACCTAGTATAGCTTTACTCTCAGTTATCACCATTGATGGAACCGGTAAGGAATCACATATCATTTTTCTGTTAGTTGAGTTGTCAGGACAGATGGTCCTGAGTCGCTGTTGCATTATCATCATAGACATGGAGGTCATATCATTGAGTTCATCCAGTTGTCTAATCCTGAGGGATACCATTTGGTACATGAGTGCCTGCCAAAAGGCAGGATGACAACTATAAGGAGAATAATAGCCAAGGACTGAAAAGTTCCCCAGAGCAGAGATTCCCAGGAGCCCAGATTTAACTAATTAAATAAATTTAAAAGTTATCATCAGATTCAGGTTTTACCTTTCCAAGTCAATCTATATTTTTTTTTGATAATGTGTAATTAACTTTCATTTTTTTCTGAGTGATTCACATAGGTACAGCACAATGTCTGAGCAATCACACGTCCTCATGATTGCTTAGGATGTTCATGAGGATGTTTTATTTCAGGAGACAGTGTTACAGGTGGGCGCCCACCTAAATTAGGCCTCTATACGGTGTGAGCAATCAGGTCATTGAATAAGAAGCCTTTCTATGGAATCAAAAGAAAAACAAAAGTTACTAGTTAGAGCAAATTATAAATGCAGTTTCTGAGTTTGGAAAGCAGCAGCTGAGAAAATTTCTAGATTTGAGTTAGGACCATCTTTAAATAATGGAATGAGGATGGTTGTTTCAATCTCATGGATTTTTTTCTGGTTTGTAGTTTGACTGTCTTTGGTGGTGGTATCAGGTGTTCTGGTAAACTCTCTTGAGTGGCCCATGCAGCAACAGGCATGAAGGTTGTCCATGCATGATCTGTTGTGGAGATTTCTCTGAGGTTAACAGGTAGATTACAAAACCTCAAAGACAGGACTGAATCTGATAATGGGTAAACAATAGTTTTCTACTGAAACAGAATTTTTTTTTACAGTCACCCCATTTTTATCAAAGGTAATTACAATGAAACTAAATTGTAAGTCTAGTCTTACTAAACTTGGCTTGGTTATTTTATACATTTATGGTAAGAATAGTCATTCTGTGTATGACACTCCAATATGACACTCCAGTCAAAGCTTTGGTAATATCCAAGGGGCTTTATTGGTTCCATAAGGTCAACCTTTAGTTCCTTAAAATTGCCTAGTAGTAAGGAATCTCAAGATTAGGTCTTTAAAATTCTCATTAGGCTAAGAAGCCAGTTAAAGACTTGTCCAATTGTGTCCTGTTACAAGAACAGGTTCTTTTTGGACTTATTTAAATATATATATTGTCCTGAAAAATAATAATATTTGATAAGAGCTTCTGAATTCTGGAGGGATCAGGTAGGGAGAAAAACACAAATGTTTCAACTTTTGTTTACAAAAGTATATTTTACCAAATTGCTGTAGTTATAGGTAGCTTAAAAGAGAAGACAAAAATGGGTTCTGGAAAATATAACATTAAAAAACCAGCAATATTTTAAATTAAGTCATAAAAATTATAATCATCTTTATCAGTTCATTGTTTTCCATGTAGTTAATTATTTTGCTTGATTTTGGGTCAACAGTTTTATGAATCAGTTTTCCATTGGAATTTTAGAAATATTTACCCAATTCAGTGATATGATTTTTAAAGGTTTGAGAAACTCATTTTCTAGAATACCTGTCAGGGTCATTTCCATGAGTATCTTTGAAGATGAAGCGTTTTTGCCTGATGTTGGTTGTAAATACTTTCAGAGAGGAATCGAGAGTAAAACAGTAACTGCCTGAGAGCGACAAAAATTAAAAATGGCTGTGGTTAAAGGTCTGGTGAGAATTTATTTTAAAAAATTATGCAACTGATGAGCAAATTTGATTAATTTTGTGATACACAATATTTTAAGATAATAGATGGAATTACGATTGATAACATTATAACAGGATAAAACAGAAAAAGCTGTAAGTTTGCATTATATTTAATGTTAACAATTCTGAAGACATACATGTTTTTATTAAATCAATAAACTTAAACTAGCCTTTATTTATCAAATATTAGGTTCATAAATCCCAGATTATGTGAACCTAAATGGAAAACATTTGAGTTAGTTTCTACAGTTCTGTTTTAACAGTACTTAATTCATGTAAGCTTTTATTTTTCTTTAAGCCAATTAAATAGAATTCTTTAACAAAAACTCATATACATAATATACATACATACATAGATATACATAAATAAAGAGACACAAACAGAAATCTCATAGCTTTTGTTTTAAAATTTTAGCCATGTCTCAGGTACAGTAATGCAAAACTTGAAAGAATGGCTGGATCCAAATTGTATTTCTGGCAGATAGACTAAGATTACCTGCTCAAATGGTGTTAAGTCAAATCCCTAAAGTGACCCTTTCCTCTTCACCCTACTCCTCTCAGGTCCTTTGAAGGATGTCCAGTTTTTAAAGCCCTGTGCCTCCAAGCCTGGTCTCATTAGAGTCCTTGCCAGGCTCATGTGTGTACATTAGCACCCTGGTGACCTGAAGACTCCATGTAATTGTTTTATATATTCATGAGAATACATAAATGCCAGCATTTTAAATAATTTGATAAAGTCTCTGTAGCCACTCAAAACAAACAAACCAAAAAGAACAAAAAAGATTACCTGCTTCGATGGCCAAAGTGTTTTACTAAAATTTTAAAATTTGTGCACTGTAAAGATTCTTTTAGAGAAACTATTTTTGGAGTCATTTTGCCTTTCAGAAGCTTCTTAATGCCAATCAAAGAATGCATTCCCTTGTCTCTGAGAGGTTTGGGATCCTGTCTTTTCAAAGGTGCCCCTTTAGGTGGATTATCTTATCTAAGTTAAAGTTTCCTCAGAGTGGCCACTATAATTCCAAATTATCCAAACTTTCACCCATTTTCCGAAAAGGTACAAGATCCTGGCTTGTAGAGTATATATACAGGAAGCAGGAGTATTCGAAGGAGGTGGAGAAAGAGTTTTAGACCAGGTAGAACCCATCTTTGACTTTCGATTCACTAAGATCTCTTTAACTGTGAGGGGCCTTTTGTTTCCATAGATGTTCCAAAACACAGGAAATTGCGTGTGCCTCCCCATCCCCCACCCCCCACCTTTGGAAAAGATTAGGGTCACTTACCAAGAAGCTTCAATAAACAAAATACACGTATGCACAATAAAGTCAGAGAGCCCAAAACACAAAAAGGGAGCACAGCTCAGATTCAAGAGACCTGCACAGGAGCTCCATGCTTGGTGAGAAAGCAATGAGCTCAGAGGGCACCGTGGATTCCACAGCTTGATCTGCTCACCAACCTCAGTTGCTGGGGTGAGGTTGGAGGCTCCTTTGGATCCCACCTCTAACACCAGAAACTGTCAAAAATCCAGAACTAACAAAATTAAACCCACCAAATCAAACATAGTATTTAGAAAGAGATTATTATGCATATAAGAACAGTTCGTGAACTGGGAGCTTTTAAATGCGAAGACTGATATGAAGCTCAGGGGCATGATATTATAAGATGGTTTATAAAGTAAAAGGGGGGAGTTTAATTTTTACAATCATTGATTATTACAATGAGGTTTTCCAGAGGGATGGGTTAAAATTGATTACCTCATATCATTTTAGGAAGATAACTTAAATTTCTTTTATGATATCAGAGGCTCGTATAAGAAGTGGTCCAACTGAAGTTTTGCAGAATAAGCTAAATTAAATTTCATTTATGTGGCTTAAATGGTTTTGTCTGCTCAGGGGATTTTCATGTCTGGTCTCCATTTTGTATTTAAACACAGGAAAGAATATGTCAATGCCAACATAAACCAAGAGCCAAACCTTGGGAAACTTGTTCATTTGGGGAATGCAAAGAAGGAAAGAGAGGGAGGGGTTTGAAGAGGTAGGAAAAATGTCATGCAGCGTTAAGGAAGCCAGGGCAAGGGGATTTGAAGGAGGAGGGAATCAGCAGGGCCAAATGTACCACAGAGATGGAAGAGGATGAGGATTAAGAAAAGACCATTGGATTTGGTCCTGAAAGACTGGCCTCCATGGGAAGGGAAGGTCAGGAGCCAGGTGTAAAGGGAAAAGGAATGAGCAAATGATAAATGCCACAGCTTTTTCCAGAACTATGTGGAAGCAGAGGAGAAGATAGAGCTGTTCAAGACTTGGCAAACAGAGGGAATGTTTATTTTAGGCAGGAGACGTTAGTAGTTTAGTAGAATCATGGAAGGGGTCAGGGAAAGGAGAGGTGGAAGACAAAGAAAAGGAGCACCTGGGTGACCCCCATCCCCCCATCCATGTTCCCCAGGCTCCCAGTCCTCCTGCCCAGCTTGGAGAAGGGCCTGGTTCTCGAGGTGGGTAGCAACATGTTTTTGTTTTGTTTTGTTTGTAAAAATAAATAGTAATGAAAGGAAAATCTTCACAGGCCATGGAAGCCAACTGGCAAGACCATCCCCAAAGGGCAGTTTTAAAATTGCTCTTGGCAGAAGCACGCTATGAGAAAAAAAAAAAAAAACAAAACAGTGTGACCCATAATGAGGAAAACACACACTGGGGTTAGTAAGTTCTGGGATGATTATTTCAAAATTCAATATCACAATCAGTGTATTCTGAGTCTTGTGAAAAGATAAACACTTGGGAATAGTAAGGTCCATTTAAGGAAAGGACTGTGAGCTATGAAGACATTAAAATGAAAATAAAAGGCATTTTATTGGTCCAGGAAAAGACAATTTGATCAATGGAACAGAAAAGAAAGTCTGGAAACAAACCCATGTACATATGAGAATTTAATATTTGCTAAAAAAAATACCATTTCAAGGCATTAGGTAAGGAAACATGACTTGGTGTTGGAATAATTGGTTATCCACTAAGAAAAAAAGTTGTAACCCTACCTCATACCAGTCACAAAATTAAATGAGAGATGCTTAAAGACTGAAATCATTTTAGGTGCTATAAATACATTAGGAGAAAAGGCAAAATAAGGAGGGGGGAAAGAGAAGACCTTCTACACAAGGCGCACACACACACAAGTAAGACAAAAAAGAAAAATAGGAAGTCTCATAAGTTGAATACAACATTAAAAAAAACACTTGTAAATGACAAATGACAAATAACAAGTGACAATGAAGAGAACAGGAAAATGACAGGGTTTGTCTTGGATGATAAAGGAGGAAGCTGGCCTCCTCTGGCTGTGCCCAGCCCCGCTAAATTTCCCCCAGCAATGACTTTCCTGTCCTTTGAGGAAGGATCTGGGTGGGCCCACCTATTCCAGACCCCACCCTGCTGCCCCTCACTGAGCAACTCTAATGAGCTCTGCCCCGAGGACCAGTTCTGACTTTGAATCCTGTGCAGCTGGTAAGAGGGCCTATCAGGAAACAGCAGCCCTAGAATCACAAGGTCTGCCTTTCTGAGAGCTTTGCCCCTTTAGCATTTCCTGAGGGTCCTTTTCTCCTTCATCTCCTCTACTGTCTGCCCTGAACTGCTGCAAAAATGAAATAAAGCCTTTGCGAGCAAATCAATTCAGCATGTGCCTGGCGAATATGAGGTCTGGGTAAGCTGGATGGAGGGACATAAGAGCTGGAGGCTGACTTGGAGATCCTCTTGGGACCCATTTTCAGATGAGGTGAGTTCTGGAGAGGTCGTTGATCAACATCCCTCTCCTGAGTGTCCACCATGTACCAGGCATTGTTCTCAGCTTGGGTTGGGTGTTAAGCAATGGTGAAGATGGACAACTCTGCCCCATGGGGCTGTTGAGGGGGACAAACAAAATCAAATGCAAAGAAGAAGAAAACTGGCTTTCAGGATAAATGTCAAAGAGAACTTTCACGTGGTGTGATGTGGAGTGGTTGGTGGCAGGTGGGCAAATCAAGGATGGTCTTGATCTCCCAGCTAAGACTCAAATGAGGAGAAGCTAGATGGACAAAGAAGGGGAGTGGGCTGGGCCAGGGAGCAGCCTGGCTGAGGTCTGGGCTGGGCTGAGCTTGGTGTGTCTGGTTAGTAGGAAGAAAGGCAATGTGTAGTAGGTGGGGAGGAGCTGGTAGGGGTGTGGCTGGCAGGCAGGCAGAGCGTTTTAAGCCAGGGAAGGACTTGGGATGTTTCTCTGAATGTGATGGAGAGTCTGAAGCAGGGATTTGATTTGACCTCTAGGGCAGCAGAAGCGGAAGCCAGGAGACCACTTGGGAGGCTGCTGCATGTCCGGGTGGCTTGGCTAACATGACAGTGGAGGGGGAGGGAAGAGGTCTGGCCCGGGATGTGATGTGGAGGGATGGCCAGCGGGACTTGCAGGTGGTGGGCTGGGCAGTAAACGGTAAGAGGAATCCATTGAGGTCCCAGGTCTTTGCCTTGCAGATTCCCCACTGAACAAAGCAAGACGCACCATCACAGCATACTGCAGTCAGTGCTGGCTCAAGCCAGGACTATGACACCCCTTGACCATCTTCTTCTTGCTCCTGCCCTCCAGGACTCTGCTGGCCACATGAAAGTTCCATCCCTTAAGTGGAAGCTCTGTAATAGAAGAAACTAATCCAGGTCCTACACTAATAGGAAAGGGAACGTGTGTGTATTTTATTTGTGGCCTTTGGTCAGTTTAGCTTTTCTCAAAATATTTTCTAGGTGACAGTGATATTGTGGAATGCTCTGCACTACAGCTGCCTGCTACATCCTCCTTGTCGGGTCTATAAACATATCATATTTAAGGCTCTGAGAAGTCCTGTGGCCAGGATACCTGTTTATCTTTCCCAAACTCCGTTTACCATGGAACCCCTTTTACTGACCCTGTGTTGGCATCTTAAGGACCTGTACTCTGCAGATAACACTTGGGGACACTGAGCTAATCCATTATTGCTCCAAGTAGTAAAGCCTAAGGCGGGGTAAAGGTAGGCTTTTGGTGAGAGATGGTCCCCTGAATTGTGCCCCGTTCCATATGCTAGAGTACAGAGCCACACCGATGTCCTGAGTGAGAAGGGAAGCTGTTTCTCTCTCTGCCCTGAATCATACTGTGTCCTCAGCCCTGCAACTTGAGCCCCAGGGTTGCTTGGAGAGAGTTCCATTGGCTTCCATCTGTACCATCTCTTCATAGGCCCACTTGTTCTAAGGGAGGCTGGAGAATCAGCTTCAGGTCATCTCTGACTCTGCCCCTAAATTACACTGAGCAGGTGCCCATACCTCCTTAGAAATCTAAATCATGCAAATAGACATACTGGGGTGCAGGGTGACCACAGTTCATCAGAGGCAGCCAGGACTCGGGCCAAGTGCATGCAGAATGCATCTAGCACCCACAAGCGTCAGTTCAGGAAGGATGTGGTGGCAACCATGGGATAGGGTGACAGTGTCCGCTGGGTGGATTGTGTGTATTGGCTGGGGTGGCTGAGGGCTGAGCGGCAGTGAGCAGCCCTTACTTCTGGCCTCTAATTCTTGCATCGCGTTCACATTCCTCCCCTTAAGTCCCTCTGGGCCCTGTCTGATGGCACAAGAGGACACAGAGAAGATGCTGCTTGGAGTGGAGTCAGCCCCCGCCCACTCCAGCTGGTCCAGCTCCCACATCTAGGGCTTGGTTCCACTCCAACATCAGGGAAAAGTGCCTCAAAGTCCCTTAGGCCCACTGTTGCTGGTTTTGAGACATCTAGAACAGAAATCTGCAATTACACCCTCCAAGAGGCTGGGAAGAAGCCATCCTGAGGTTCAGACAGGAAGCCCACAGCCCCAGACAGTCTCCCTGTGCTCCTCACACAGGCCTGCCAAGCAGGCAGGGTGAGGTTACTTACCTGGGCCAGGCAGAGGAAGCAGAAGTTCAGGGAGTGATGCAGTGGCTTGGGCAGGGCTGAAGCTGGAGTCAGACCCTGGCTCTCTACTCCCGACCCAGAGCACTCCTCGTGCAGGTAGAGGATTCGGCAAATGTGGAAGTTGTGTGAGGTTGTGGGCCCCCTGGTCTCATGTGACTGAGTGGGCAGCTCCTGGAAGAGGGAGTCATGAGCTTGCATGACCTGTGGCTTCCAGATGGATCCTTGACCTTGCACAGGTAGTGGGTGCAGGGAAGCACCCTTAGCCTGAGTAAGTATTATTCGCAGTGTCCATCTTCAAAAAGAACACATTTGCTTAGACCCTCTTGAAGGAAATACCACAACAAAAGAAACTGGGTATGTGGCCCGTGAATGAGCCCTGGACCCAGCTTCAAAGTGCTTCCAGGTATACCCACAAATGGCTGTGTGACCTTGGAGAGATCACTTACCCTCTCTGGGCTTCAGTTTCTAGAACCAGCAAATGGCAGCAATATTTGTCCTAAGCACTATACAGAGCTATTTCGAGGATCAAAGACAGAAATGGATGTGGAGGCATCCTGCAATCTGTACAATGGACAGCATTTTCTTATTATTCAGGAGCCGGAAGGCACGGAGCCAGTGTTTTCACAGCATCCCCTGCCCCCAAGTCCATTAAAATCAACTTAGAACTTCCCAGCGGGATGATTTCACTTCTTGTCTGGAAGCCTCACTTAATCGTTTCTTCAGCTGGCTGATCTAGGGTGGTTTTCAGAATGTAAATTTGCCCACAAATTGTAAACAAGTTCGGGCAGATCAGCTCCAGGGGAGAAGGTAGTGGGGGGATTGGGTTGAACTTGCTGGGGATATTACGGTATGCAGTCTCAGGAGATTTACACCATCCTTGCGATGCTTCCTTACTATACACAGATGATGATACTAGAGAGAGCCTCTCTGTAGGAACAGGACTAATTATGTTGCTCTAGAAAGTGTTTCTCAAAGTGGGTTCCCTTAAGATACTCAATGATAAAGGGTTTGTTCCCTGGTCATATCTCTTTGGCAGGCCTCTGAATCTGCATACTACCTCATCCTCTTAACAATGACCAGTGAGCACTTTTCTTTTTAAAGGTTCTGAGAAGCCTAGAACTTTAATTTAATTTGGTATTTTCCAAACTTACTTTGTTGGGGAACCCCAGCCCATATTTCAGCCCAAGAGTGCTGCAGGGGTAGGGGAGGTGTCAGCGGAGGCAGTGTGGACCAGCTGCGCACACAGGATTTAACAACAGCCTGGCTTAGTTGGGATCAGGCTTGGCTGGGAAGCCCAGGCCTTCAGGTCTCAATGAGCACGTGCTGGCCTCCAGCTGTAAGCAGCTTACGGGCTGGCCAGAGATGGAACTGACCTTCATGTCAGCTGGTTCATGGAGGCTCTGGGGCGGAGGGAGGGTTTAGCGTCCTCCCAGAGACAGTCTGTCTGGGATGGATCCGGGACTGGAGTCAGGGAGGTCACTGCGCCAGGTGCAAGGGTCTAGTGGCAACAGTAGCTTGGTGCCAGTCTGGCTGTGTGTTTAAATCCTACCTCCACCACCGATGAGCTCTGTGAGTTTGGGCAAGTCCCTTCCACTCTGTATGTCTCTTGTTCTTCATTTGAAAAGGAGGTTGCTGATAATAGTACCTGTCCCATCTAGCGGTAGGAGCTCTGAGGGCTTCAAAAATTGCCAGCTGTTATTTTAATGCAAACCTCTGTTTTCTTTCTCCTTCGCCTTTGAAGCCGCTTCCTCCTCAGGTGCCTCTCTGGCATGCTGGGAGGGTGGGGTGGGGGGAGTCAGCCCATTGAGGGCAGCTGAGGGAGGTGCCACTTTAGAAATCAGGGCCTGACAAGGTAGGGAAGCAGGTGCTGGGCGCAGGGGCGGGGGCGTACTCCAGCTCTCCTCAAGCTCCCACAGCCCCCTCTTGCGGATTGAAGTCTGATTCGGGTCAGCTGTGTTGCTGGCTAAGAACGCTGTTAAGAAAACTCACAGGCTTTCTGACGTGGAGGTGGGGGAGACTGAGCGGCCTCCCCTGGACAGGCTGGCAAGCTCTCAGCTCCGGCCAGACAGGTCCATCCCCAACCCTGACCCGCTCACATCTCGGGGGACCTTCACTGTCCTGTTGGCCAGTGGCCCATGGAGAAGGACACCGGAAAACAGGTGAGAGGCTCTGTTCCTGTGGTTTCTGGTCACTGGGGCAGCCCTGTGCTGGGGCAGGAGGATCGAAAGGGGAGTCTTTGTCGACCAAAATGTTGTCATCCAAGTGCCTGGAATTCTGCCGTTGGAAAGAATCTTTGGATTACGGCCCCTAGGGCTCCAAACAGATGCTTAATGTGTGTATGTGCCCCGAGGCAGGCCTTAGGTGCAGTACAGTATCGCTGTAGCTGCAGGGGGCGGGGTGGGGTGCTGAATCAAAAGAACAGGCAGTGGATCAATGCTGAGAACAGTGCACAAGAATGAGAGATGGTGCAGGCTTAAGAACAGAGCAGGGTGGAACAGCCCCAGTGGGGTCAGGGGGGCTAGGAGGCCAGCATTCCAGCTGTGCCATTATTTTCAAGGTGAAAATGACCCGGTATGGGTCAGATGGGAGTCTGTCATGGGTAAAGGGAGAGAGTGGTTCAGACCATCCCTAAGGCTGGCGGATGATGGTAGGCCTCCTGGGGGGACACACTTGGTCAACTCCCAGTTTTTCTCCTTCTTTGTGGTTTGAGGCTCCAGGACAATGAAGCACTAGGGTGGAAGTGATAAGACGTTGCCAGTGGGAAGCGACGGAGGTCTGAGTGAAGCGCTAGGGCAGGCAGGGGAGGCTCCGTGAGCCCTGGCTACGGCCTAGCGACCTCGCCCCGCTCCATCCGGCTGGAGACCCTCCGGGCAGTGGCGGTAGAGGCGGGGCAGCGGCGGGGGCTCGGGTTTCCCGGGGTGAGCAGTGGCCCGAGGCCAGCCAGTCTCCACTTGTCTCCTTGTGCGCCTGGGGGGGGGCAGGGGGCAGGGGGCTTCTCCTCCCCCCTCCGCCCGCCGAGTCTGCCCTCGGCTGCCCCTTCCGCATCCCCTTTTCTCCGCCGTTTGTCTTCCTCCCCCATCTCCAGCCAGGAAACCCACGACCCAGTGTTCCTCTCCCTGTTCTGTCTTCACCCGCGTCCCTCCCGCACTCTTGGCTCCTCCCCGCAGGAGATGGTTTGGCAATACAGGCAACCACTCTCCCAACTCGACTCGGGGTGCCGTGGGGCTTGGGGCTGCTGCTGAGCAACTCTTAACACAGCTGTTCTGGACAACCCTGGTGACATGAATGTGACATCTCTGCTTAGCTACCACAAAGAGACATCCACAGAAGCTTAGGTTCTCCTGGGCTTGGTAGAAATGGGGCTGACTTTTCTGGGAAGAGCAGGACCAGGCCTATGCTGCGGTAGACAGACCTTGTTAAAGCTCTTAGTGCCACAAGCCCCGAGTCAGGATGTTTTGGGAGAGGGGTGTCCAAAGTTGGAACATTTTTGGAGGAGAGTCCTGGGAGGTTTCAGGAGTGACGTCTCCTTAGATGCCTTTTAGGGATGTCTGGGGCTCTATTTCAGCTTATCTTGCTCAGCTGTAAAAAGCATTATGGAAGGTCAGGGGATGCCCAGAAGTGTGCAGACACAGGAGGGAACAGACACACTGTGTGCAGGCCCAGGATTGTGCAGGCCCAGGAGTGTGCAGGCCTATGTGTGTGCAGTCCCAGTGGTGAGCCAGCCCTGGAGAAGTGAGGCACAGGTGTGTGCAGACACATGAGTTTGCAGACACAGGAGTGTGCAGACCAATGAGTGTGCTGGCACACAAATGTGCAGGCCCAGGAGTGTGCATACACAGGGCAGAATAGGACCAGGTGTGTGCAGGCCCAGGAGAGGGCAGGCGATGACTGTGCAGGCCCATGAGTGTGAAGAAACAAGACGGAACAGGCCCAAGGGAAGACCAGTCGAAGTGGGGGAAGGTGCATGAGAGGGCAGGCCCAGTGTTGTGCAGGCCCAGGAGTGTGCACACACAGGAGTAAGCAGCCCAGGGTTGGGCAGGCCCAGGAGATTGCAGGCCCAGGAGTGTGCAGGCCTATGTGTGTGCAGTCCCAGGGGTGGGCAGGCCCTGGAAGGAGGGAGGCCCAGGTGTGTGCAGACCCAGGGAGGGCAAGAACAGGGGTGTGCAGGCCAAGGAGTGTGTAGGCTTAGGGGTCTACAGGCATAAGAGTCAGCAGGCCAATGTGTGAGCAGGCCCAGGAGTGTGCAGGCCCAGGAGTGTGCAGGCACAGGAGGGAGGTGGCCCAGGATAGTTCATGCCCTGTAGTGGGCAGGCCCAGGAGGGAGGAGTCCCAGGAGTGTGCATCCCAAGATATGTGCAGGCCCAGGTGTGTGCAGGTCCAGGAAGGAGCAGACCCAGGTGTCCACCGGCCTAGTAGTGTGCAGGCACATGATGGAGCATGCCCAGGTGTGTGCAGGCCCAGGGGTGTGCAGAAAAATTAGGGAGAAATCCCGGGAGTGGGCAGGCCCAGGAAAGGGCAGGACCAGGATTGTGCAGTCCCAGGAGTGTGCCAGCCCATGAGTGTGCAGGACCAACAGGGAGCAGGTTCAGGAGTGTGCAGTCCCAGGAGTGTGCAGACCCAGGAGAGGGGCGTCCGAAGTAGGGGCAGGCCCAGGAGTGGGCAGGTCCTGGATTGTTCAAGCCCAGGATGGAGCATGCCCATGTGTGTGCAGGCCGAGCTGTTTGCAGGCCGAAGTGTTTGCAGGCCCAATAATGTGCAGACACTCTACTGTGCAGGCCAAGGAATGTGCATAGTCAGGAGAGGGCAGGGCAGGTGAGTGCCGGCTCAGAAGAAGGTATGTCAATGTGGGGGCAGGCCCAGGAGACGGCAGGTCCAGAAGATTGCAGGCACAGGAGTGAGCAGGCCCAGGAGTGTGCAAGCACAAGAGAGTTTAGAGAGGAACAGGAGTGGGCAGGTCGAGGAGTGTGCAGACACAGGAGTGTACAGCCCAGGATTGTGCATACACAGGTGTGAGCAGACCAAGGACTATGCAGGCACAGGAGGGAGCATGCCCAGGATTGTGCAGAAAAAGGATGGAGCAGGACCAGAAGTGTGCAGACACAAGACGGAACAGGCCCAAAAGGGGGCTGGACGAAGTGGGGGAAGGTGCATTAGAGGGCAGGCCCAGTAGTGTGCAGGTCCAGGTGTGTGCACACACAGGAGTAAGCAGCCCAGGGTAGGGCAGGCCCAGGAGTGTGCAGTCCCAGGGGTGAGCAGGCCCTGGAGAAGTGAGGCCCAGATGAATGCAGACTCAGGAGTGTGCAGACACAGGATAGTGCAGGCCCACGAGTTTGCAGGCACATGAATGTGCAGGCCCAGGTGTGTGCAGACACAGGGCAGAGAAGGACCAGGTGTTTGCAGGCCCAGGAGAGGGCAGTCCCCTGTGTGTGCAGGCCCATGAGAGTGCAGTCACAAAACGGATCAGGCCCAGGAGTGTGCAGACACAGGGCAGGGAAGGACCAGGTGTCTGCAGGCCCAGGAGAGGGCAGACCCATGACTGTGCAGGCCCATGAGTGTGAAGAAATAAGATGGAGCAGGCCCAGGATTGTACAGCCCAGGATTGTGCAGACACAGGAGTGAGCAGGCCAAGGACTACGCAGGCACAGGAGGGAGCATTCCCAGAAGTGTGAAGAAAACAGATGGAGCAGGACCAGATATGTGAAGACACAGACGGAACAGGCCCAAGAGAAGGCCGTTCGAAGTGGGGGAAGATGTATGTGAGGGCAGGCCCAGTAGTGTGTAGGCCCAGGAGTGTGCAGACACAGGAGTAAGCAGCCCAGGGTAGGGCAGGCCCAGGAGTGTGCAGGCACAGGAGGGATCAGTCCCAGGGGTGTGCAGGCTCAGGAGTGTCCAGGCCCATGTCTGAGCAGGCCCAGCAGTGTGCAGGCTCAGGAGTGTGCAGGCCCAGGAGAGGGCTTGACCAATGCTGTTCAAGCGCAGGAATGGGGAGTCCCAGGAACGTTCACGCCCAGCAGAAGGCAACCCAGGTGTTTGCAAGCCCAGGAGTGTGCAGGCACTGGAGTGGTCAGTACAGGTGAAGGCTGTCCCAGGAGAGGGCAGGCCCAGGAGTGTGCAGGCCCAGGGGTGAGCAGACACATTCTTGTGCAGACACAGGAGGGAGCAGGCACAGTATTGTTCAGGCCAGGATTTTGCAGTCCTAGGTGTGTGCAGACACATGACAGTGCAGGTCCAGGGGTGTGCATTCACAGTAGGGTGTAGGCCCAGGAATGTGCTGCTCCATGTGAGGGCAGGCGCAGGAGTGTGCAGGCCCAGGATTGGGCTGGCCCAGGAGTGTGCATGCACAGGAGAGGGCAAGAACAGGAGTGTGCAGGCCAAGGAGAGGGCAGGCCCAGGTGTGTGCACACACAGGAGAAAGCAGCACAGGGTAGGGCAGGTCCAGGTGTGTGCAGGCATAGGAGGGAGCAGTCCCAGGTGTTTGCAGGCCCAGCATTGTGCAGGCCCAGGAGCGTGAAGACCCAGGTGAGGGCAGGCCGTAGAGTGGGCAGGACCAGGAGAGGGCTTGCCCAATGTTGTTCAAGTGCAGGAATTGGGAGTCCAAGGACCGTGCTCGCCCAGCAGAGGGAAGGCCCAGGAGTGTGGAAGTCCAGGTGTGTGCAGGCACAGGAGAGGGCAGTACAGGTGAGGGCTGTCCCAGGAGAGGGCAGGCCCAGGAGAGTGCAGACACAGGAGAGGGCTGGCCCAGGAGTGCGCAGGCCAAGGAGAGGGCAGGCCCAGGAGGGTACAGGCCCAGGATTGTACAGGCCCAGGGCTGTGCAGTCCCAAGTGTGTCTTGGCCAAGTTGAGGGCAGGCCCAGGATTTTACAGGCCGAGGAGTGTACAGGCTCAGTAGTGTGCAGGCCCAGGAGAGGGCAGGCCAAGTAGAAGTAAGACCCTGGAGTGTGCAGGCCCATGAATATGCAGACACAGAAGTTTTCTGTCCCAGGAGTGTGCAGTCCTAGGAGAGGGCAGTACAGGTGAGGGCTGTCACAGGAGAGGGCAGGCCCAGGTGTGTGCAGACACAGGACAGGGCAGCCCCAGGAGTGTGCAGGCCCAGTAGTGTTCCAGCCCAGGCCAGGGCAGGCCCAGGACTGTACAAGTCCTGGGGTGTGCAGGCCCAGGTGTGTGTAGGCACAGGAGGGAGTAGACCTACTATTGTGCCAGCCCAAGAGTGTGCAGACACATTAGGGAGCAGGCTTAGGAGTGTTCAGCCCCGTACTGTGCAGGCACATGAGTGAGAAAGGCCAGGAGTGTGTAGGCCAAGGAGTCTACATGCACACATGTGTGCAGTCCCAAGAGTGTGACAGCACAGTGGGGAGCAGGACCAGGATTGTGCCTGCACAGAAGTGTGCATGTCCAGTAATGTGCATACACAGGAGTGTTCAGACTCAGGAGTGTTCAGACACAGTAGGGAGCAGGCACACATGTATGCAATCCAAGGAGAGTGTAGGCCGATTAGTGTGCAGGTCCAGTAGTGTGAAGGCCCAGGAGTGTGCAGAAACAGGATAGGGCAGGCCCAGTTTTGTGCATTCCCAGGAGTGTGCAGGCGCAGAAGTGTGCAGTCCCAGGGGTGTGACGACACATGTGGGAGCAGGTCCAGGATTGTGCAGACAGAGGTGTGTGTGGGCCCAGGAGATGGCAGGCCCAGAAGTGTGCAGACACAGGAGGGAGCAGGCCAAGGTGTGTGCTGGCCCAGGATTGTGCAGGCCCAGGAATGTGCAGGCCTATGTGTGTGCAGTCCCTGGGGTGAGCAGGCCCTGGAGAATGGAGGCTCAGTTGTGTACCGACATAGAGTGTGCAGACAGAGGATTGTGCAGGCCCACGTGTGTGCAGGTACACGAATGTGTAGGGCCAGGATTGTGCAGACATAGGGCAGAGCATGACCATTTGTGTGCAGTCCCAGGAGAGGGCAGACCCATGAGTGTGCAGGCCCATGGGTGTGCAGACACAAGACGGAACAGGCCCAGGAGTGTGCAGACACATGGCCGAGCAGGTCCAGATAAGTGCAGGCCCGGGGAGGGCAGACCCATGAGTGTGCAGGCCCATGAGTGTGAAGACACAAGACGGAAGAGGCTCAGGAGTGTGCAGGCCCAGGAGTGTGCAGAAAAAGGACGGAGCAGGACCAGATGTGTGCAGACACAAGACGGAACCGGCCCAAGAGAGGACCAGTCGAATTGGGGAAGTTGCATGAGAGGGCAGGCCCAGTAGTGTGCAGGACCAGGAGTGTGCACACACAGGAGTAAGCAGCCCAGGGTAGGGCAGGCCCAGGATTATGCAAGCACAGGATTGAGAAGGCCCATGAATGTGAAGGACCAAGCGTGTGCATGCAAAGATTGTGCAGACACAGGAGGGAGCAGGCACAGGATAGTTCAGGCCCAGGATTTTGCAGACCTTGGTGTGTGCAGACACATGACAGTGAAGATCCAGCAGTGTGCAGTCACAGGAGGGAGTAGGCCCAGGAATATGCAGCCCCATGTGAGGGCAGACCCAGGATTGTGCAGGCCCAGGATTGGGCTGGCCCACGTGTGTGCATGCCCAGGAGAGGGCAAGAACAGGAGTTTGCAGGCCCAGAACAGGGCTAGCCCAGGCATGTGCAGGCCCAGGATTGTGCAGACCCAGGTGATGGCAGGCCCCAGGATGTGCAGGCCCATGAGAGGTCTTGCCCATGTGTGATCAAGTGCAGGAATGGGGAATCCCAGGACTGTGCACGCCCAGCAGAGGGCAGGCCCAAGTGTGTGCAGGCCCAGGAGTGTGCAGGCACAAGAGGGAGCAGACCCAGGAGTGTGCAGGAACAGGAGGGAGCAGGCCCAGGTGTGTGTAGGCCCAAGAGTGTGCGGCCCCAGGAGACAGCAGGCATAGGTGTGTGCATGCACAGCAGGGAGCAGACCCAGGAATATGCAGGCCCAGGACCGTTCGCGCCCTGCAGAGGGCAGGCCCAGAAGTGTGCATTCCCAGGTGTGTGCAGGCCCAGGAGATGACAGTCACAGGAGGGAGCAGACCCAGTTTTGTGAAGGCCCAGGACCGTGCACGCCCAGCAGAGGTCAGTCCCAGTACTGTGCAGGCCCAGGTGTGGTCAGGCAAAGGAGGGAGCAGACCCAGTAGTGTGTAGGCCCAGGAATGTGCAGGCCCAGGTGGGAGCAGGCTGAGGATTGTGCAGGCCCATGGGTGTGCAGTACCAGGAGTTTGAAGTCCCAGGAGTGTGCATTCACAGGAGGGAGCAGGTACAGGAGTGTGCAAGCCCAGGAGTGTGCAGGCCCAGGAGTGTGCAGGCCCAGGTGTGTGTGGTCCAGGTGTTGCAGGCCCAGGTGTTTGCAGTCCCAGGTGTGTGCAGGTACCATGAGAGGGTCGGGTGAAATGGGGGCTGGCCCAGGATAGGGCAGGGCCAGTGGTGTGCAGGCCCAGGAGTGTGCAGACACAGGTGTCAAAAGGGCCAGTATTGTGTAGACCTAGGAGTGTGCAGGCCCCGTAGTGTGAAAACACAGGAGGGAGCCTGTACAGGAGTGTGCAGGCCCAAGAGTGTACAGGCCCAGTTGTTTGCAGGGCCAAGATTGTGCAGTTCCAGGAGTGTGAAGATCCATGGGTGTGCAGTTCAAGGAGTGTGTAGGCCCAGGAGAGGGCTGGACCAGGAGTGTGCAGGCCCAGGAGATGGCAGGCACAGGAGGGATCAGACCCAGGTGTGTACAGGCCCAGGAGTATTCAGGCCCAGGATGGAGCAGGCACAGGAGTGAGCAGGCACAGGAGGGAGCAGGCCCAGGATTGTGCAAGCCCAGGACTGTGCAGGAACAGGAGGGATCAGGCCCAGGAATGTGCAGGCCCACGAGTGTGCAGTCCAAGGTGTGTGCAGACACAGGAGGGTGCTGGCACAGGATTGTGCAAGCCTAGAAGTGTGCAGGCCCATGAGTGTTCTGGCACAGGTGGAGGCAGGCCCAGGAGTGTGCAGAGACAGGTGTGTGCAGGCCCTGGACTGTGCAGACCCAGGAGTGTGCAGGCCCAGTTGTATAAAGGCCCAGGATTGTGCCGACACAGGAGGGAGCTGTCCCTCTAGTGTGCAGGCCCAAGAGTGTGCAGGTCCAGGAGAGGGCTTGCCAAATTGGGGCAGGCCCAGGAAAGGGCAGGCCCAGGAGAGTGCAGGCCCAGGAGAGTGCAGATACAAGATGGTGCAGTCCCAGGAGAGGGCTGGCCCAGGGGAGGGCAGGTCCAGGAGTGTGCAGTCCCAGGAGTTGCAGGCCCAGGTGTGTGCATGCCCAGGAGGGAGCAGGCACAGGAGTGTACAAGCCCAGGATTGTGCAGGCACAGGAGGGATCAGGCCCATGTGTGTGCATGCCCAGGTGGATGCTACACAGGAGTGTGCAGGCCCAGGAGGATGCAGGCCCAGGAGAGGGCAGGCCCAGGAGGGTGCATGCCCAGGAGTGGGCAGGTCCAGGAGACAACAGACCCAGGATTGTGCAGGCCCTGGAGTGTGCATTCACACGAGGGAGCCGGCCCAGTAGTATGCAGGCTCAGGAGAGTGCAGGCCCTGGTGTGTGTAGACACAGAAGGGAGCAGGCCCAGATGTGTGCAGGACCTGGCGTGTGCAAGCATAGGAGGGAGCAGGCCAAAGACTGTCCAGGCCCAGGAGTGTGCAGACACAGGTGTGTGCAGGCCCAGGTGTGTTCAGACACAAGAGAGTGGAGGCCCAGGATTGTGAAGTCCCAGGAGAGTTCTGAGACAGGAGTGTGCAGCCCCTGGAGTGTGCAGACACAGGAGAGGGCAGGACAGGTGAGGGCCGGCCCAGGAGAAGACAGGTCCATGAGTGTGCATGCCCAGGAATGCACAGACCCAGGACTGTGCAGTCCTATGGGTGTCTAGGCCCTGGATAGGGCAGGCTCAAGAGTGCACAGGCCCAGGAGTGTACAGGCCCAGGGGTGTGCAGGACCAGGAGTGTACAGGCCCACTTTTGTGCAGGGCCAAGGTTGAGCAGGTCCAGGAGTGTGCAGGCCCATGAGTGTGCAGTTCAAGGTGTGTGCAGGACCAGGATTGTGAAGACCCAGGTGAGAGCAGGCACAGGATTGTGAAGGCCCAGGAGTCTGAAGGCCCAGGCATGTGCCGGCACGGGATGGAGCAGGCCCAGGTGTGTGCAGGCCCAGGAGAGGACAGGCCCTGGAATGGGCAGGCTCAGGGCTGTGCAGACACAGGAGTGTACAGACCCAGGTGATGGCAGGCCCAGGATTGTGCAGGCCCAGTAGTGTGCAGACACAGGAGTTTGCAGGCCCAGGAGAGGGCATGTCGAAGTGAAGTCAGGTCCAGGAGTGTGCAGGCACTGGAGTGTGAAGGCCCAGGATTGTGCAGGCCCAGGATTGTTCAGGCCCAGGTGTGTGCTGGCACAGTAGGGAGCAGGCCCAGGTGTGTGCAGTCCAGGAGTATACAGGCCCAAGTATGTGCAGACACAGGAGGGTGCTGGCACAGGGGTGTGCAGGCACATGAGTGTGCAGGTCCAGAGGTGAGCAGACACGGGAGAGGGCAGGACAGCTGAGGGCCGGCCCAGGAGATAGCAGATCCAAGTGGGGGCAGGCCCAGGAGTGTACAGGCCCAGGAGAGGGCCAGCCAAGGTGGGGGCATCACCAGGAAAGGGCATGTCCAGAAGTATTCAGGTCGAGGAGTGGGCAGACACTGCAGTGTGCAGGCCCAGGAGAGGGCAGGCCCACGGGATTTCAGGCCGAGGAGAAGGCAGGTCCAGGGGAGGGGAGGCCCAGTAGTGTGCAAGCCCAGGAGTGTACAGGCCCAAAAGTGTGAAGACACAGGTGGGAGCATGCACAGGATTGTGATTCCACAGGAGAGGGCAGGCCCAGGAATGTGCAGGCACAGGAGAGGGTAGGCCCATGAGTGTGCAGGCCCAGGAGAGGGCAGTCAAAAGGGTGTGCAGGCCCAGGAGTGTGCAGACACAGAAGTGTTCAGGCCCAGGAGTGTGCAGACACAGGAGAGTGCATGCTCAGGAGTTAACAGGTCCAGGAGTGTACAGGCACAAGTGGAAGCACAATCCTGGGCCTAAACACTCCTGGGCCTGCACACTCCTGGGCCTGCCCTCCCCTTGGCCTGCATACTGCTGGGCCTGCCCTCCCAGGGACTGCACACTCCTGCGTCTGCACAATCCTCGGTATGCACACTCCTGGGACTGCACACACCTGGGCCTTCACACTCCTGTGTCTGCTCTCTCCTGGGCTTGTACACTCCTGTGTCTGCACATTCCTGGGCCTGCACACTCCTGAGCCTGCACACACCTGGTCCTACATCTTCCTGGGCCTCCATACCCTTGGGCCTGCACACACTTGTGCCTGTTCCCTCCTATGCCTGCACACTCCTGGGCCTGCACACACCTGGGCCTGCACTCTCCTGGGCCCTCCCCCAATTCGGCCGGCCATCTCATGGATCTGCACACACCTGGGTCTGCACAATTCTGGGACTGCACACTCCTGGGCCTGCACACACCTCATCCTGCACATTCCTGGGCCTTCTCTGTCCTGTGTCTGCACACTCCTGGGCCTGCACACATCTGGGCCTGCTCCCCACTATTTCGGCACACTCCTGACCCTGCACACGCCTGGGCCTACCCTCTACTGGTCCTGCACACTCCTGAGCCTGCTCTCTCCTGGGCCTACACAACACTGGGCTAGCCCGCTCCTGGGATCGCACTATCCTGTGTCTGCACACTCCTGGGCCTTAACAATACTGGGCCTGCCCTCTCCAGTTTCTGCACAATCCTGGGCCTGAACACAACTGTTTCTGTACACTTCTGGGCCTGCACAATCCTGCGCCTGCCCCCTCCTGTGCCTGCACACTCCTGAGACTGCACACCCCTGTGCCTGCACACACATTGGCCTGTCTTCTCCAGGGCCAGCACACTTCTGAGCCTGCACATTCCTGGGCCTACATACTGCTGTGACTGCACACTCATGGACCTGAAAACCCCTGAGGCTGCACACACCTGTGTCTGTACACACCTGTGTCTGCACACTCCTGGGCCTGCACACACCTGTGTCTGCACACACCTGGGACTACACACTCCTGGGCTTGCTCATTAATGGGCCTACCATCCCCTGGTCCTGCACACTCCAGGGCCTGTACACTCTTTGTGCCTGCACACTCCTGTGTCTGTCAAATCCTGGGCCTGAACATTTCTGGGACTACACAATCGTGGCCCTGCACACAACTGCCTGTGTCTGCACACACCCGGGCCTGCACACCCCTGGGCCTGCACAGCCCTGGGCCTCCTACATTCTGGGCCTGCACACTCCTGAGCCTGCACACTCCTGGGCCTGCCCTCACCTGTCCTGCCCTCTCCTGTGTGACACACACTTGGGCCTGCACAATTCTCTGCACACACCTAGGCTTGCACACTGATGTGTCTGCACACTTCTGCATCTGCACAAACCTGGGCCTACACCCTCCTGGGCCTGCACACTCCTGGCCTGCTCACTCCTGTGTCTGCCTACTCCTGGCACTGCACACCCTTGGGCCTGCTCACTCCTGGGCCTGATCCCTCCTATGTCTGCACACTCCTGGGCCTGCACACAACTCATCCAGCATATTCCTGGGCCTGCTCCGTCCTGTGTCTGCCCACTTCTGGGCCTGGACACATCTGGGCATGCTACCTCCTGTTTTGGAACACACATGGGCCTGCAAACCCCTGGGCTAAACCGCTCCTGGGATCGCAATAACTTGTGTCTGCACACTCCTGGTCCTGAACACTCCTTGGACTGCACACTCTTGTGTCTGCACTCTCCAGGTCCTGCACAATCCTGGGCCTGCATACTCTTGTGTCTGCACACTCCTGGGCCTGCACACTCCTGGGCCTGCACACTCCTGGGCCTGCACACTGCTGGGCCTGCACACACCTGGGCCTAGATACCCCTGGGCCTGTACACACCTGGGACTACTCCCTCTTTGCCTGCATATTCCTGTGCCTGCACACTCCTGGGTCTAGATTCTCCTGGGACTGCCCTCTCCTGGGCCTGCACAATCCTTGGCCTGCCCTCCCCTGGGCCAGCACACTACTTGTCTGCATACTCCTGGACCTGCATACTCCTGGACCTGCCTTCTCATGCACCTTCCTCCAATTCGGCCAGCCCTCTCCGGGGCCTGAACCCTCCTGTGTCAGCACAACCCTGGCAATGCACACTCTTGGGCCTGCACATGCTTGGGGCTGCTCCCTCCTGTGCCTGCAGACTCCTGGGCCTGCACACTCCTGATCCTGCACAATCCTGTGCCTGCACACCCCTTGGCCTGAATACTCCTGGGCCTTCCCTCTCCTTGGACAGCACACACCTGATCCTGACTTCTCCTGTGCCTGCTCCCTCCTGCGCCTGCACACTGCTGGGCCTGCCCTCTCCTGGGCCTGCACACTCCTGTGCCTGCTCCCTCCTGTGTCTGCACACTCCTGGGAATGCACAATCCTGGGCCTGCTCACCCCTGGGCCTGATCCCTCCTATGTCTTCACACTCCTGGGCCTGCACACACCACATCCTGCACATTCCTGGGCCTGCTCCGTCCTTTGTCTGCACACTCCTAGGCCTGCACACATCTGGGCCTGCTCCCTCCTGTTTTGGAACACTCCTTGGCCTGCACAACCCTGGGCTAGCCCGCTCCTGCGATCATACTATCTTGTGTCTGCACACTCCTAGGCCTGCATACTACTGGGCCTGCCCTCCCCTGGGCCTGCCCTCTCCTTGGCCTGCACTCTCCTGTGCCTGTTCCCTCTTGTATCTGCACACACCTGGGCCTGCACACTACTAGGCCTGCACACTCCTGGACCTGCACTCCCCTGCCCCTGCACACTAATCGGCCTGCATAATTCTGGTCCTCCTCCCTCCTGTATATGCACACTCCAGGGCCTGCACACCCCTGGGCCTGCACACTCCTGGGTTTGGACTCTCCTGGGCCTGAAATCTCCTGGGTTTGAACTCTCCTGGGCCTGCCGATCCCTGGGCCTGCACACTCCTGGGGCTGCCCACTTCTGGGGCTCCACATACATGGACCTGCCCACACCTGGGCCTGCTCCTACTTCAGACGGTACTCTCCTGGGCTTGCACACTCCTGGGCCTGCACACTCCTGGGCCTGCTTCCCCCTGTTCCTGCACACTCATGGGCATGCACACTCCTGGGCCTGCACACTCTTGGGCCTGCCCAATTCAGGGCCTGCACATTTCTGGGCATGCACAATCCTGTGCCTATTCTCTCCTGTGTCTGAACACCACAGGGCCTGCACACTCCTGGGCCTGCACACTTCTAGTCCTGCTCCCTCGTGTGTCTGTACACTCCTGGGCCTGTTCTCTCCTGTTCCTGCACACCCCTGGGACTGCTCCCTCCTGTGCCTGCACACTCCTGAGTCTGGACTCTCCTGGGCCTGCACACTCCTGGGCCTGCCCGCTACTGTGTCTGCACACTCTTTGCATGCACACGCTTGGTCCTTCACATTCCGGGGCCTTCTCCCTCCTGTGTCTGTACACTCTTGTGTCTGCATATTCCTGGGCCTGCACACTCCTGGGCATGCACAGTCCTAGGCCTGCTACATTCTGTATCTTCACACCTCTGGATCTGCACACACTTGGGCCTGTACACTCTTGGGCCTACCATCTGCTGTGTCTGCAAGCTCCTGGGCCTGCACACTCCTGGGCCTGCTCCCTACTGTGCATGCAAACACGTGGTCCTGCAACTCCTGTGTCTGCACCCTCCAGGGCCTGCACACTCCTGGGCCAGCTCCCTCCTGTGCCTGCAGACTCCTGGGACTGCACACTCCTGATCCTGCACAATCCTGTTCCTGCATACTATTTGGCCTGAATACTCCTGGGCCTGCACACACCTGGGCATTATCTCTCCTGGGACTGCACATTCCTTGGCCTGATCCCTACTATGTCTGCACACTCCTGGGTCTACACATATCTGGGCTTGCTCCCTTCTGTTTTGGCACACTCCTGGGTCTGCCCTCTATTGGTCCTGCACAATCCTGGGCCTGCTCTCTCCTGGGCCTGCACACCCCTTGGCTAGCACGCTACTGGGATCGCACTATCCTGTGTCTGCACACTCCTGGGCCTGAACAATCCTGGGCCTGCACATTCCTGGACCTGACTTCAATTCGACATGCCCTCTCCTGGGCCTGCACACTCATGTGTCTGCACACTCCTGGGCCTGCACATTCCAGGGCCTGTCCTCTCCTGGGCTGCAACAACTGGGAATGCACACACAAAGGCCTGCTCCATTCTGTGCCTGCACACTCCTGGGCCTGCACACACCTGGGCATTCACACTCCTGTGCCTACTCTCTCCTGGGTCTTCACACTCCTGTGCCTGCACACTCCAAGACAAGCCCTCTCCTTGGCAGGCCCTCAACATTCCTGCCCTCCCTTTGTCTGCACACTCCTGGGCCTGCAAACTCCTGGGTCTTCACACTCCTGTATCTGCACACTGCTGAACCAGCCTTCTCATTGGCCGGCCCTCAAAATTCCTGCCCTCTCCTTTGTCAGCACACTCCTGGGTCTGCCCTCTTTTGGGCCTGAACACTCAGATTTCTGCACACACTTGGGTCTGCACACTCCTGGGCTTGCCCTCTCCTATGCCTGTGCACTGCTGGGCCTGGACACACCTTGGCCTGCACACTTCTGGGCCTGCACACTACTGGGCCTGCCATTTCCTGGGCCTGCACACACCTGGCACAGTCCTCTCCTGGTCCCACCCTCTCCTGGGCCTGCCCTCGCCTGAGCCTTCACAATAATGGACTTACCCTATCCTGGGCCTAAACCCTCCTGTGTATGCACACACATGGGCCTGCACATTCCTGGGCCTGCTCCCTCCTGTGCCTCCACACTCCTGGGCCTGCACACACCTGGGTATGCACACTCCTGGGACTGTCCTCTCCTGGAACTGCACACACCTGGGCCTGCCATCACTTAGGCCTGCACAACCTTGTGTCTGCCCACCATTGGGCCTCCACACTCCTGGGCCTGAACCCTACTGTCCCTGCTCCCTACTGTTCCTGCACACACCTAGGCCTTCTCCCTCCTGTGCCTGCACAACACAGGTCCTCCACACTCCTGATTCTGCTTCCTCCTGTGCCTGCACAGGCTTCGGACTGCACCCACCTGTGTCTGCATACCCCTGGGCCTGCACACTCCTGTGTCTGACACTTCTGGGCCTCCACTCTCCTGGGCCTGCACACTCCTGATTCTTCACACTCCTGTGCCTGCTCCATCTTGTGCCTGCTCCCACCTGTGCCTTTACAATCCTGGGACTGCAGACTCCTGGGCCTGCACACTCCTGGACTGGCTCTCACCTGGGCCTGCACCTACTTCGGCCGGCCCTCTTCTAGGCCTGCACATGATTGGGCCTGCACAATCCTGTGTGTGCATTCTCCTGGGCCTGCACTCTCCTGTGTCTGCACACTCCGGGGCCTGCACACTTCTGATACTGCGCACACCTGGGCCAGCACACTCCTGGGACTTCTCCCTCCTATGCCAGCACACAGCTTCGCTTGCACACTCCTGGGCCTGCTCCCTCCTTTGCCTGCATACTCCTTGGCCTGCACACTACTGGGCCTGCCCTCTCCGGGCCTGCACACACCGGGGCCAGCCCTCTCCTGGGCCTGCACACTCCTAGGCATGCACATTCCTGTGCCTGCACACTCCTGGGCCAGCATACCACTGTGCTTGCAACCTCCTGTGTCTGCACAACCTTGGGCATGCACACACCTGGGACTGCACACTCCTGGGCCTGAACACTCCTGGGCCTGCACACCCCTTGGCATGGACACACCTGTGTCTGCTACCTCCTGTGTCTGCACACTCATAGGCGTGCACACACCTGGGACTGCACAATCCTGGGCCTGCTCCCTCTTGCGTCTCCACACCCCTGGGAATGCACACAACTGGGCCTGCACACACCTGGGACAGCACACTCCTGTGTCTGCACATTTCTGGCCCTGCACCCTCCTGGACCTCACCTCCCCTGTATCTGTACAATCCTGGTCCTGCCCAATCCTGGGCCTGCGCCCTACTGTGCCTGAACACAACTGGGCCTGCTCCCTCCTGTGCCAGCACAATCCAAGGCCTGCACACTCCTGGGCCTGTCCTTTCCTGGGCCTGTACATCCCTGATCCTGCCCTCTACTTTGTCTGCACACTCCTGGGCCTACAGACTCCTGGGCCTGCACACTACTGGGCCTGCACTCTTCTGGTCCTGCACACTCCTGGGCCTACTCGAAGCTGTGCCGGCACACCCCTGGTCCTGTACACCCCTGGGCCTGCCGTCTCCTGGGCCTACATACTCCCTGTGTCTGCATCCTCCTGGGCTTCCTCCCACCTGTGCCTCCACAGTCGTGGGACAGCACAATCCTTGGCCTTCACACTCCTGGGCATGCACCCTTCTGGAAATGCCATCTCCGGGGCCTGCACAATCCTGGGCCTGGACACTTCTGTTTCTGCACACTCCAGGTCCTGCCGTCGCCTGTGTCTGCACACTGCTGGGCCTGAACACACTTGGGCCTGCACACTGCTGTGTCTGCTCACCCCTGGGCCTGAACTCTCCTGTGTCTGAGACTCCTGGGCCTCCACACCCCTGGGCCTGCATACCCCTGGGCCTGCAACTCCTTGTCCTGCTTTCTCCTGTGTCTGAAAATTCCTCAGCCTGCTCTCTCCTGGGCCTGTACACTGTTGATCCTGCCTTCTGCTTGGCCTGCACATCCATGGGCCTGACTTCTCCTGGGCCTGAATACTCCTGTGTCTGCACACTCTTGTGCCTGCACACTCCTGGGCCTATCCTCTCAAGGGCCTGCCCTCTCCTGGTCCTGCACACAGCTGGCACTGCACACTCCTTCGCCTGCACACCCCTAGGCCTGCTCCCTCCTGTTTCTGAACACTCCTGGGCCAGCACATCCCTGGGCCTGCACTCTCCTTGACCTGCTCCCTCCTGTGCCTGCACACCCCTGGGCCTGCAAACTCTTTGGCCTGCTCCCTCCTGTGCCTGCACACTCCTGGGCCAACACACTCCTGGGCCTATCCACTCATGGGCCTGCCCTTTCCTGGTCCTGCATACTCCTGGGACTGATCGATCCTGTGTCTGCACACTCCTGGGCCTGTACACCCCTGGGCCTGCAGAACCCTGTGCCTGCTTTCTCTTGTGACAGCACACCCCTGGGCATGCCCACTATTGGGCCTGCACAATCCTGGACCTGCACACTCCTGGAGCTGCCCAATCCTGAACCTGCCTTCTCTTGGGCCGGCCCTCAACATTCCTGCTCTTTCCTTTGTCTGCACACACCCGGGCCTGCACACTCCTGGGCCTGCCCTCTCCTATGCCTGTGCACTCCTGGGCCTGGACACACCAAGGCCTCCAGACTCCTGGAATGCCCTCAAATGTCCTGCTCTCTGCTGTGTCTGCACCCTCCTGGGCCTGCACACGCCTAAGCCTGCTCCATCCTTTGCCAGCACACTCCTGTGTCTGAACACTCCTGTAGCTGATCCATCCTGTGCATGCTCCCTCCTGTGCCTGTACAATCCTGGGCATGCACACTCCTGGCCTGCCCTCTCCTGGGACTGCAGACTCCTGGGCCTACACACTCCTGGAACTGCTGTCACCTGGGCCTGCACCCACTTCGGCCATCCCTCACCTGGGCCTGCACACGATTGGGCCTGGACAATCCAGTGTCTGCACACCCCTGGTCCTGCACAATACTGTGTCTGACAATCCTGGGCCTCCACACTCCTGGGCCTGCACATTCCTGGGTCTTCACAATCCTGGGCCTGCACAATCCTGGACTTGCCCTCTCCTTGGCCAGCCCTCTATATTCCTGCCCTCTCCTTTGTCTGCACACTCCCAGGCCTGCACACTCCTGGGCCTGCAAACTCCTGGGTGTTCACTCTCCTAGGCCTGCACTATACTGGGCCTGCTCTGTCCTGTACAGGCACACAACTGGGCCTGCACACTACTGGGCCTCTACACCCCTTGGCATGCACACTCCTGTGCCTTCTCTCTAATGTGCCAGCAATTTCCTGGGCCTGTACACTCCTGGGCCTGCACATTCCTGAGCTTTTACACTCCTGTGACTCCACACTCTTGTGCCTGAATACTCCTGGGCCTGCCATCTCATGGGCTGCACATTCCTGGGCCTACCCTCTCCTGGACCTGCGCGCACCTGAGCCTACCTTCACCTGGGCCTGCACAATCCTGTGCCTATCCTCTCATGGGCCTTCCCTTTCCTGGTCGTGCACATTCCTGGGCCTGCTCGATCTTGTGCCTGCACACTCCTGGGCCTGTTTAACCTTGGGCCTGCCGATCCCTCTGCCTGCTCTCCCTTGTGACAGCACACTCCTGGGCCTGCACAATATTGGGACTGAAAAATCCTGGACCTGAACACTCCAGGGCCTGCACTCTCCTGGGCCTGCACACTCTTGTGCCTGAACAATCTTGGGCCGGCATACTCCTTGGCGTGCGCACCCCTGTGCCTGCTTCCTCCACTGTCTGCACACGCTTGGGCCTGCACATTCCTCAGACTGCACACTCATGGGCCTTCCCTCTCCTGGGTCTGCACACAGTTGGGACTGCACTCTCCTGGACCTGCACAATCCTTGGCCTGCTACCTCCTGTGCCTTTACACTCCAGATTCTGGCCTCTGCTGGGCCTGCACACCCATGGGCCTGCCCTCTCCTTGGCCTGCAAAGAGTTGGGACTGCACAACCATTGGCCTGCACATTCCTGGGCTGCTACAACCTGTGCCTGCACACTCCTGGGCCTGCACACTCCTTCGCCTGCTCCCTCCTGGGCCTGCACACTCCTGGGCCTGCACACGCCTGAGCCTGCTCCCTCCTTTGCCTGCACATTCATGGGCCTGCACACTGCTGTCTGAAACTCCTGGGCCTCCACACTCCTGGGACTGTACACTCCTGGGTCTTCACACTCCTGGTCCTGCACACTCCTGGACCTGCCCTCTCCTTGTCCGGCCCTCAACGTTCCTGCCATCTCCTTTGTCTGCACACTCCTGGGCCTGCACACCCCTGGGCCTGCCCACTTTTGGGCCTGCACATTCCTGGGCCTGCACACTCCTGTGTCTTCACACTCCTGGGCCTCACAGTCCTGGACCTGCCTTCTCCTTGGCTGGCCCTCAACATTCTTGCCCTTTCTTTGTCTGCACACACCTGGGCCTGCACACTCTTGGGCCTGCCCTCTTTTGGGCCTGCAAACTCCTGTTTCTGCACACTCTTGGGCCTGCACAATCCTGGGCCTGCCCTCTCCTATGCCTGCACGCACCTTGGCCTGGACACACCTTGGCCTCCACACTCCTGGAATGCCCTCAACTGTCCTGCCTTCTGCTGTGTCTGCACACCCCTGGGCCTACACATTCCTGTGCCTGCTCAATCCTGTGCCTGTACAATCCTGGGCATGCACACACCTGGCTTGCCCTCTCCTGGGACTGCAGAATCCTGGGCCTGCACACTCCTGGACCTGATCTCACCTGGGCCTGCACCCACTTCGGCCAGCCCTCTCCTGGGCCTGCAGACAATTGGCCTGTACAATACTATGTCTGCACACTCCTGGGGCTGCACACTCCTGTGTCTGCACATTCCGGGGCCTGCACACTCCTGGGCCTGCACAAAACTGGGCCTGCACAATTCTGGAGCTGCCTACTCCTGAACCTGCCTTCTCTTGGGCCGGCTCTCACCTGTACTGCCCTTACCTGAGTGTGCACAGCCCTGGGCCTGCACACTCCTGTGTCTGCACCCTTTGGGCTTGCAGAATCCTGGGCCTGCACACCCATGGGCCTGCTCCCTACTGTGCCTGAACAAACCTGGTCCTGCTCCCTCCTGTGCCTGCAGAATCCAGATCCTGCTCACTCCTGGTTCTGCTCCCTACTGTACCTGCAGAGTCCTGGGACTGCACACTCCTGGGCCTGCAGACCCCTGGGCCTGCAACTCCTTGTCCTACCTTCTCCTGTGCCTTTACACTCCTGATCCTGCCCTCTAATGGGCCTGCACACGCACGGGCCTGCCATCTCCTAGGCCTGCACACAGTTGTGAATGCACAATCCTGGACCTGCACAATCCTTGGCCTGCTACCTCCTGTGCATTTACACTCCTGATCCTGGCCTCTGCTGGGCCTGCAAACTCATGGGCATGCACACTCCTGGGACTACCCTCTTCTGGACCTGTGCTCACATGAGCCTGCCCTCACCTGGGCCTGCACAATCCTGTGCCTGCCCTCTCCTGGGCCTGCACTATACTGGGCCTGCACACACATGGGCCTGCACAAAACTGGGCCTGCACACTCCTAGAGCTGCCCACTCCTGAACCTGCCTACTCTTGAGCCGGACCTCACCTGTCCTACCCTCACCTGAGTGTGCACACTCCTGGGACTGCACACCCCTGTGTCTGCACACCTTTGGGCTTCCAGACTCCTGGGCCTGCACACTCATGGGCCTGCTCCCTACTGTGCCTGAACAAACCTGGTCCTACAACCTCATGTACCTGCAGAGTCCTGGGACTGCACACTCCTGGGCCTGCAGACCCCTTGGCCTGCAACTCCTTATCCTGCCTTCTCCTGTGCCTTTACACTCCTGATCCTGCCCTCTACTGGGCCTGCACACTCCTTGGCCTGCTACCTCCTGTGCCTTTACACTCCTGATCCTGGCCTCTGCTGGGCCTGCACACAGATGGGCCTGCCCTCTCCTGGGCCTGCACACAGTTGGGACTACACACCCCTTGGCCTGCACACTCCTGGGCCTGCTTCCTCCTGGGTATGACCTTTCCTGTTTCTGCACACTCCTGGGCCTATACTCTCCTTGGCCTACTCCCACCTGTACCTGCACACTCCTGGGCCTGCACACTCCTTTGCCTGCTCCCCCCTGTGCCTGCACACTCCTGGGCCAGCACAGTCCTGGGCCTATCCACTCATGGGCCTGCTCTCTACAGGTCCTGCACACCCCTGGGCATGATCGAACCTGTTCCTGCACACTCTTGGGCCTGAAGACCTCTGGGCCTGCAGACTCCTGTGCCTGCTATCTCTTGTGACAGCACACCCCTGGGCATGCACACTATTGGGCCTGCACAATCCTGGACCTGCACACTCCTGGGCCTGCACAATCCTGGGCCTGCTTCTTCCTGGGTCTGACCTTTCCTGTGTCTGCACACCCCTGGGCCTGCACTCTCCTTGGCCTGCTCCCTCCTGTGTCTGCACACTCCTGGGCCAGCACACTCCTGGGCCTATCCACACATGGGCCTGCCCTCTCCTGGTCCTACACAATCCTGGGCCTGATCGATCCTGTGCCTGCACACTCCTGGGCCTGTACACCCCTGGGCCTGCAGACATCTGTGCCTGCTCTCTCTTGTGACAGAACACCCCTGGGCATGCACAATATTGGGCCTGCACATTCCTGGGCCTGCACATTCCTGGGCCTGCTACCTCCTGTGCCTGCACACACCTGGGCCTGCTCCCACCTGTGCCTCCACAGTCTTGGGACAGCACACTCCTGGGCCTTCACACACCTGGGCTGCACCCTCTTGGACATGCCGTCTCCTGGGCCTGCACACTCCTGGGCCTGCACACACTTGGGCCTGGACACTTCTGTTTCTGCACACTTCAGGTCCTGCCATCTCCTGTGTCTGCAACCAGCTGGGCGTGAACAGTCCTGGGCCTGCACACTGCTGTGTCTGCTCAACACCGGGCCTGCACACTCCTGTGTCTGACACTCCTGGGCCTCCACATTCCTGGGCCAGCACAAACCTGGGTCTTCTCCTGGCCTGCACAATTCTGGACCTGACCTCTTCTTGGCGGGCACTCAAAATTCCTTCCCTCTCCTTTGTCTGCGCACTCTGGGGCTTGCTCTCTTTTGGGCTTGAACAATCCTGGGCCTGCACACCCCTGGGTCTTCACTCTCCTGGGCCTTAACACTCCTGGACCTGCCCTCTCCTTGGACGGCCCTCAAAATTCCTGCCCTTTCCTTGGTCTGCACACTCCCAGGTCTGCACACTCCTGGGCCTGCCCTCTCCTATGCCTGCCCACTCCTGGGCCTGGACACACCAGGGCAACCAAACTCCTAGAATGATCTCAGTTGTCCTGCTCTCAGCTGTGTCTGCACACCCCTGTGCCTGAACATTCCTGTGCCTGCTCCATCCTGTGGAAGCACACTCCTGTGTCTGAACACTCCTGTGCCTGATACATCCAGTGCCTGTTCCCCCCTATGCCTGTACAAACCTGGGCATGCACACACCTTGCCGGCCCTCTCCTGGGACTGCAGATTCCTGGGCCTGCACAATCCTGGAACGGCTTTAACACACAATTATCTCTCAGAACGGAGCATGGGGAGAGACGCTCATTCATCTTGCAAAAAGTGAAGGGGTTGCAGGAGAAACACATACTCTGGCATCTCAGCCTGTATCCTAGTGTCGGTTTGAATTCCCTGCAGTTTTCACTGAAAAACCGATTTGGAGCATTTAACACCCAATATATATGTATGTAGTGGAGTTTGTAACTGAAAGGAAACTATGTGTTCCCAACAAGCTACGTGAAGGACGGCTTTCACACATAATTATCTCTCAGAACTTAGCATGGTGAGAGACGTTCGTTCATCTAGCAAAATGGGAAGAGATTGCAGGAGAAACACTTTCTCTGGTTTCTCACTCTGTTTCCTACTGGCAGTTTGAAGTTGCTGCAGTGTTCACAGTAAAACCGAATTGGCGCCTGTAACTACCCGTATATATATATGTATTGGAGTTTTCAAATGAAAAGAAACTTTGAGCTTCCAAGAAGTTAAATGAAGGACGGCTTTCACACTCAATTATCTCTCAGAACACAGCATGTGGAGTGACGTTCGTTTATAAAGCCCAAAGGGAACTGGTTGCAGTAGAAGCACTTACTCTGGCATATCAGTCTGTATCCTAGTGTCGGTTTGAGTTTCCTGCAGTTTTCACAGTAAAACCGATTTGGAGCTTTTACCACCCCAAATATATGTATGTAGTGGAGTTTGCAACTGAAAGGAAACTTTGTTTTCCTAACAAGCAAGGTGAAGTGCGGCTTTCAAACACACTTATCTCTCAGAACAGAGCATGTGGAGACACGTTCGTTCATCTAGCCCAAAGGGAACGGTTTTCAGTGGAGACGCTTACTCTGGTTCCACAGTCTGTTTGCAAGTGCCGGTATGAAGTTCCTGCATTTTTCACTGTAAAACCGACTAGGAGCTTGTACCTCTTCATATTGATGTATGTAGTGGAGATTCCAACTGAAAAGAAACTTTGTGTTCCCAACAAGCTAGGTGAAGGGTGGCTTTCACACACACATAAACCTCAGAACTGAGCAATAGGAGAGACGTTCGTTTATCTAGCTCAAAGGAACTGGTGGCAAGAGAAACGCTTACTATGCTTTCTCAGTCTGTTTCCTAATGCCGGTTTGAAGTTCCTACAGTTTTCACTGTAAAACCGAGTTGGAGCCAGTACCTCTCCATATATATATATATATGTAGTGGAGTTTGCCAGTGAAAAGAATCTTTTTGTTCCACACAAGATTGGTGAAAGTAGGCTTGCATACACCCTTTTCTCTCAGAAATGAGCATGTGGAGATATGTTCGTTCATTAGTACAAAGGAACGGGTTGCATGAGGAACACTACTCTGGTTTCTCAATCTGTTTTCTAGTGCCGGTTTGAAGTTCCTGGGGTTTTAACTGTAAAACCCACTAGGAGCTTGTACCTCTTCATAAAGATGTATACAGAGGAGATTCCAACTAAAAAGAAATTTTGTGTTCCCAAAAAGCTTGTTGAAGGAGGGCTTTCACACACAATTATCTCTCAGAACTGAGCATGGGGAGAGACGTTCGTTTATCTTGCCCAAAGGGAACGTTTTGCAGTGGAAACACATACTCTGGTTCCACAGTCTCTTTCCATGTGCTGGATTGAATTTCCTACAGTTTTCACTGTAAACCCGACCAGGAGATTGTACATTTTCATATAGATGTATGCAGTGGAGATTCCAACTAAAAAGAAATTTTGTGTTCCCAACAAGCTAGGTGAAGGAGGGCTTTCACACAAAATTATCTCTCAGAACTGAGCATGGTGAGAGATGTTCGTTCATCTAGCACAAAGGGAAGGGTTTGCAGGAGAAAAACATACTGTGGAATCTCAGTCTGATTCCTAGTGACAGTTTGAAGTTCCTGCAGTTTTCACAGTAAAATCGAGTTGACGCTTGTAACTACCTATATATATATATATATGTAGAGGACTTTTCAAATGAAAAGAAATTTTGAGTTCCCAAGAAGCTAGGTGAAGGACGGCTTTCACACACTCTTATATCTCAGAACTGAGCATGTGGATAGATTTCGTTCTTCAAGCCCAATGGGAACTGGTTGCAGGAGAAACAATTACTCTGGCATCTCAGTCTGTATCCTAGTGTCGGTTTGAGTTTCCTGCAGTTTTCACAGTAAAACCGATTTGGAGCTTTTACCACCCCATATATATGTATGTAGTGGAGTTTCCAACTGAAAGGAAACTTTGTTTTCCTAACAAGCTAGGTGAAGGACGGCTTTCACACACACATATCTCTCACAACCGATCATGTGGTGAGATGTTCGTTCATGTAGCACAAATGAAACGGGTTGCAAGAGAAACAGTTACCATGGTTTCTCAGTCTGTTTGCAAATGTCGGTTTGAAGTTCCTGCAGTTTTCACTGTAAAACTGGCTAGGAGCTTGTACCTCTTCGTAAAGATATATTCAGTGGAGATTCCAACTGAAAAGAATCTTTGTGTTCCCAACAAGCTTGGTGAAGGACGACTATCACACACACATACCTCTCTCAAATTAGCATGTGGAGAGACGTTCGTTCATATAGCAGAAATGGATCGAGTTGCAGGAGAAACACTTACTCTGGTTTCTCAGTCTGTTTCCTAGTGCCGGTTTGAAGTGCCTGCCGTTTTCACTGTAAAACCGAGTTGGAGCTTGTACCTCCCCATATATATGTATGGAGTGGAGTTTGCAACTGAAAAGAAACTTTGTGTTCCCTTCAAGCTAGGTGAAGGACGGCTTTCACACACACTTATCTCTCAGAACTGAGCATGTGGAGACACGTTCGTTCATCTAGCCCAAAGGGAACGGTTTGCAGTGGAGACACTTACTCTGGTTTCACAGTCTGTTTGCAAGTGCCCGTTTGAAGTTCCTGCACTTTTCACTGTAAAACCGAAATGGAACTTGTACTTCCTCTTTCATATCTATGTAATGTTTGCAACTGAATAGAAACTTTGTGTTCACAATAAGGTAGGTGAAGGACGGCTATCACACACACTTATTTCTGAGAACTGAGCATGTGGAGAGACGTTCGTTTATGAAGCCCAAAGGGAACTGGTTGCAGGAGAATCAATTACCATGGCATCTCAGTTTGTATCCTAGTGTAGGTTTGACGTTCCTGCCGTTTTCGCTGTAAAACCGTGTTGGAGTTTTAACCACCCATTATATATGTATGTAGTGGAGTTTGCAACTGAAAGGAAAGTTTGTTTTCCTTCAAGCAAGATGAAGTACGGCTTTCACACACAGATATCTCTCACAACTGAGCATGTTGAGAGACGTTCGTTCATGTAGCAGAAATGGAACTGGTTGCAAGAGATACACTTACTCTGCTTTCTCAGTCTGTTTCCTAGTGCCGGTTTTAAGTTCCTGCAGTTTTCACTGTAAAACCGTGATGGAGCCTGTATCTCTCCACATATATAAATGTAGTGGTGTTTGCAACTGAAAAGAAATTTGTGTTCCCAATATGCTAGGAGAAGGACGGCTTTCACACTCATTTATCTCTCAGAACTGAGCATATGTAGAGACGTACTTTCATCTTACACCAAGGGAAAGCTTTGCTGGCAGAACTCTTAGTCTGGTTTTTCAGTTTGTCTCCTTGTGCCGGTTTGAAATTCCTGCAATTTTCACTGTTAAACTGAGTTGGAGCCTGTATCTACCCATATATATGTATGTAGTGGAGTTTGCAAAGAAAAGAAACTTTGTGTTCCCAACAAGCTAGGTGAAGTTAGGCTTTAACACACACTTAACTCTCAGAACCTAGCATGTGGAGAGACGTTCGTTTATCAATGTCAAAGGGAACAGGTTGCAGGAGAAACACTTTCTCTGGTTTCTCAGTCTGTTTCCTAGTGCCGGTTTGAAGTCCCTGCAGTTTTCACTGTAAAACCGATTTGAAGCTTGTATCTACCTATATATATGTATGTAGTCGAGTTTGAAACTGAAAAGAAACTATGTATTCCCAACAAGCTAGGTGAAGGACGGCTTTCACACACACTTATCTCTCAGAACTGAGCATGTGGAGAGACGTTCGTTCATCCAGCACAAAGGGAATGGGTTGCAGGAGAAACACTTCCTCTGGTTTCTCAGTGTGTTTCCTAGTGCCAGATTGATGTTCCTGCAGTTTTCACTGTAAACTTACTTGGAAATTATTCCTCCGCATATATTTGCTTATAGTGTAGTTTCCCACTTAGAAGAATTGTTTGGTCCCAACAATCTAGATGATTGAAGGCTTTCACACCCATTCAACCCTCCGAAGTGCGCGTGTGTATGGGCATTCGTTCAAGTAGTATAAAGAGAATGGGTAGCAGTAGAAACACTTACTGTGATTTCTCAATATCTTTCCTAGTGCCAGGTTGCAGTTCATGCAGTTTTCACTGTAAAACCAATTTGTATTTAGTACCACTGCATATATATTTGTAATGTGTGTTTCTCCACCTAAAAGAAACTATTTTTTCCCGACAAGCCTGGTGATTGACGGCGATCACACATATTCAATTTTCCGAACTATGAATATTCAGAAGTGTTCCTTCATCTGGCATACAGTTTATGGTTAACAGTGGAAAGACTTACTGTGATTTCTCAGTATGTTTCCTTGTGCACGTATGAAATCATGCAGTTTTCTCTGTAAAACCGTTTGGGACTAGTATCTCCACATATACATGTATGTATTGTATTTCTCCACTGAAAAGAGACTGTGTGTTCCCAAAAAGCTTGGTGATTGACGGCTTTCACACACTCTTATCTCTCAGAATTGTGCATGTGAAGAGGCGTTCATTCGTCTAGCTTCAAGAGATTGTAAAAGCGTTGATCATGGCCTATACTGGTAGGAAAAGAGTAAAGGGAAGATTTATTTAGGGACTTTATAGTTATGGTCAACAGAAATCACAGAATTTCATTTTCAGCAGTAGATTTCTTTTTTTTTTTTGAAGTTCAGAAATCTTAATCGTTTCCTGTATCTGGATATATATATATTGAATGTATTAAAGTGTTTGAGCAACTGCTTTAAATTAGAATAATTACTTTGCTTTTGGTCTTTAACCTAAGGGAATATCCAGAATTCCAGTGGCAGTTCAAAAACAAGGGCCTGTACCTTGCCTATTACATTTTTTAAGTACAGTATGAATAATTGTAGACTAGGGTACTCTGGATAACTGAAAAGCTGCTTGGATATGTTATATGTAAGTTATATTTTTCAAAAATTATAAATATCATAAAAATCAATCACCCTTTGAGATCTTTTAGGTATAATTTAATCTTTAATAATGTAGATTTAGATAGCCATTTTGTTTATGTACCACTTATGAAAATAAGTTGGCTTTATATAACTCCTTTGTAGATATATGATTTAAAAATTGTTTTTTTATCATTTGCTTGTTAAAAATAGGATATTAATTGCATAATATGTATTTACCTTCAAGTTCATACATTTTTCCCTATACTATCTTGATTTGTTTAGATAAGCTAACCCATTGTCTTATTTATTTTAAACACTCAGTATGTGCTTCTGTCTGTTGCTTTATTAGAGAGCAAGAATTCTTTATTATTTTTAATAAAATATATTTGCATGAAACTATACTGGTATTCTTTCTTTCACAAAGTCAAGCAATGATACCTGTTTTGTTAGATCAATTGTCGAAGCCTCTCAACTTCCAAAAGATTACATGGACAAAGTTAAAAACGTCATAAATGATCAACTAACAAAATATATTGTGTTCCTTGATTAAAGGTGTAAATATAGGTCAGTCTTAAATTCGGATGGAAAGCTCTTATGAATTGCATGAGTCTTCTCCAAAATTCTTTAATTTTGGCTTTAAACCCTCCAGTAAAATACTAGTTTGAAGAAAGAAGAAAGTCGAGAATAGATTCAATCCAAATTCTATGGGAATAAACAAAGCTAAATGTTTCAGTCATTTTTTGAAGCAGAACAGATATGTTTTCTGCACCATATGATTTTAATACTATTCATCTGTACATAAGGTTTTGACACCATGAGACCACAAGCCAACAAACAAGATCTCAGGCAAAGCAAGAAAAACAACTGAGGGGATTTTCTACTGCAAAATTTCCCCTAAGTAGAACTGTAATAGAGAACAAATCTGATGCCATATTGGATCTGTTCCTTCTGTTTGAAGCACTGCGCCCTGTTTTCCAGGCTTAATCTTGCTGGCTCTGCACCTTTTGTAAAACAATGTTGCCTTTAGCCTAAAACCTACAGGAACGCTAATTCTTGGGGACCTGACCTTTAAGGATGTTAGCACTTCTGCACTTATGCAGAGATGGCAAGTTGCAAAATAGAGAGTAACCTGTTTTGTTCGAGGTTTACAGGGACACCATAGACTGACCCACATGGATGGCTGCAAGAAAAAAGAATGCCTGCAGCAAGAAGTTTGCACAGCCAACCACACCCCCTCCCCTTTTTAGTTTAAAAGGAGCCTGATTTCTGACTTGGGCAAGAAGAATCTCCAGCACATTAGTCCCCCAACTTCTTGGTCTGCCAGCTTTCTGAATAAAGTTACTATTCCTTGCCCCAAAACCTTGTCTCCTGATTTATTTATTTATCCCTGTTGTGCAGTGAACAGAACAAGTTTAGCCTCGGTAATAGAACCAACTATGTCATTCCCTCTGATGTGAAATCTCTCTGGGTGTACACGTGCTTGCCTGGTGGTGGTGGTGGTGGTGGTGGTGGTAGACATAAATGTTTCACTACTTCTGAATTCAATAGGCTAAAATTTCCTGCTATTTAAGTCAACTCTAGACTTTTACAGTCTCACCTGCAGATGTGCTTCTCGAAGCTACAAAAATTCCAACAATGAAAATAATTCTATTGTCTCCAGACAAGATAATTTTCCTCAAAACTGAGCAGCTCTGAGACACACTTCAGGAGTACAGATAGATGCAGTGTGCTTCATTTCCCATGCTGTTCCGACACAATTTTCCGCTTATATCAAAGTAAATTAAAATCCGTCTTCAATAGCAGATGCTCTGGCATGATACAACAATATCAATTCCACGTATTTATTGAGCCAGAGCAGCTTTAGAATAAATTATTTTATACCAAACTCCTGCTTGATGTCCTGTCTTCTCCCTGGTGGCTAATTCCTTCTTCATTCTTCCTAAAAGTTCTCCTGTTATGGGAAGTTAGCCTTTACTGTGCACATTCAATTGGGAAGACACAAATTAAATATGTTAGGGGATGACATGCATATTTAATTCTTACTTATACATATATACAAACACACAGGACCTGTGTCTTGGAAGACGTCACTTCCTAATGTGGACAAGAGGATGGTCTATAGTTCAATCAATGACCTAAAAGCAGTTTTCTAGGATATAATAAAGCAATGCTTGAGTTATGAGACAGAACAACCCCTGGATATGAATCAGTGGCACCAATCAGCGGGTGCACATGCGTGCACACACACGCCCATGCACACGGAGCAGCCTTGGAGACACTCCATCTGTGCTGATGGAGCAAAGTCATGCTGGGGAGATCAGGAAAAAGTGCATAATACAATCAAACCAGGACACCTGTGTAATGAGGAATAGGAGTCAATTGAATTTTCTTTTTAGCTGAAAGTCAAACAAAAACACTTTTAGATTCAAACGTCATTGCTAAAAATTTCCTTAAAGCACAGGAGCCTGTTTTCCTGCCTTGCTTAGTGTCATATGGCATATTAAACATGACAGATTCATACTTCTCTGACTGTGGAACGGGAAAGGCCTTGCTGTCATATTTCTGAACATTAGTCTATGTTTTGCAGCACAGTGGGTACTGAAAATGGGGCAATTTGAGTGAATGAGAAAGGACATAAGCTAGCAGGCAGTGACTGTGTGTGATTTGCCAACTTTCTCCAAAAAGTAGGGGTAGCAAGCAAATCAGATAAATTGAGGGTTCTTGAGGTGGGGAGTCGTGTGGGCTGACAGATGGGTGGTCCCAGGTAGCTTGTTTTACTGCGTAAAATAGTGACTATGATCCAGACAGTGACACATTGTCAAATTCTTGTTCCTGTAGCTTTGATTCCTGGCCAAGTCTGTGCAGCCAATTTTATCGATGGTGCATAATGATGTTAACTAACATTCCCTGAGGACCAGGTTGTGTGACTTCCATGCATTGACTCACTGAATTCCCTTTGTGGTACATAACAATCTTAAAATATGCAGCAGGGAATTATTCTGTCTGCAGGTGATAAAATGAAGCTCTGAACTGTTGAAGCCTGGCCCAAAATCATGCAGATGGGAAGACGCCATTCTGGGAGCTAATCTCGGGCCAGACTACAGAACCTGAAGGGCCCAGCAAGTCCCCTCACCGAGGAACCTGGCCCGCAGCCACTGCCAGGCCCTGTTCTGTTTCTATGAGTGCTCATAGGAAAATACCAGGGACTCAGGGTCAATGTGACTTGATTAAGAAATTCAAACTGGGATAACCTTTTGTTGGGGACTGTAACCTGGGAGTGAAACTGACAGTGAAGTAAGGGAGGAAACAGCCCTGGTTGTAAGAATATTTCTAGGGAAGAAGGCTCCCTGAGGGGCTGGCATGGGAATCGCTGTGGTTGCGAGCCCCCTGTTGCCCTGTGGGGGTGCGGGCAGGGAAGGAGAGAGACTGTTCAGACTGGTCATAGTCACTAGAGTTTGTAAACAGCTGAGTTCTGTTCCCTCACAGCTCAGACACATGAAGGACATGAGGATGCTTAGTTAATGACCAACAGTGGGTAGCAAAGGCCAAGAGTGGGGTGGGGAGGAGAGATGGGACCACCTTCTGGAAGAACCTCTGCCCCAGGGGACCAGAAAGGTAATGAATGATTGGGGATGCACAAAGGTTTTATATGGCCTCATCAGGTAATTCCTACTTTAAACTGATAGTCTGGAATATATGGTCAAATACAGTGAAATGACTGCTTTTATTTTAGGTTCTACAAACTCTTAAATGGATAGATTTCTATCTCCATTATACAAGCACTGCTGGGTAACCTTTGTAGTCATGTGAGGATCAAAAGAGTGATTACTTATTAACACTATTACCATGCTTCTAATGAATTAACACTTCAGCAACAGTATAATGGCCACGCTTCTTAACAACTGCCTCTGTAAGAGCTCTTGAAAGTCACAAATAATAATTATAAAGAAAATATATTAAAAATAATAACAATTAGAGTTGGAACAACTATGTTGTTTATAATGATGATAGTGTTAGCATCTCCCTCTCATATTAAACAATACCCAACACTGGATTCCTTAGGAAGCAACACCAATGTATTTTTGGACTCTTCAAGTTCTTCACCCCATGAAGCCTGTTTACTCACATTGGTCCGCCACAGCCAGAATTGCTGTTTCTTGCATGGTGGGCTGCCATGCTGCGATTTCCTGGGCTTTTTCTGGCACCATGCGTCTATACCGGGTAGTCAAGTTTCCACGTACCCACTCTGATTTCCAATATATTGTTCTCCAGGGCCAACAGAGGGGCCACTGGAAAGAGGCCACAAATAAGGTGGTGAACCCAAACTGAATACCTGTTGAAGGAATGGGCACACAACATGGAGTGCTGGATGGATGGAAGGACAACATAAATTCCTTTACTCCTGTAAAGAAAGAGGCGCAAATGGTGAACTAAATCCCAAAGAGAAAAGACATTCATGGTAATAATAATGTTCAACAGTGAAAGAATCCAAACAAAAGGCAAATATAAAATCTCTGGGAAGAAGACTAATTAAAACCTGTTTCTTTCACGTATATACCCTTAGTAGGAATAACATACTTAAAAATCTTTAACCAACCATAGTTATTCGCTGATAATAAACTTGTGAATCTTGAAGCATATTATTCACTCTCAGTGTTGAAATAATACAATCTTGGAAGATGATTTTTAATTGAGGATTAAAAAAAGAATATTGTGGATGTATCTAACAATTTAAATAGAAATAGGAAATGTACCTTGGGAAAGCTCTGCATAGAGGATGTTGGAGGAAATGCACTGAAAATAGGAAAGTGAGCAGGCTCCCTTGAGTCTGGGAAGGTGAGTGCAGCACATTCAGAGTGTCTATGAAGTTATTACAAGTCACAGAAAGGTATGCAATTAAAGTGTCTTCATAAGCAAAATGTCCTTCTTCAGGAATTTTTATCTTGATATTTCTATGGTCTGTGTGGTCGCAGGAAGTCAAAGTTATGGTGATGGCTTAGAATTTCTTTTCTCTCTGTAATTTATAGGGCATTGCTACAGATGGGGCAGCAGAGATCTGCGGTAAGCTGTTCCATGGGGTGGGGGAGCGGTTAGAAATGATAAGGCCAGGGATCTAAAAGACTTTTAGACCCTTCCCTCCTAACTGGCAGACCTTGAAAGTAAACTAGCACAGGTATGTAACTAAGACATTGGATGAGAGGCAAATTTATACTCCCTTTAGTGTTACTGCTCAGTCAAGGGGTAGGGACCACTCTGGCCAGGAATTCCAAGACCATGGATGGGGTGGATGGGTAGGAGGAGCTGACATTTGCTTCTGACCTGAGAGGCAGGGGTGTGTTGCAGAAAAGCAAACAGTGCTGGAAAGATGCAGAAGGTCCACAGCCCAAAAGGAGCTGTCATATTCAGGGAAGTCAGAGAGCAAGAACCAGAGTTAGTGATGCCACAGAGTCAGCAGTGTGGCAGCAGTGATGTCAGTATCTGTGTCCATAACCCACCTAACCCTACATGAACTTATCTGCCTACAGGGGGCAGGTAAGTAGCAGAAATGTGTGGAGTGGGTGCAGCCTCTGGCAAATTGGTAAGTGGACATCCTAATGAAATGCACTGCTCAAAGTCACCATATTGGAAATAGGGCCTCACACTGTCAGATCTCCTTCTTATTCAAGAGAAGCCAGAAATTAAGAGTTTATTAGCAATCAACCCAGCTCAAAACCTAGAAAACGTAACATTTATAATGACAAAAAAGGCACAGACTATTCAAAAATAAATTAGTGAAAAATATTAAGATGATTCTGATAAATGGGGACTTAAAAAAAGAAAAAAAAAGATTATTGAATGAACAGTAGAATGCACCATCCTCTTCAGTGGGCAGACTCAAATTTGGGGGACATAGAACATTTTTTCTCCAAAATAAATTTAGTATCTAAATGCAAATTTAGTTAATAATCCCAAATAGATTTAAGAAAAAAATCTGAAAGGTGATCCTAAATTTATTCCAGATATATACACATATATACAAATAAAATAATGAGGAGGGATGTTTGAATTTGTAGTATTAGTGACATTCTGGAAAAGGATAAAATAGGACCAACTCTAGGAAGTATTAATCTATGGTCATGGAAACAGTATAGAAATAGTGCACTGAGAGTATGAATGAAAGAGATTACATTTCAAGAATACACGTGGATATTTATGAGATTTTAGTAATATTATAAAACTGACACTTCAAATCAGTGGATTCAAATACTGGAGTAATTAGCTACATCATTGGAAGTCCTGGTACAGTGTCCTCATTTATCACATTAAAATAAATTCCAGATAATTTTTTAATTAAAAAATAAAACACCAGAAACAACCCAACATGATTTAATCTGTTCAGATATTCAAGCGAGAAGAACTTTCTAAAAAGCTTTTGGAATAAAGCCCAAAACAGCAGAGGCCTAGCAACTCAGCAAGACCAGAAACGCCCACTGTAAAACAAAACTAACCCTCGCCCAACCCTCTCTCACGGCCCTGTATTGCTTTCTGATACGTTCTACACTTTCTTCTTTCCCTTAAATTCCAGTTTCTTGGAGAAGTGCCTGCGATGATGACTCCTCCAGGGCTCAGATCCCTGCATCCCCCACGGCCCTCACCGTGGCACTGAGACAGTAGTTGCACTGCCGGTGGCTGCGTGCTTCAAACCAGTTGGCATTTTCAGCTCCTGTTTATTTGATTACCAGTTAGCTTTTGACGTGGGCAAATATTTTCCTCTCAGTGGAATATTTTCCCCCCTTAATATTTGTTTTACTTAAATAAATTTAAATGCCCAGGCAGAAAAGTGTGTGTGCACATATGCACACACACAGATACACACAGATCTGTTTTTTAAAGTCTACCTAAGTATAGTCCTCCTCCTCCTTTTCCCCAGTCTTGTCAATTAAAGGTGGGCTTTAGCCCTTGCTTTTTTGCCCCACACACTCCCCTTTCTCACTATGCTCCTTTTAGTCAGTGTTCAAATCCCTCTTAAGCCAGGTTACAGCCTTCTCTGTGTTGCCTCAACTAGTTTTCTCTCAACTTCTCTGCTATTCTTCTTTCTCTTGGTGGACCTCTCTTCTCCCATTTGCCATGTACATGGCCCTTTTCCCCAGGGCCTCGTCTTCAGTCCTCCACCTGGCAGGACTGAATCACCCGCACGGCCTCACCCACAGCTCCTCTGAGCTCCTGGCTGGTGAATCCAGCTTAACAACGGACATCACCCCTCAGATGTCCCATAGACATTTCACAATTAAAATGCCACACACAGAAGCATCTCCTTGAAACCAGCTCCTGCCCTTACACTCCCCCTGCAGATCCACTCTCCAGATGGGTCACTGGAAAGTCACCTCAGCAGCTCTGTGGCCAGCCACCCCGGGTCTGCAGTCCCCTCTGTAGCAGTCACCACTTCTGCTGCCCATGACTCTCTCCCTCTGCCCAGGGCCTCTCTGCAGGCGTTTGCCACTTGTTGTCTGGGTTACCTGGGTGGTCCCCCAAATATCCTTTACCCCCAAAATATGGGCCTCCCCCCAAAAATAGTATCTTCCATTCTGCTGCCAGTATAACCAGATATTCTTCAACGTAATCATTATGCAATTCTCTTGCTTACATATATTCCAATATATCCCTGTTTCTTTAAGAATACATTCAAGTCTAAGCACACAAGGCCCATCGTGACAGAGGCCTTGTGCACCAGATACTCCCACCTTGGATACTTTGTTCTAACCCTACTTGTTATTCTTCAGTCTGGCCAAGCCGCTTCATGCCGTGTACTCTTATATGTCTCTACCTGTCTGCATGAAGTGTCCACTCCCTCTACCACACATTAGAGAGCTAACTTCCTTTCACCTTTCAAAATTCAGTTCAAATATTTCCAGCTCTAGGAAGTCCAATTTGTGTTCACCTGCTTAGCAATCCATCAACTACTTGCCAAGTCTTGCCTGGCCTGGGGATTGCAGACACCGAGTCTTACCTGTCTTGGTCTCCCCAGCAGTTGATACAGTGTTTGGCATAGCAGGTGCTCAGTGTTTGTTGAATAGATAAACGAATGAATCAGTAAAGAGATGAGAGGTCTACAATCCCCCCCAGTTACTCAGCTGCCATTTTGGAAAGTTCATTCTGCAGAGTTAAGGAAATGTCTGTGCAGGTGGTGGGCAGACAGAACAGAGGTGAGGGCATGGGGGAGACAGGCCTGGTCCTGGACAGTGCAGGAGAGGCATGGGGGGGGACAGCACTGGAGAGAGAGGGAATGGGGGGTCAGGTGCAAGGAGATGTTGAAGAACAACTGATATTAACTGCAGCAAATTAAATGGAGAACATAATATATGAAGGGAAGATCAAGTTAACACAGCAAGGGTGGAAAAGGCAGTACCAGAGACAAAGAGCTCTCACTTCATCCCTCACTGCATTTCACTTATGCCACCCGCCCTCTGGGAAGGCAGCACCAAATTCTTGAGAGACTGGTGTTTGTGCTGTGGGTGCTGTAAGTAAGAAACAGTATCTTATGGCTTCCAGATTTTAAGACTGATAGATTATTTCTCTTATATCCCATGTCTGAGTTCTCAGACAGCAGGATCTTTCGCTGGTGGGGGGAGAGCTATTGTGGTTAACAACTCAGGGTTACTCTAATAATCTCAAAGGACAGTGGGGAATTCACTAAAACAAATAAAAGAGAAATTTCACTCAGAAAAAACCATATGCCATATATAACCTTATGGGGGCCTTGAGGGCAATGTTACCGCCAACTCATCTAACAGCTGTATGTAAGTGTGCTGAAACTCCAAGCTCAAGTCACTTAAACACGTATGAGATCCAGGGTCCAGGCTGTGGTGCTCCAGACATGGACGGGAAGATGAAAAGCCTGACTACTTCCTCCGACAGGATCAGTCCAGCCACGGAGCACAATGGACACGGACACGATCACGCACCATCAAGACAAGAACCAAGTGCAATTCATGCCTAGAGAGGAGAGCAGAAAATCTCTAAAAAGTGGAGGGCTTCCTGCCAAGGCTTGGCAAGAGCCCTTCCAGGCAGAAAAGCAGAGAAAGGTACTTCAGGCGAAGGAGACTAGTGTTGGTGGCTGGGTGTGACGCCTAACGAAGCACGGGTGGAGGGATCCAGGGTCATCAGTAAGTAGCTCTTCCCCTTCAGCAGCTAAGAGGCATAACTAAAAGGCAGGTGGGGTGTCATTAATGATCATGGGGAAAACTGGGAGGAGGAAACTGAGGTCAGGAGATCACCACCAAAGGCACTTTATTTTAGAGGAACAAAAATAATTCAAAAAGCACTTGGAAATTCTATCTCCCATGAACGAAAAGAACACAAAATAAGTTTCACTCCAGCATTGAATACAGAATAACAGACTGCTTACCCTCAGAAATGGATTGAATTTTCTAATTCATTAGGAATTATTTAGATAATAGGAAAATGAATAAATCTGAAAAATCTCTCTAGAATAGCTGTTAATCCATCCTGTTATGTAGGGTAGAGTTAGGCTGAATTATTTAATAAGTATTTTAATGAGACTACAAAGTTCTAAAAGTCCTATAAATTTCTCCCAAAAGCGTACAACTTTTCCTTTCAATGACCTTCATTTGACTTAATTAGAACAATAATTTTTTCCAAGGCTTTTTTCGTGTGTGTTAAAATACCAAATGATATGCTGCCTTCAGAATGTTGTTGTTATTATTAATGCTGATAATAGCCCCAATAAGACATATTTACAAATATGACTCATTTTGGAGTAACAGGTCATTGGCTTAAAGTCCTTTTGAAAATAAGCAGAATAAACGAATGTAATTTCTACACCAGGGACAGCAGCTGCACCCTTAATGGAACCTGGTCACTAAACACAATAAAATCAAAGATGAAACTCAAATCAGACCCCAGGCAACAAAGCATAGCTGACTGAAGATGCCACAAGATGAGCTTTCATTCACCAAGGGAACCAGATGTGTTTCCATATACAATATATATTTTTAAAACCAATTATTTTATATATAGAATGTAATTTAGGAGAAAGAAAACTCCCTCTATCTGTAGACTTATAAACAGGAAGCACAAAGGGTGCCTTTGCAGACATGAACCCGCATGCATAAATGCAAAGCCTATTGACCAAAATCCTTTCCTGTTTCCTAAGCTTAAATATAAATAAATAAATAAAACTAATTTAAGGCAGTTATGAGCTGAAATGGCTCAGATACAAAACTTGCACATCATCAGCCTTCTAGTAGCTAAAAGTGTGCCATGCATAATAGAAAAGATGAAGTTTCCTATGGAAATCTATTTTGAGATGCAACAATTTAAAGGCAACTGAGAGCTCAAAAGCAAGTTCAACCAAAGAGAAACAGAGCCCAAGCAAATGTACAGAAATGGACAAAGACATTGGAGAAGGAGGGGATCTGTGTTCTACCAATACTCCATATCAGCAAATTCATCCTGAATTCAAACCAGCGATGTGCCATGAGGTCACTCAAGGAACCAGGCAGAAACGATCAGCCAGAAGAAATAGGAACAATGTGAAAGGCAGGTGTGACATGTGGAAGGGGTGACCCTGTGAACCTTGCTGCCATGGATGCTCTTGCGGGCTTTCTGCACAGGCTGGCTGGCTCACATGACTCTGTTTAGAAGGATATCAGCCAACAGCTGTGCCACACGGGCTACAGCCCGAGCTGAGTCACATCTAGTTACGGTTCTGAGTTCATCTTTAGACAACATGACCAGAAGGATCTGAGAATCAATGGTGGAGACATACCTGAATATTCATTCCATTTCATTCCTTGGCAGTAAATCTTCAGCTTTCTACAACATAAATATTGACAAAGATACACACAGGCACCCTATTTGAAAGCCTGACTGCATAATTGCATCTAATGGAGAAAAGCGGGCTCCATTTCGGTGTGGTAAGTCATTGTTTGGCTCGGTAACCGATGCTTCTGAGACCCAAAGCATATTCTAGTATAACCGACAACACAGAAGTCTCCACTGATGACTTATTCATTTCGGGGTATTCATAAAATAACCCCAGTTTGCCCATGGGATACAGATGGTTGTCCTGTTCCCATCGTGGGGTGGTCTGTTCTGCTCCCGAAACTGTGGCACCATTAGATTCATGGCCCAGCTGCCAAACATATCAAATTATAAGGCAGGATATTATCAGACCAAGGTCATAAAAGTATTACTGACATTTCAAGCTGAACACATCATCTTCCCAAGAATTTAATTTCTTGTTTTCAGGATAAATTTCTTTTTATTGCTGCCTCTGTACCCTCAAATATTGTGAAAACTAGTCCTGACTACGTACCTTGGATTTAGCAAAATTGTAGCGACGACTACTACTTTATCTCCTACCTCCTTTTCAGGTGGGCATTTTAGCTTTTAGAAGATGCCTTCCCTCATTTGTCTTTTTTACCCCCATTTCCCTGCTATTATCCACCATGACCTTTCCAGTCTGAAAATCATCAGAGAAAATAAGAAATATAGGGTCTGTGAGCTGGTGATAAGTGCTGTGGAGGAAAATAAAGGAGGGCGAGGAATGTGTGGTAGGGAGGAGTGGGGCTGGGGCAGTGACCTTTGAATAAGGCAAAGACGGAGGCAAAGGGGCGGGCTGAGGCGGGGCAGAGGGAACAGTGATCACAGGCCTGGAGGCCCTCACGCTGGGCAGACAGCATGGAGACTGGTGTGGGCCACAGTGAATAGGAAATAAGTGGTGGTTTTGGGGGTGGAGCCTTAGAGGCTGCCGTGAGGTTGTGGGCATTTTTCCTTCTGAAGGAATTGCAGAGCCATGGAGGGTCACCAAGCAAAAAAGTGATACTCTAATGTTGGATAGAACAGGTCCAAGACCCTAATTTAAGCAGAACAAATCAAGGGCCAAAGAAGTGACTTGCCACCTGAAATTCAGTGCAGAGCTTGAAAGAAACACAGCCTCGACTCGCCACCCAGTGCTCTGCCCCCTTCTGGATGCTGTCCCACAGAGCTGTCTCTAAGGTTATGTTTCTTCCTCACTCAGAGGCTTGTGGGCCAACTGAATGCGTCCCCCTTTTTCAAATGGCAATTTGTCCTGAAAGGAAATCAGAGTTGGCAGTGAAACAATGCATGAACCTGTAGCCTACAGAGCTGTTGTCCCTGAAAGCAACAGCTGGCGCATGGCTTACTCGTGGAGTTCAGCAGAAGAGACAGAGCAACAACAGACTACTTAGGGTGTGGCTGAGCTTCGGCTGACTGCACTGCACGATTGGATGGATTTCAAATTTGGACAGTGAGGCGGCTTCTCACGAAAGGCAGGTGTATACATCATACATGTATGTATGCACATCTGTATGCACAGACGTCTGTATGCATACACACGTGGACACACACAGAGTACATGATGTGACTTGTAAAGAGCTGTCCCTGCTAGGTTTCCCACTGCCTCTGATCTCAGCGTTAACCTTTTACTGGCCATCCTCCAAGGCTTGTTACGAGATTTCTTTGCAATGGAACATGCCCTTCGCTTCACAAACATTCCCCACCTCTTCCCATAACATTAGGGGAAGAGCAGGGAGCTCTGGGATATGGTGGGGATATGGACTCGAGATACCCCTGAATCTGAATCCACACTTCATGGCTTATTTGTTATTTAACTTTATTTACATTCCAAATGCAAATGTTGCAGATCTCAGAAGATGATTTACACTCACTGCTATGGCAGAATGTTGCGGTTAGTAGACCCACCACTGGATCCTTTTAATCAACATGTTCTTCCAATAATTCAGATATTATTGTATCACAAATGCCCATTTCTATATTTTGATATCTGCTTTTCAGTATAATTATCTTCCTTCTTTATTCTCTAAATCTTATGATTTTAAAACATTTTTCTGAGAAGTGGTCCACAGGCTCTACTTATGATAAGTTGATAAAGGGATCCTGGAGATCTAAACCACATTTAAATCCCAAGATAAACTCAATTGTGTCATATACATGGCTAGGTTTAGTCTGCTTATTTTGTTACTTTGTTTAATAATTTTTGTTTCAAACAACAAGATCCTACTGTATAGTACAGGGAACTACATTCAATAACTTTTAATTCCCTATAGTGGAAAAGTATATCACAAGGAAAAATATATATATGTATATGTGTATGTATAAGTGAATATATATATATATGTATGTATAAGTGAATCACTATGCTGTACACCAAGAATTAACACAATATTATAAACCAACTATACTTTCAACAAAAAAAGTTGATATAAAATTGGGAGATGAAATTTCCACCGCCCAGGCTGCTGTCAGGATGAAACGATTCAAAGCAGGCCAGGTATTAGCAACCCCCCTGACACATCAAAACCCCATGGGGGATCTTCCTTTTGAGCAGCACAGGCTAACCGGCTGTGGCCACCTGTAAATAGGGTTGAAGTTACTTAGACCCTTGGCTTGGGAACACCGTGGCCACAGGGGTGGGGGTCACTGCAGCACCTACGAGAATGACGGGGCCAGCCTGCTGCTGAAGCTGCTCCCCAGGCTGCAGCCCGGAGCGCTGCAGGCAGGTCTGAGGTCCAGCCGGGAGCGCGCAGCTCCACAGCCCCTCGAAGCCCTGCGGTGCGGGTGGCGCTGGGACCGTGCTCTGCCATCACCCTTCCTGGCAACGAGACTCGGGAGACTCCTGGAGGAATTTTTCTCTGCCTCATGCTTCCTGTCTCAGCCTCTTGTGGAATCCGATCCATGCCCCAGGGAAGAAGGGCTTTAACGCCCCTGGACTCAAATCCATCACGGTATGGATCCAGGATGAAACATCCATGTTAACTCACCTGGCGCTCCCTTCTTGTGCTGAACTGCCCTCCCCCGTCGATGGCATTAGGTCATATTAGAAGTCCCGACTTGCTTGTCCTTAGCCAAGGCTCTGAGCCTCTTGCTCAGTCTCCCTGGGTGGAACCACTCATCTGTGGCAGAAAAGCTTGAGCTGTCGTCTACCCATCATTTTCCTTGGCCTTTTGGGTTTTCTGTTGGGTTATGGTTCTCGTGCAGGGATATCAATCTGCACATGAGAAGAACCTGTAGGCATTTTAAAAAATACCGACACTGGATCCGCCCCCCTTTCCAGCCAAGGCTGTAAGCTTTCTCCCTCTAGCAGGGGTTACACAATCATTTGCTTGGGAATTGACCACACATATTGGCATAATCATAGTAAATTGCCCTTTACTCAGTGCTTGCCCCGTGGCATTTTCTAGTTCATGTTGTTTTTGTACCTTCATTATCACATCTAATCCCTACATTATGGATTATCACCATTTCTGTTGAGGACACTCCCCCTTGCTAATCTTGAATACAAGTATCTTTGATTTTCTTAATCTATTTCATTCCTGAGTTTCCTGTTCCTGAATTTAAAGAGTGAATTATGGACACATGTATTTAAGATTCTCTTATTATATGTATCTGACTCATCCTCTAACCAAATAATATCTGGAGAAGAGAGATAGTCTCTTTTAAACATTTGCTTTTTCTTATTATATAGTAGTGGATACACACGGTGGAAAATGTAGAAAACATATAAAGTAAGAAAATTACAGCCATACATTATCTAAACACCAAAGGACAATGCTATGTCATTTTGGGCATTTAACTATTTTTCTTAATATTTTATCATAAAATTTCCCTAGGCAAGTTGCTTAACCCTGGAATTGTACTAGCGTTTTGTCAAGTACAGAATAACATTCCCAGAAATGACCCCAATATCAAAATAGTGTGTGAGGCTGGGAAGGCCACAGGGCTCTCAGCTTATTCTCTGAGTCCTACAAAGAATGCTGTTAATTCACTGATGTCACGCATTCGATGCCTGTGAGTCGCTCACTCACTCAGCTGGCTCGGACTGACACCTACTTTATACCAGGTGCCGATCCACATGCTGGGGAGACCCCAGAGGGAGCCTGGATCACGGCATCACTGTCCTTCTTCATTTGCTCCCAGAATCCTACTCAAGAAGACACAGAGTCAGAGACACTCAACCACGCTGATCTTGAGAGAGATAAAAGAGGTCACAGGCCAAGAGATTCAGGTGGCCTCTGGAAGCCAGAAAAGTCAAAGATACAGGTTCCCCTGAGGCCTTCAGAAACATCCCTGCCAATACTTTGACTTCAGCAGACTTCTGCATTCAAGAACCCTACGAGGTTAAATTTGTGTTGTTTAGTGGAGACTTTTTCTTTCTTCTTCTTACTACCATGACGTTCGGGGATACTTGTTACAACAGCAACAGAAAGTGAATACAGTAAGCTCTTTGAAATGTTCAGAAATTGCAGATAACACTGGACTGTCCACTTTGATGTGGGATTGGGCTTATGTGAAAATCAAAAAGACAGTGTGACCTTTGCTAACACAAGCTTTTCTCATTTTTAGGAAGAGAACAGTAAGTCAAAACCTCTGTAGTTATTATTTTAGACAAGTGTCTCTTAAAACATTATGTAACCCTGTGACTTAGGACCCCAAGAGAGTCTCTGTTCTTAGAAGAACATGGATTCAGAGAGATAGGGTCTTACATCTGAGTCCCACAGTGGTCTCTTATTGGCAATGAGAGCTTGGGCAAATCAGTTACCCTCTTTAAGCCACAGGATCTTCATTTGCAAAAGGAAGATAAGAATAAGGATTGTTTGGCTGATTAAATTGTACACACACACACACGCACACACACATATATGTACCACATTTAATACAGTGACTAGCACATACTAGGCACTCAACAAATTCCTGTTATGGATATTTAAATGCATGTATAAAAGGAGGAGAAAGTTGTGGGAACCTGTGGGAAAACTTAGTTCACAGACCTAAAAAGGGCCATTTCTCAAAGGGCTCTGATCAGTCAGTCCCCAGTGATGGGCTAATAAGCAGAAACTATAGCACTTGGGGATTTAAGTTAAACATAAAAAGGAAGGTATTTAAGCATAATTATTAAACAGCAGGTACGTTTTGCACTGTTGGCTGGATCATCTTATCTGGAGAGCTTTAATAAGGAGAGAGACTCCCCAGTTTTAGAGATGGGCACGCAGGAAAATGATGTGGATGGGTGGGCCGTTCTCACCCCAGGATCACATGACTGAGTACTCACAGAAGTAACACCTTTCGTATGTTATTCCAGGTGGACTGTCCTCCCATGATTATTGTCAGCTGTGTCATCAGTTCAAGGAGACAGCCACCTGGGTCACACTGGGGTATTAGAAAGAAAATCTCATTTAAATTTTAGAAAGCTCTAACATGAAATAAAGTCATTATTTTATGCCTAAAAAAATCTAAGGAACAGAGAGTAAAGACACTCTTCATTGGGCAACTAAGAGAAAACATGAAACACGTTAGACTGTCAGAAAACAAGGCTGTATTCACACTTCTTCATTTCTGTATTTTCATAGCCAATACACCAGATCTCCCTGATAAGTCACAAATCTGCCCTTAAAGAATGTGATGTAGAAACACGAGGAGTAGTAGTTGACAAACTGGAACAAGAACACCTTCATGGCTAGGTTGTTCTCATAGTCAGTCTGGTCCTTGGGAGCTCTGCAGCTAGAATAAAAAAAGTTAAGTCTGCAAAACAGTGAACGGCTTTGAGACCCTAATCAAAGCCACAGACACATGAGTTAACACGGTAAATATGTGTGTGTGTGTGTGTATATATATATACAAAATTCACAGTGTTTTCATTTAAGCTGTTTTGAATTCCTTAACATAGCTACTATGTTAATTCTAAGTGTACACACTGTTGTAAGAGTTTCTCCCACTATGAACACAATATTCCACAAGACAAAAAAAAAAACAGTCAGCAGTTCATTAAAATTTATAAGCACAACAATATCCAATGGGCAAGAACTGTCCTCTGTCAGGTGTAAGTTGACAGAAAGCTACTTTAAACATCCTGCTAAATGATATTATCTTGTCTCCCTGAACGGCAGTAAGGTAGGACTATTGAAGAAAACAAACAAAACACGGGCCAACTTGCTAGAAGTATTTGGGGAACATAAAACGGGTCAAACTCCTAGTTCAGAATTTGAATTGGTCTTAGTGTTTTCAGAAGATGACCCCTGAGCAGACCACTGGGAGAACCACCCAGCCACATGCAGCATGTGGGAAGCACTTAACTTGGGCCGCCAAGCCGCTGGCTGGGATACAAGCCAGAGAGAAGAAACATTTATTACAGAAGCCACAGCTGATGAGAATGGAGCTACACTAACAGGAACAGCATGGAGGAAGACACATAACACTGTGATTACTTGTCCTCTCCATAATGCACAAGAAAATCTGCCTCTGGAACCAGAAACCTCTTCCACTTATTTGCAATACAGAGACTAGTTACTTTCAACAATAGGGTACATGATCTAATGTAATTGAAATTATTATTAAGCACTGACCTGTTTACACAGAGCTTGGACATTCTAATGCTTCCTTTGTCCCTTTTACTAATGCAAAGCTGGAGCTAGTCCACTTCTCACATAGGCTAGAGAAAATACGTTTCCACTTGAAGTTTTCTAAAGACTGTAATATACTGGAATTGAAGTATCTAAAAGATAGTCTCTGTTTCGACTTGGTTCTAAAACTGGTGTAGAAATGGCCTCAGCTGCAGAAGGAGCTTACCAGACTAACTCATCATGAATGCCACTTTCTCATATATGGCGTTCAGCGTCATGATGATGATAAAACTGATGAGGGAAGCAGTGATGGGCGTGTCCCACCTGCACAGTCAGGTACTTCTGGATTGGGTCACTTCCATTCAGGTTCTTGGGAAGTTTTGAAGAAAATACTATGAACACTGAAAGTCCATAGACAGTGATCCCAATACCTGAAGCAATGGTCATCAGGACCTGACAACCCAAAAACCCAGCAGCATGAGACTCACTAATGATCGTAGTTTTACACAGAAAACTTGCCCCCAATCCACGCTTACACAGACAACACTCATGTGCTGTAAACCTCACATAAACGTGAGAGGTGATGTAAATCGAACATAAATGTCACAAGAGATGTGAATACCAGGCATCTTAAACTTTAGAGGAGGAAGAATGAAGGATGTCAAAAAGAATGAGCACATCCACTAATGTAACATGCTGACAGCAGGAGCAGCTGTGTGCAGGGCATAGAGAATATATGGGAACTCCACTTTCTGTGAATTTTTCTGTAAACCTAAAACTACACTAAAGAAGGAAGCCTGTTAAATATATCTTTTAATGGGTGAAAATGGAGTAACTGGTGGCATGTTCTTTTGGAGACAAGTCTTTGATAGCAGAACCAAAGAAAATATCCCTTCTACATCTATAGAATTACTTAGGTTATGAACTAGTTGTAACCCATGAAGGGGATACACTTCCTTTCAAGGGAGAACCTATCACTGATTTAGGGGTCAACAAGTGCTAGCTGTCGTCTTCATTCTGAATAGGACCAGTGAGGCTGTGGATGTGCCCTGAGGGAAATAGTAGAAATGACAGCAGGTCTCTGCTGATGAAAGCTTCACATGCTTTTCATACTCCTTGAGATCTTAAAATGGCAGGTATTCCTACTCCCTGCATTTGCACAAGATTCATGTCCCTGACCCATTGTAGTTCTGACTGTGTGGACCCAAGGACAACGGGGGTGTCTGAAGCATAATTTGCACGTGGCTGATAGGGTTTCAGCTCCTCACTAGGCAGGTTTTTTCTGGCCACTGAAAAATGCACATTAAAGATCCCATTTTTAAACTGTTTTCCTTCCATCTAGCTTCTTGGTCATAGTCCAGAAGCATGTACTCAGTGTCCCTGGCTGCTCCTGATGGCTGCCCCAGAGAGAAAGCTACAACGAATGTGAATTTCAAGTCTAAGTGAACCACATCATGTTATTTACAGTAACAGCGGGCGGCTGGCTTGCACCTGCAGGGCAGAGCAGTGGGAGTGTTTACAAGCCCCTCCTGGAGCCACACTCCTGCATCTGGATCCCAGCTCCGATGCTAGCTGTGGGGCCTTGTGCAAATTTCTTAACCTCGGGGCTTCCATCTCCTCACCCATATAATGGGGGAATAATAATAACAATTTATAGGACTATTGTGATGAGTCAATGATTTACTAATTGTGAAAACAATTGGAACATTAACCACAGGCATGTGAAAATCTCTATCTAAGTATTAGCTATGAATATGGTGACCAAAGTCTTAAAAAGTTGTTTCTCTGTTTTTAAACCATCAGTTTTTAGAGAAAACATTTTATTTCCTCATCTAGTCTCTTTCATCATCCTTTTCTTCACAATTAATGCTTCATGCTTGTGAAAGGAATAACTTTTTGGTGTGTGTGTGATTAAATGTGAAAATTAGTTAAGGCTGAGAAAAATGTATTATAGAAGCTTTATTAAGCCTTCCTCTCTTGTACGGCACATATAGGCCATTTAAATAGTATGCATTCTTAAAAAGTCTGCATAATAATTTTTTAATTATGTATTAAGTAATCATAATAGTTAAGATTCCTTAAATGCTTACTATTGCTTCAGCACACATCTATTTTTCTAAATCCTCACAATCACCCGTGGGGAAGGTAATATTATATCTCTTTTACAGATGAGGAAGTAGGGCCATGTGGAAATGATGCAATTTGCCCCAAATGAAGCAACTATTAAGTGAAAGTACTGAAATACTCAAAGAGCCCAAAGACACACTAACTGTATAGCACTCTCTCCTACATGGTCTGTGAAATCAATTCTAATTCATTTCAGAACATTTACAAACTTGACACATTTCCATTTTCCTTTCTAGCACTTAATGGGTTCAATATTTCTTAAGAAACAGGAAAGTTTTCCATTCTCCTTCCTCAAGTTTCTTCTTATTTATCATATTTTCTGATCATAAATTTAACATTTGCTCATTAAAGAAAATTTGAAAGTACTCAGTAGTGGACAGAACTGCTGTCCTGGATCTGTCCCCAGTCTTAGAATAGGACCCAGAATTTGCTTTAGAATAAATAACCTCCCTTTTGTTTTTAGTCCTGTGATTTAAGCTAGATTGACCCACTCTTTCTGAAGCACCAGAGGTAGATCTCAGTTAGTTTAAGGCAAATAATACCCCTCATTGTATTGGCCTTGCAAATGATTGGAGAATTGGCAAATAACCCAGGAAGAGCCACTATTATGTGAGGAGATACATGCTGGTGACCATGTGAATGATAAGTTTCCTCTATCAAGAGAGGAAACTGCCAAAAGAGACCTCTCTTGGTTTGGATGGATGATCTGGGATGCTGAGTGCCTAGAAGCATTATGCTGAGACATCCTTGGACACAGAATGAAGACAGGACAAAACCAGCCCTTGACATCATCTGGGCTACAGTATCTCTCCTTGACTGAAGCCGGACCTCAGACCTGAGGTTTTCATTTACAGGAACCAATAAATCCCATGCATCCCCATTTTTTGGTTGTTGTTTAAACACATTGGAGATTGATTCTGTCACCTACAATCAAAAGACTCCAACTCTGAAAATGAATAAAAAATAAAATTAGAAAAATGGTTCTACCTATAGACATAATCCCTTCAGAAGGGTACATTGTTTGTATATTGCAAATCATTTTATATATTAATTTTATTCTCAAGCCTATCTTAAGTATAACACTGACATGTCATAAAATATTTTCATGGACACATTTTTGCATGGCTGCATTCTATTCTACTTTGTGAAGTGTTGGAAGTATATTTTGGCTGAGATTTTATATATATATATATATATATATATATATATATATATACACACACATACATACATACATACATACATACATATAAAAGTATGTCTGTGACTTGCATCCATACTGACTTTTCCCTGCCATTTTGAAATAATTCCTGATTAAAAGTTTTTGAAAGCTGAATTAGTGGATTAAAACATAAGAATATTTTTGACTCTTGATATCAACTGCCAGACTGCTTTCTAAGAAAGCTTGAGGAGTACACCAGAAATTATCACAGCATTGTAAATCAACCATACTTCACAAAAAATATCCCGTAACCTAGGGATGGGATTGGTGATCACTGGCATTTCATCCTCATAAACAGAGCTGTGTCACTTGAGAGGTGGAAAACTATTTCATTTTGATGTGCACTGAGTGAATTACCATTGGAGTGTGACATCTATTTTTTCCTTTGTGAATGTGTGTTCATTTTCTCTGCCTTCTACACTCCTGAGTTTTTTTAATGTTACATTTGAAGTGATCTGATCTCTCTATGTATTGAAGGAATTAGCCCCTTGTTGGATTTGTAAACAAATAATATCTTCTGGTGTTTTCTTTAAAATTAGGATTCTTCTGATGCATGGAAATCATTGTATACTTTCCTCTGAAACTTACTGCTCATCTAGAGGTTGTATACTCATCCATATTTATTTCTAGTTTTTTTTTAATTGTGTTACATTGTAAATGTTTCTGGAATTTATCACAATATATGGTTCACTGTATGATTTCAATCTTTTCCTTTCCCCCCAAGTAGCTAACAAGAGTTCCATTCACTGAATAACCTTTATTTATCTCCCTGATTTGTAATGCCTTCCATCTCTTATATTAAATTATTATTGATATCAGAGCCCATATCTGGACTTCCTGTCCTATTTTCTAATCTGGCTATTCTTGAACTAGTAAAACTCTCATTATCTTATTAATTATTATATTACTAGTATGATTTTTTTCACAATAAACCCCAAATGAATTTTATAACTTCTGATATTTTGGAGATATGATCTTTTAATCTAGAATCATGTGATTAAAGCATCTTTTATATATTTCAGTAGTTTTTACTTTTATTTTTTGATAGTTCCTACTATCTTTTTGTTAGGCTATTCTTAGACATTTTACCTTGGTTAATATTCTTGGAAAACTTTAGAAATCTTAATGCCTCCATCTGGTCTCTTAATCAGACCCTGGAGAATCCTAAACCACTGATCTGATTTGAACAAATGAGGTGAAAAGAATTAGGGGAAGCACTGTGGGCAGAAGAGACCATGGAACCTCCAGAGTGGCGCCCTGCGTTAGCTCAGATAGGATAAAGTTTTCTCTATGAGACTACATAGTTCCCCGCTTGACATTTCAGCATTTCACATTAGATTTTAAAAGTCTGTGGCAGGTTCTTACCCAGAAAAAGAGCACTTGCACAAAGGGTTATATGTATACACTTTCCCCAGGTGGCAAATAGAACACACTCTTCTTCCTAATTAAAAAAACAAGTTTAGTCAATCAAGGGATTACACCAATGAAATGATTTTTTTTCCTAACTGATCACTAAATCCTTAACATAATTTAAAAAAAATAATAATTTTCAGCAATAGCCTCCTTATTTGTAAATGCATGGGTTTTATTTCCTGTTTTTTTCCTTTTCTGTTAATGATTTCAAACACACAACAAAATATGTACAGTTTTCATTTTAATACTATTTTTTGAAAATTCACATGTGAACAGTAAACTGTTTCTCTGCCATGGTCTGAGCATCTGACGAGGCCAAGCTTTAAAGCTCTATTCCTTAGCTTGCCTTTGATTACAGAAGTGATTGTAGTGACAGCCTAGACTCTGTACAGGACGGAAAGTATCACGGGGGTCTGCAGCTAACTGGTCTCCACTGTGTGTTTCTTGGTTGAGCTTTATGTGTTAATTAGCTACAACTATGAAGTTTTAGTTTCCATTTTAGAGTTTATATTTAGAATTTTTTTAAGAGATGAAATCAGTAAGACTCAAGATTTATCTGGATTATAAAACCAGATATAGTATAAAAATAGCTGTAACTAAGTACATGGCCCTTCCTTTGTGCCAGGAACGCTTCCAAGTAGATTCTATACATTACTTCGACCCGTCCTTACCACAGTCATGAATAAGCAACTCTCTTATTCTTATTTTATAGGAAACTATGGCACAGAGAAGTTAAGTTGTCCAAGATCACTCAGGAAGCAAGCTGCTGTGTTCAAATATGAATTTAGACAACTTCATTCCCAAGCACTCACTACCACAATGCTGGCCTCTCTAAACAATGGAGCATGCTTTCACAAGTAAAGTAAAATGCTTCAATTAAAAAACTAAAAAAAAAAAAAGTTAAGCAATTTTGTAAATAAGGAAGAACGATCAAGTGAAATGAGTCTTCATCTTCAATTTTTCAACAAGCATGTTCCAATGAAAATTTAAACTTATTAGCTGGCAATTTTAAATTTAAACTTGGCAGTTTAAATGACTAAAAAACTTTTCTTCAGTATTTTTTGTATGCTGCCAATATGATAAGATTTTGTTTTTCAGGACTCAAAAGCATTATGAACATCTAATTTTGTCTAAGTTTTAGCTTTAATCTCTGAATGTACAGTCTTTCACCAACATATGCTTTTACCCCCATCTTCAGTTGTAAACAATGGGAACTATTAATAATGTGGACTATTAGAAGCTTATTACATTGTAAAAGACCAATGTCACTTTCTATTGGTAGCTGAACCTCATTTTTTTCCATTTATAAAAAGAGGAGTTTGACCAGCTCCCTCCACACCTTTTCAGTGCCAACATTCTGTAGATCTGTGATTCAATTTATTAAATCTATATTTGGAGGCATTTTCAGATGCTCCTAGTAAAAGCATTTTCTTTCCAAGAGTTATTCATGCTCACAACCTACTGTCCTGCTGCTGCTGACTGAAAGTACCATCAGCTCTAAATTATCTCAGCTGATGGAAAGAAGCAATAATACAGATGACTCAAAAAATCATCTTTTCATAGCTCTGGAATGTTGATACAAAGATATACAGTTTTATTTTTTTAATTTTGCAGCAGGAGTGGCAGCAATAAATTTACATTTCCAATTATGTAAAATGCCTAGCTCAAACACTGCTCAAACACTAATGGCACCTCAACAAATGTTTCACTGCTTCTTCTACACTTTCTCTGACTTTAGGATGAGAGCCATGCTGCTTTGTGCACATCCCAACCGGAAGGGGGTGCAGTGACCGGGACTTAATTCAAGACAAAGGGGCACCTAGTCTTCGATGAAAAGGAGGCCGCAATAATGAAGGCACATGTGAAAAAATGGGAGTCAACTATATAAAACGAATGTGTCTTTCCTTCTACATGTATATCATAGCAGCTAATTTATATTTTGCATTTATTTTTTGGTGTTATGAAAGGATAGAAATCAATGCCTCTTATACTCTTATACCAGTCTTTTTCTTTCCCCCTTTTTACTGTTATGATGAAGGAAGGACCACACTTCTCTTCTGCGTCCACCATTCCAGGCAGTGCTCCTTCACCTTGGCTACACATTAGAATAACCAGAGGAGCTTTATAAACTTCCCTATGCCAGAATGCACCCCAGGCCACTAAGTACCATCAGAGTTTGCAGTGATGGAATCCAGACACCAACATTTTTTAAGGCCCCCTGGTGATTCCAACATGCAGCCAAGGCTGACAAGTACAGAAGTAAACAGACTAAAGTGCATCTAAACAGCGCCCGCTTTTCCTGGGTAATCTCATCTATCTCCACGTGGGGACACGGCACCTCCTTTTCTGGCCAGACTTGTTCTTCCTGCTCAGCAGTGTCCCATTTGTACTCAAGTTCTGCCTGGCACCGCTTCCAGAACTCCAGAAGTATGGTGACTAACAGAGAGAGAGAACAGCATAATGTGGATCTTCAGTGATGACTGATGCTTCAGAAATCTGTACTTAATATTTATTACACTTAACACTTTGGTAAATGGTTAATAAAATCACATTTTATTTATAGGCGATACTAAAGAGAAAAATGAGGTAATACCTTTTTATTAAGAAAAAAGAAAATGTGGATAATTTATTGAACTTTTGGAAACAGACTAGCTCTCTAGCTCAGGGGAAATGTATTAACGTGATGGTCACAGGCAGGTGACTGTGTCTGATGCTAAAGTACCAGCTACCTGCACATTATGCCCACTAAAAACACAAATATTGGGGGGAAGGATGAGTATAGCTCAGTGGTAGAGCACGTGCCAAGCATGTACAAGGTCCTGGGTTCAAGCCCCATTACCTCCATTAAAAAAGAAAGTAAAAAAAACACAACTGTCACAATGTAAAAGCACTGCACTGTCCAAACTCCAAGTCTTCTCCTCACATCCCTCTGTCTCTTCTGTCCAAAGGACCTGAGGGTGGAGAAGGGGATTAGAATGCTTTAGTAACCCCTGCATTTCTATTTTCCACCACCCCAGTCACACAAAATAAAAATAATATTCTTAAATGTGGAAAACTGCCATTTTCCTCAATCTTCAGTAAACTAATTTTTAGAAATTGTCATTCTGTTTTAAGACTCGTAACTTCAAATTGTAGACAAAAACAACATGAAATGTTAATTGAAAATGTGGCTTCAGGGTAAATCCCCTACGCCCTTCTTCCCACCAGACTGTTACCCCTAGGCCCCAACTCTATAGAAATTGCAGAATAACCACTGTTCCTTCCACCATTATACCTGAGTCTCTACCATGCTCTGAGAATAAAGAGAAAAAAGACACAGTCCCTGCTTCCGGGAGCTCCTAGGTGCACAGGAGTCATCGTGAAATGATGGCTGAGGAGGCGTGTTAAGAGGGCTTGGATAACAGTCAGCAGAGGGTGCTCGGGGCAGAGAGCCAGAACTGTAGCCAAGGCTCTCCCAGAGGAGGGAACCACTGTGCTGAGTTCTGAGATGCCCTAGAAGTGATCAGGTGAAGGTATAATGTAAAGGCCATTTCTCCCTGGGGAGCTGCACATTCAAAGGAGAGAGGCCAAAGAGAGCCAGGTACCTTCCAGGAACTGCAAATAGTCTAGAAGTGAGCACAGGGTATGGGAGGCACGTGAGGCAACCAGGTGGAGAGATCACAGGTGCACATCACACAGGACTCTGTGTGCCTCCAACGTAGAGGTGACATGCAAAGTGATCTAGAAAGAGACAAGATAGAGGCAGGGAGACCTATTGGCAGGTTCATGTGAAGGCCTGCTGAGACCCCGCCAGGAGGAGAGAGAAGAAAACATTTCAGCAGGTGGACGGATTGGCCACAGGTGTGATGGAAGAGCAGGAAGAGGTGAAAGATGCCAGCCAGATTTCTGGCTTTGGCAGTGTCCTAAATTATAGTGCCATTCCCAGAAATAAGAAGGGCAGGAAGAGGAGCAAGTCATGAGAGGAGACAACTGATTCAGTTCTGGCTGGGTGCCTGTGGGCTCCAGGAGAGATGTGCAGTAGGCAAATAAAAGTCTAAAAATCGGGAGAAAGTTCTAGGCTGAGACAAGTAGTTTTCCTGTTTCAAGTGACTAATGGGTGTGAGTGGACAAGCTCAAGAGAAGAGGTGTAGAGGGGTAGCTCTCACCCTTCTGCACATGGGAAGCATCTGGGAGCCTTTAAAACATAGTGCGCCCCAGCCTGGAGTGGGGTCTTTGTACTCTTTATTGTTTTTTAAATACTTCTTTCCTTTTTGGGGGGGTATTTAGCTTTATTTATTTTAATGGAGGTACTGGGAATGGAACCCATGACCTCTTGCATGCTAAGCACGTGCTCTACTACTGAGCCGTACCATCCCCACCTTTTTTGTTTTTAGGCATTAGCTCTACTGATCAGTAAGGGCTGAGAATCAACCTGTAGAGAGCAGAGAGCCTTGTGGGTAGAGATCAAGGAGAAGCTGCCCAGAGCCCCGCAGACCCCACCAGGGGCAGCCGGAGACGAAGGGAGCCTGGGACGGGCTGTGAGGAACGTGAACCCAACACTCCCCAATGGCGAAGACGACAAACATGTTTCAAGCACCCACTTCCCAGCAGTGTTTGTTCTGACTTTACTAGTTTTCCAGTAATACTGTGTGAGAATAGAAATAACCTGGACACAGGGATCAAATTCAAATGCTGGTTCTGACCATTCTTAGCTGCGTGATTACCGATTAAAAGGTTACCCGTCTGCCACGTGTAAAATGGGGGACATAGAACCGTGCTTGTGGGCTGCTGTGAGCGTAATGCAATGACACCTATAAAGGCCCTCCTGACTCTCAGACGTAATTGCTACTATTGTCCTCATTTGGGACACCAAGAAACAGAGGTGCAGATAGCTTCAAACATTTGCCCAAGATGAGGGTTAGGGTCAGGATTCAAGCCAAAGACTTCGTGGATACAGAACCCAGGATCTTACGAGCAACACGGCACTGCCCAGCCTCCCTGCTGCAAAACCTGCCTCCCTTTGTCTCAGTTCCATGGCGCCTGCGCTGCACAGATGTCCTCACTGCCTGCCTGCCGGCCCGGTGTCTGACCCTGGCACTCCTCCCTCCGACCCACGCAGCGCTTCCTTGGGCACACCATCCCCCACGAGGCCATTGCTGTGGCTACTCGGATGTTTACACGGAAACGCAGGTGGCAGCCCAGCTTTTTGCTATAGCTGCTGCTGTCAGTGGAGGCAAAGAGCTCACAGTTGGTGGAGGAGGCCACTTCTGGTCTCCTCCTTGGCTGGAGAGCTGGATGGAATCTAGTTTCCCTCTGCAACTTAGACATCCTGCATGAGAGCTATGTAAGGCCTTCTGGCCTCTTAACATAGAAATGATACCCCCGCAATCGTACTTAACATTGTAACCTCCTGGCCCCACCAGGGAGCAGAGGCCATGGCCTGTTGTCCACCAAGTTTTGTTTCCTTGCACGACAGCTACAATGGGGTGAGTTAACACCGGACCAGAAAATCTACAAAGCCCTCGTGTACAATTTCCTGACACTTGCAGGTCACCCAAATACCACAGATCCTCCAAGTAAACAACTAGTAAGAGGAACTGAGATGGTTCGTCTGTCAGACCCCTGATGGCAGGACTGATTTGGCCTCTCCTGCTCTCAGGATGATCTGTTCTCCTTCTGTGTGCCCTTCCCTGAGGGAAAGAGACTGTTCTTTGTTTATGGGCTAGGAAGTATTTGTGGCTCTCTGACCAGAATCTTCAAAATAGAGTTCTTGGTGAGAGTGGAAGCATTGCACCCACGTCTCATGAGCACAGCTACCCAACAGTCTCATCAAGCCAAGACTGTGGCCAAAACCATGGGTCCATGCTGTTGAGTGTTGGGTCTGGAGAGCAATGCCTCCACCACTGAGAAGCTGCCGCACCACTTGCTCCCTTGCCCCCATCCAGGGGGAGGTGACGCATCCATGGGATGAAAGCCTTGAGGGCACTTGGTGACTGTGGACCAAGCTGTGACTGCCTGGTCCTGTCCGCCATGTGACCCATGTTAGCCTCACATGCAGAAAATCCCTAAAGAGACCCCTGCTTGAATGAATGGGTCACCTATAAGCCAACTGTCCTCGGGCCGCCTAAGAAGCAACACAGTGTACACAGTGAGCCACCCACTCAGTGATATCCCCAAGGCTCACAGCTCCCTAATGTGACACCAGGTAATCCCAGCAAACAGAAGGCCCTTACTTTATAATTGACAAGAATTCTACTGCCAACAGTGCCTTCCACCTTCCACTTATGAAGTTTTTTCCTCTCTATTCCCTGCTCTGCAATTGTGCAATCAGTCCAGAGCTCCTTCATGAGACAGGAGGGAAGGGGGCAGGGCACAGCCATTAAAAGGGTGGCAGAGCCATTAGCACCGAGACGGTGGAAAAGTCAACTCCCAGTAGATCTTGAGCTTCAATACACACTCACCGAAATACCGCTGGATGCTAAATGGCACTCACACAGGTTCCAGGACAGGTTCAAGTCTGACCATAAAAGGTCAAAGGATGAGTAGTGGCCCAATTTCTGGGAATCCCAACACCTTCCACAAAGCGGTTGGAATATTCCTCCCACTTATTAGCATATGAAGATACTGAGTGCATAAAAACTAACAACCCCACACCTCATGGCTGCTCTCTCTGCTGAGGGAGACAGCCCACACTCTGTCTGTGGAGTGTGTATCTACTTTTACTTTAAACTGGAGCACCCAAACCCCACGCCTCATGGCCTTTCTCTTGCCTTCTGAAACCGCCCACTCTGTCTGTGGAGTATATATCTCTCTGAATAAATCTACATTTACTGAACTCTGGCTCTCTTGAATTCGTTCCTGGGCAAACCAAGGACCCACACTTGGCGAGGTACATCCCAGGGACCCAAGTAAGACCTGGGATACGGCCCGTCCTCTCCCCCACATTTTCCTGTATCATACATTCCTTCCCAAAAGATCTCACCTTGTGCACTCCAAAATAGACAACACTCATGTGTCCTGACCTGGATCTGCTTCTGCATGTATCATTTTTTATGTCCACTAGAATGTCACCTTCATGAGGACAGGGATTTGGTTCTGTTCACAACAGAAGCACCAGCACATAACAGGTGCTGGAGAAGTGTTAGCTGAATGAATGAGCTGTGGGAAGTCCTGGGATTTCCACCTGGAACTCCTAGCCAGTTGGGCCCCAGCTGACCCCAGTTGCTCCCTGCTACTCATGGCTGACCTCTTGCCACCACTCTCTGCTCTGCCATCACCTGAGCCGGGATGAGCTGAGATGATCACACACCCCGGAGAGCATGGCGGATGGTTCATGAGGTTGCAACACATTCGCCCTCTGACTGCCAGGGGTTACTTAGGATGGAAAAACTGAAGGCAGCACCATGTGCACCGCCCTACCCCACAACTCACTTGAAGCACCAGGACTGCACACAGGGGAAACGCTGGCCCTTTCCAACCTAAGGAGAGGGACTATGGGTGAGAAGAGGGCCTCTGTCAACTAACAGTCTCTTCACAAGCCCAGTCTTAGAAAAGCTCTTTAAAAACACTTCTGGTATCTTCCTTCTGTTTCTGTAATCCCGCTAAATTTTGTCATTTTAATCTACGCATCAAAAATACAGATGTTTTTGAAATCTCTATTGATTTTCAATGAAGAAAATCCTCAATTTCCTTCTCTGCTAAGAAAATTACTGCACTTTATATAAAAAAAAAAACAGCTTCCTTTCATGAGTTTCTATCTTCAAACACCTAATTTCACAAGAATCAGTGAAGCAGAACATGAAAATCACACTGTGCTTTATCACCTACAGGTGGGCAGGGATGAAATGAATGAGTACTGATCTCATGAGATGGGAAGGCTGGGGCTCTTATTCCAGCTACAGATGGAAGGGTCCATATCTGTGTGGGTGAGGAAGGACCAAGGACGAGAAACCAACATTTTCGTACCCATTTCTCTTTTTCAGAGTCCCAGACAAAACACTGTGATTTTATCAACAAAACAAGAACATCTGCACCCTTCTAAAAGCACCCCCACAACTTTACTACTACACACGACACTCTGTCACTGACCGAAAGGCTGATGACAGCCAAGAAATTTGCAGGGATCTTATTCTGTACTCATCCCTTTTTGTCTTTGGGACCTCAGGAAATTTGCCTCCTCTCCCTGAGTGTCATTTTCCTCAACCTTCAAATGGGAGTGTAACAGTCATTCATTTGCTCAGTGTCTAGTTGACAACAGGAGACGGCTTATGAAAACAACAACAAAAAAAGCAAAACAGCAATTCTCATCTGTGCTGTCTTCCTCCTCCTCCCTGAACATGAACTTACAGGGTAAAATGGCATCTTTCACTAAACCCCGAACTTAAGGAGCAGTTCTGATAAGGAAGTCACAGAACTGCCGTGTAACTGAGAAATGACCTGGTGAAAAAGAATGAGTTACCAGCAAATCCTCAAAACACGTAAGGGTGCAAACCCTGGGAGCTACAGGCATGGGTGAGAGTTCCTTAGTTCCCCATTTCACAACGCCGAGAATTTTTCAGGGTCCATGAAAGACACAGCCCAGTACAACCACGCCATGTTTTGGAGTACACCGAGGCCACATCGCTGCTGACATGCACTTCTGTGTGTCCCAGAGCAAGAGCCCTGGGCGGGGGTCACTGTGTTTGAGGCTGAACAAGAACTTCCTGTTCTGTCTCTTTTGCTCTCTCTCTTCCTGCAATAAAACAACAAGGACTATGGTGGGGAGCACTGCACCCACATTCTCTGGCAAACCACACACTAGGCAGCTCTAGATGATCTGAGAGAGGACCCTTCAATGAACATATATACACCAAAGTCAGGCAGAAGGCTGCCTGTGACCTTGGGAATCCAAACCATCTTGTCCTGTTAATCAGGATACTAGAAATCTAAAGAAAGTGTGCACCAGATGAAGACGATGCCTTAGACAACATTGATGGTTATGTCCAGCAGTGTCTAAGGACAAGTCATGCTCTGGTAGATGGGAGCATTTTGGTTGCTTTCAGAGTTTGCTACTGAAGGGCTAGGACATGTCATTGAGCCTTGAAACTCCAGAACTCTATACCCACATAGGCAGACAAATTAGGTGAGCCAGCTCAGCCTTCATTCCAACTTCCTAACCAAAAAGCTGTGAGGTTGAAAATTTATTTCTCAGACTATTCTGCAGCAAGGATTCCAGATGTGGCTTTAAAAATGCACATCAGAGATTGAGATTTACAAATATTGACTACTATATATAAAAATAGCTAAAAAAACTATATTTCTTCTATATAGCACAGGGAACTATATTTAATATCTTGTAATAACCTTTAATGAAAAAGAATATGAAAAGGAATACATACATATATATGTGTATATGAATGACTGGAACATTGGGCTGTGCATCAGAAATTGGCACATTGTTACTGACTATACATCAATTAAAAAAATATACATATAAATATAATGCCAATCAGAAGCTTCTGATGTCACTGAAAGCAGAAAGCTAGATGAATGGAAGCAGAGGTGGTTGGAGGAGCTATGTTATTTTGCTGGGGTGGATGCAGCCGGCATGTCAGAGATCTAGAAGGAATGCTCACAACAGTCACTCACTGATCTGCAAGTGAGTTAGGGTAACAGCTTCCTGAAATCCTCCCCACCCGTCCTGATGAGTCAGGTGTCTGGCGTTTCTCTGGAAATCACTAGGCGCAGACTGGAACTCAAAAGTAAAAATTAAAAACTGCAGTCAGGCAGCAAAGGGCCTGGCAGGACGCGTTGTACAAAAGTAGGTCAGAATCAACAAGGAATGGGGAGGGGATAGAACGTGTGCTGAAGACCCTGACTTCAGGGGTGGATTGTCTGTGTTGAGGACTCTGAGTCAGTATGAGTAGATGGATTGGTGTGGACTAAAATGGTGGCCATTGTTCAGATAAGTGAATGATTTGGACTATATGTATTAGAGGAGGTTGTTTTTTCCCCTTCAACATTTATCATTCCTAGGGAGCAGATAAATACTCTGCAACACAACATCTAAGTGCAAAAGAAATGCTACGGGATGATGGTGGTATGAAAAATTTCAGTTCTGCATTTCCAAGATTTCCTTAATGAAGTTAACAGCAGTTGATACTTAAAATAAAAAAGGTACTTATAATAAAGACATTATCATATGTATATATCCTTAAAGATACACATATGGTTATATAAGTGGGCCTGAAATGTGTTCTGCATTCTAAAATCCAATGAAATAAAATCAGTAGCACAATATGCCTGTCAGCTCTATAAACATGATGTAGCTAATGATCTCAGAAAGCAAGGTCAGCTAGGAAATTTGAGATTTGTCTTTTCCAGTGTGAAAGTTAATATTTTTTGCTTTACTTAAAAAGCATTTTTTTAATTAGGGCTGTAGCATCCTTTGGTATTCGGGGTTCAGTAGATGTGTTCAGATGTTCTAGACAGTCAATCAGAGCAAAGACTGAGGTTTAGACAGCAGTTAAATGCCTCACCGGTGTGATCAGCATCCACATACTGCTATACTGAAAATCCTTAAAAGTGAGAACTTCATTAAAGCAACGAAAAGAGAGGGAAAAAAATAGCCACACACTAGTGGAAATTTTGTAACGTGTAAAAATGACAAAGGGCTATTCATGAGCGTATTTTTAAAAACCCGCACAATTTAATAAGAAAAACAACAAACTGACAACAGGTTGCACACAGCTCCCTGTAGGAGAAGCCATGTAGATGGACTCTTATGTGAATGGGGCTGGAGCTGTAGAATTAGTTAGTCTTGCAAGTAACTCAGTTAAAAACAAATGCAAATGGGATACACTTCTAGAATATCTGAGTAAAAATCTTGGAAATCTTACTCCTCTATGAAGCAATGACAATGGCAAAATTTGTCAAAATTAACCTATGTAGAACTCTGGAAATTAAATCAAGGCTTCCATCAATCCGGGGAATGTTTATTTGAGAAAAATAAAACAGCTAAATCTCCTTAAAGATAGTAAGATTTGTGACATTGTAACTTGATCTACCCCATTCCTGTATCCTCACATAAATGTTGGCCTTTAAAAGCAATAGTCTCACCATCAAGGTAGGGGCAGAAGTGATTTAAAGTTACCCAAAAAATCCGTACCCAGAGAGCTGTCACTATGTGACCTATCACAAACTCATGCTGTGCAACCAGCCTGTCCCCAGAGTGTGTGTGGAAAACAATCAGCAGTGAGTACTTAACATTACAACTGCCTGAGGCAGTGGTACCAGTAGGGGCTAACTAGATGCTGACTAGGAAACTTAGAAGGCAAAATTGAGTAATGAGACGTTCTGGGGGTGAAGGTAGGGTTAAAAAGCTCCAAAAAATTCTGAGAATTGTAGAAGGCCGTACACATGTGTGGCACATGGCAAGGAAAGATCTGAGAAAATCTTAAGCCTTCAACTCTGGCTGAACTTGAGGTTCTGCATAAGCAAGAACTAAAGGCTACGGAAGAGCTGCAGACTGCCTGCTGGTGCTGAGGGCATCCCTCAGCACGCGGACACACAGCCACCTGGCAACAGCTCAAACGATTGGCTCCAGGCATTGAAAGAAATCACTATCCAATCATTATTACAGTGATGACAACTAGGCTTTCTGCACACACACTGATCTCCTGGCCATGCGTGATAAAGAATACAGACTTTACAGAATTTGTTCACGAAAGTAAATAAATAGCTTCAGCAGGAACGACAATGGAATCAACGATAAACCCTGGAGATGAGGAAAATCTGGCTTTCACATCTGCCACATTGTAATATTTTAAATGTCCAGTTTTCAACAGAAAATTACAAGGTGTACAAAGAAACAGAAAAGTTTGGCCATAACAGACGGGAAAAATCAGTCAATAGAAACTCCCTGAGGAAGCCCAGACACTGGACTTACTAAACAATGACATAAATAAGCAATTACACATATGTTCAAAAAGCTAACAGAAACCATGCCTAAAGAATTAAATTATGTGAACATCTCATTGTACAGAGGATATCAATAAATAAAATTTATACTAAAAACCAACTAGAAATTCTACAGATACATATATAATGACTAAAATGAAAACTTCAACATGAGGTTTCTCTGTAGATATGAACTGGTTGAAGAAACAGTCAGTTACCTTAAAACTACTGAGATTATCCAGCCTGTGGAACAGAAAGAAAAAGGAATGAAAAACAAAATGACCTCTGTGTCAGAGATAGGAGGGACACCATCAACAATACCAATACACACATAATGGGAGCACCAGAAGGAAGGAGAGAACAAAAGGGGCAGAAAGATTATATAAAGAAATAATAGCTGAAAACTTCCCAAATTTGATGAACACATTAATTTGTACATCCCAGCAGCTCAACAAACTCCATGTGGTATAAACGTAGAGACATCTAAAATAGGCACATCAGACTCAGTGTGTCAAAAGACAAGAACGAAGGACCTTGACAGCAGAAAGAGAAAAGTGGCTCAACATATAGAAAGGCTCCTCAGTAAGACAGTTGATTTCTCATCAAAAACCATGGAGACCAGAAGGCATTGGGATGGTATCGTCAAAGTGATAATAGGAAAAGACTGTCACCAAGTATTTTATAGCCAGCAAAATGATCCTTCAAAAAAATTAAAGGAGAAATTAAGACACCCCTACAAAAACAAAACCTGAAAGAATCCATTGCTAGCAGGCCTGCCCTACAAGCAATACAAAGGATAGTCCAGCAGGTGTAAATGAAAGGACACTCGCCTGAAAAATAAAAAGCACTACTACATGAGTAAAAAAGTAAAACAGTATAAATAGAGTATTACATGTAAATGTTTTGTTCTATTTGATGTAAAGGACAACTGCATAAAACAATACATATGAAACTATGTAGATGTGCTTGTAATGCATAAAGGTGTAATTTGTATGACAGTGACAGCATGAGGAGGGGGAGGGAAAAGGTTGATACCAAAGCAAAGTTTTGGTGTACTATTGAAATTAAGTTGGCATTCATGTGAACTAGATTGCTTTAAAACAAGATGTTAATTATAATCTTCTGGGCAATGGAGGAGGAGTAAGGAGGAGGAAGAGGAGGAGGAGGAGGAGAAAAAAGGTAAAATAAACAACAAATTAAAATGGCACACTTGAAAATGCCTACTTTGTACAAAAAAGTGTAGTAATAAAGGAATGGGGGAAAAAAGACTTATAGAAAGCAGATAGCAGATGTAACTTCAACCTGATATGAAATTACATTAATGTAAATGAATTAAACATTCTAATCAAAATACTAAATGCAGAAATAAATGGAATAGAGAATAGATGAACAACAGAGAATAATCAACAAAAAGAAATGTTGGTTCTTTGTAAAGATCAACAAAATTGACAAATTTTTAGCTAGTATTAAAAAAAGAGAGAAGATTCAAATTACTAAAATGAGAAATGAAAGGAAGGATGTCACTACTGCCCTTACAAAAATAACAAGGAACATAAGGGAATACCATGGATAATTATATAGCCAATAAATAAGATAATCTGGATGAAATGGATAAATTCCTAGAAGGGCATAAATGACTGAAGCCAATTCAAGGGGAAATAGAAAACTCAAATAATCCTACAGTAATTAGTAACGGAAATAGTAAACGAAAACTTTCCAACAAGGAAATGCTAGGCCCGTATGGCTTTGCTGGTGAATTCCATCAACTACTTAAAGAAAAAACAAAAACAAAAACAAACAAAATAAAACAATGCTTCACAAACTCGTCTAAAAATAAAGAGGAGGGAACACTTCCCAATTCATTCAATGAGACTAGTATCACACTGATACCAAAACCAGACAAAGACTATCTCTTATGAATATAAATGCAAAAATCCTCAAAAGAATACAAGCAAATCCAATCCAGTAACATATAAAATAGACCACAATTAAGTGGGATGTATCCAGGTATGCAAAGGCAGTTCAACATACAAAAGTTAATTCATGTAATATGCCATATTAATAGAAAAATGGATACAAACTAGGAATAGAAGAGAACTTCCTCAACTTGACAGAGAACATCTATGAATAACCTGGAGCAAAGATCATACATAATGTTGAAAGACTGAATTATTTCCTCCCACAATCAACATTGTACTAGAGGTTCTAGTCAAAGCAACCAGACAAAGAAAATAAAGCCTCTAGATTAGAAAGAAAGAAATAAAACTGCTTTGATTCCAGATGAGATGATATTATATATTGAAATCACAAGGAATCCACAAAGGCAAAAAAAGAGAGAAAAGAAAAATATCCAATTAAAATTAATAACCCAGTCTGACCAAAATTGTAAGACACAAATCAATATATAAAAAAGTAATTATATTTCTATACAACAGCAGTGAATAATCTAAAAATAAAATGAAGGAATCATTTTCATTTACAATAGCATCAAAAAGAATAAAATACTTGGGAATATTAACAAAAATATGTGGAATACTGAGAAAAATATCTGAAACTTGTATATAGAAAACTAAAATACTACTGATAGAAGTTAAAAATGACCTAAAATAAATGGAAAGTTCTGTTTTCATGGATCAGAAGCCTTATTATTGTTAGGATGGCAATTGTCCTCAAAATGAACTACAGATGCAATGCAACTCTGGCTTTCTGGCAGAAATGAACAAGCTGATCCTAAAACTAATGTGGAAATGCAAGATACCCAGAATAGTCAAAACAATCTTGAAAAAAAACAAAGTATTGAAGTTTCCAAATTTAAAACTGACTAACAAAACTGTAATCCATACAGTGTAGTACTTGCATAAAGGACAGACAAATAGATTGAGAGAAAAGAATTGAGAGTCCATAAACAAACTCTTACACATAGCCATTTAATTTTTGACAAAGGTGCCGTGACAATCCAATGGGGAAAAAATAATCTTTACTAAAATGATGCTGGGACGCCTGCATAAACACCTGGAAAGAAAGAAAACTGAACTTTTATCTTAACACCATTTATGAAAGTTAACTGAAAATAAATCACAGACCTGAAACTATAAAACTTTTAGAAAATGAACAATGAGAAAATCTTCAGGACTTTGGATTACAAATACTTGTAATAAATGACACCAAATGCACAAACAACAAAAGAAAAAAATCAAGTAAACTGGACTTCAGTAAAATTAAAAACTTCTGTGCTTCAAAAGACTTCATCAAGAAAGTAAGAAGACAATCCACAGGATGGATGAAATTATTTCCAATATTTTCCCTGATAAGGGACCTTTATCCAGAATAGACAAAGAAGACTTAAAACGTGACAATACAAAGAAAAATACAATTAAAATGGGCAAAGAATTTGAATAGATGTTTCTCCAAATAAGACATAAGAATGGGAAATAAGCACATAAAATGATGTTCAACATCAGTAGGCATTAGGGAAACAGAAATCAAAAGCACAATGACATGCCACTTCACACCAACCAAGATGACAAATATATATGATATATGATATATAAATATGTATCTATAAACCCGGTAATAAAAAGTGTTGGGGATGTGGAGAAACTGGACTACTCATACATTAGTACTGGAAATATAAAATGGTGCAGTCCCTTTAAAAACTTCTTCAGCAATTCCTCAAAATGTTAAAAGTAGAATACATCCCAGAAATTCCATTTTTTGATATATCCTCAAGAGAACTGAATATATGTGTTCACACAAAAACTTGTCCATGGGCATTTACAGCAGAATTATTCATCATCAACTGATGGATGGATTAGCAATGTGGAGTATTTATAACAATGGCATATTACTTGAACACAAAAAGGAATTTGGGTACTGATATATGCTACACCATGTATGAGCCTAGACAACGTCACACTAAATTAAAGACGACAATCATAAAAGGCAGCATACTCTATGGTTCTACTTATATGAAATGCCCAGAACAGACAAATCTGTAGAGGCAGAAAGTAGAGTGGTGGCTGCTGGGGGCTAAAGAAAAGGAAGGTTAGGGACTGACTTAATAAAGGGTTCTGGTTCCTTTTGGGGGTGACGGCTACAAAGCTCTGAAATGTATTTAAAATCCTAATGCACACTTTCAAAGGCTGCATTTTATGGTATGTGAATTATATCTCCATAAAGCTGTTATTCTTGAAGCTGAGTCCACCTATGGAGCAACTGGCACAGCACTGACTGTGGCATCTGGAGGGGTAGGGACCCACCGGCCCACCACGAAGGAGAGCAGCACCTGACCCAGTGTTGGAGGGGCACCATATTCTTGCCGATGGACACTGTGAGTAGCACAGACGAAGGGGCCAACAGAGCAAGTTGAGTTCATGAAACAGGGCGAAGACACAAAGACTGCTCAATAAAACCATTAAAAGTGCACAGTCTCTATGAGAACACATCTTTGTTTTTTAAATCTTTTTATATCTGTTTTATTTTCTATTAACTTTTTAATCTTTACTTTTTAAACATTTCTATATGTTTACAGTTCTCATTTCATTTTTAATTCTCTTGGTTTTGATCTGTTATTGATTATTCACAGGTTTCAAATATTGTGTTTTGATTTTTTTCTTCTTTTTATTAAGGCTTTTAAAAGACATCTCAACTTGACTGCTATTCTGCTTCAACTTGCTCTTTTATTATTGATTATACACTGTTTTCAAACCTTCTTTTCCTCCATTCTTTAAAATTCTCTCTCTCTCTCTTTCATTTTTAAGTTATATTTCCACATAGGCTTTAGATAGATAAATAAATAAACTCCTTTAAGGACCACAATATATAACTGATACTCCTTAAGCCACAGTGCCAGAGATATATGAGCAGTATGAAAAAGCAGAGGAAGTATTCCCAATTAAAAGAGGAAGAGAAATCCCCTGAAAGTACAATCAATGAATTAGACATTGATGGCCTACTAGATCAAGATTTCAAAAAAGAAGTGATCAAATTACTGAAGGAACTAAAAGAGATAGTGTTTAGAGACATAATATATGTCAAAAACAAAATAGAAGCTATAAAGAAGAGCCAATTAGAATTGGTATATTCATTGGCTGAAATGAGATCTGACATAAAGGCTGTAAAAATCAGGCTAGATAATGCAGAGGAATGAATAAGTGACCTAGAAGACAGGACAACAGAAAGCACCCAATCAGAACAGCTGAGAGAAAAACATATAAAACAATGAAAACAATATAAGGAACCTATGGGATAATATAAAGCATGCCAATCTATGCAAAATAGGGGTTCTAGAATGGGAAGAAAGAACAAAGGGGATGGAAAAGGTATTTAAAGAAATCATGACTGAAAACTTCCCAAACCTAAAGAAGGAATGAGACAGCCAAGCACAGGAGGCTCAGAGTTTCCCATACAAGAAGAGCCTAAAGAGACACACACCAAGACATATCATAATCAAGATGGCCAGACTGAAGGATAAAAAAATGATCCTAAAGGCAGCAAGAGAAAAACAAAGAGTGAGTTACAAGAGAAGGCTCTCAGCTGATTTCTCTACAGAAACACTACAGGCCAGAAGGGAGTGGCAAGATATATTCAAAGTCCTGAATGAAAAAACAGATGCAGCCTAGGATACTTTCTGCAGCAAGGCTATCCTTTAGAATAGAAGGAGAGATATAGATTTTCACAGAGAAGCAAAATCTAAAAGACTTTAGCAACACTAAACCCATGCTAAAAGAAATATTGAAAGGTCTACCCTAAATAGAAAAGAAGTAGGATGCTACAGAAATGAGAACTCTAACTGGAAAGGTGATAACTACCATGAATTACAAATAGAATAAACATGAAATTGTAAAAGAAGACATCTAAATCATTGAGTGGGAGAGGGAAGCAAAAAAAAATATAGAGTATTTTTTCTTTCTTCTTTTTCTTAAATTTTTTATTCTCGGTAGGATGGGTTTGAGATTACATTACTATCTGTTTAGTACACACAGTTAGAGTAATTGGTTAACACACTTACAAAAAAGTGTAACCAGAAGCCAAAAACTTACAAGTGAGTCACAAAAACTAAATACAATCCAAGATAATACAAAGGAAAATTACCATACTACAAAAGGAAGAAGAAAGGAACAGAGAAGAAATAGCCAATCAACTGCAAAAATAAGTTCAAAATAGCAATAAACACTCATCTATCATTAATTACTGTAAATGTTAACGGACTAAATGCTCCAGTCAAAAGACAGAGTGGCAGACTGGATAATAAAGCAAGAACCTTCAATACACTGTAAACAAGGGACACACTTTAGGGAGAAGGACACATATAGATTGAAAGTGAATGGACGGAAAAGGATAATCCATGAAAATGGAAATGCCAGAAAAGCAGGTGCAGCAGTACTGATTTCAGACATAATACACTTTAAAACAAAGGCCATAAAGAAAGATAAATAAAGACATTTTATGATTAAAGGAGCAATACAAGATGAGGATATTATAATCATTAATATATATGCACCCAACATGAGCACCTAAATACATAAAACAACTACTAACAGAGATAAAGGGGGAAATTGATGGGAATACAATCATTGTCAGAAATTTTAACACCACATTAACATCACTAGACAGATCTTCCAGACAGAAAATAAATAAGGCAACAGAGAAATTAAATGATACAAGAGAAAGATTAGATTTAGTGGATATTTTCAGAGCATTACAACCCCCCAAAATAGGATATACATTATTTTCAAGTGCACGTGGAACATTTTCTAAGATTGGTCATGTACTTGGTCACAAAGGAAGCCTCAACAATTTTAAGAAGATAGAAATTATCTCAGGCATCTTTATTGACCACAAAGCCATTTAAACCCAAAATCAACTACAGAGAAGCAAAGGAGAAATAAAGGAAAGCATAGAGATTAAACAACATGCTATTAAAAAATCAATGGGTCAATGATGAAATCAAAGTTGTAATTAAAGAATACATTGAGACAAAAATGAAAACACAACCACACAAAACTTATGGGATGCAGCAAAACAGTGCTAAGAGGAGTGTTTAGGGCGATACAAGCCTTCCTCAGAAAAGAAGAACAATATCAAATAAACAATCTAACCCACCACCTAAAAGAACTAGAAATAGAAGAGCAAAAATACCCAAAAGTCAGCAGAAGGAAGGATATAATAAAGATCCGGGAGGAAATAAATAAAATAGAGTTTAAAAAATAAAGAAAATAATCAATCAAACCAAAAGCTAGATTTTTGAAACAGTAAATTAAATCGACAAACCTCTGGCCAAACTCACAAAGAAGAAAAAAGAGAGAGCCCAAATTTGCAAAATAAGAAAGGAAAATGGAGAAATTACAACAAATAACATAGGAATACAGAATATCATATGAAACTATCATGAAAAACTACATGGAAGAAATTGAATAACCTAGACGAGATGGACAAGTTTCTGGAAACATACAGTCCACCAAGTCTGAATCAAGAAGAAACCGACCACTTGAACAAACCGATCACTAGGAATGAAATCGAATTAAAAATAGAAAAACTTCCGTACAAATAAAAGTCCAGACCGGACAGCTTCACCGGGGAATTCTACCACACATACAAAGAAGAACTCATACAAGTCCTTCTCAAACTCTTCCAGAACATTGAAAACAAGTAATATTCCCAAACTCATTCTATGAAGCCACCATCACCCTGATACCAAAACCAGGCAAAGACACCAGGAAAGAAGAGAATTACAGACCAATATCACTGATGAACAGAGATGCAAAAAGTCCTTACCAAAATACCAGCAAATAGAATCCAACAGCACATAAAAAAGATTATATATCATGCTCAAATTGGGTTCATCTCAGGGACACAAGGGTGGTTCAACATATGTAAATCAATCAATGTAATACTTCACATCAACAAGAAAAAGGACAAAAACCACATGATCATCTCAAAAGATGCAGAAAAGCTTTTGATAAAATTCAACACCCATTTATGATAAAAATTCTCACCAATGTGGGTATTGAGGGAACATAATTCAACATCATAAAAGCTATATATGGCAAACCTACAGCCAGTATAGCACTCAAGGGTGAAAAACTCAAAAGATTCTCACTAAAATCTGGGACAAGACAAGGATGCCCACTATCACCACTTCTATCCATCATAGACATGGAAGTCCTAGATAGAGCAATCAGGGAAGTAAGAAAAGTAAAAGGGCTCTAAATTGGAAAAGAAGAGGTAATAGTGTCACTATATGCAGATGACACGATACTATATCTAGAAAACCCTAAAAGGTCTACACAAATGCTACGAAAGCTGATCGAAGGATTTATCACGGTAGCAGGTTACAAGATTAATGTTCAAAAATCAGTAGCATTTCTTTACACTAATGATGAATCAACAGAAAAAGAAGTAAAGAAACAATCCCCTTTAAAATAACACCCAAAATAATAAAATATATAGGAATAAATCTAACCACAGAAGTTAGGGAATTATACACAGAAAACTATAAACCATTGGTGAAGGAAATTAAAAAAGTATTTAAAAAATGGAAAGGTATCCCATTCTCTTGGATTGCAAGAATCAATATTGTTAAAATGGTCACACTGCCCAAGGGAATCTACAGATGTAATGCAATCCCTATCAAATTACCCCGGACATATTTCATAGAACTAGAACAAATCACAATAAAATTTATATGGAACCAAGAAAGACATAGAATTTCCAGAGCATTAATGAAGAAAAAAAGAAGGAGCCTGGAGGAATAACTCTCCCAGACTTCAGACAATACTATAGAGTTACAGTCATCAAGACACCATGGTATTGGTACAAAAACAGACATATAGACCAATGGAACAGAACAGAGAGCCCAGAAATGAACCCATAAACTTTTGGTCAACTAATCTTCGAGAAAGGAGGCAAGAATATACAATGGAATGAAGACAGTCTCTTTAGCAAGATAAACATAAGACAAGATACAATAAACCTCCTAGAAGAAAATACAGGCAAAATATCTGACACACATCTCAGAAATGTTCCCTTAGGGCAGTCTACCCAAGCAATAGAAATAAAAGCAAGAATAAACATATGGGACCTAATGAAACTTACAAGCTTCTGCACAGCAAAGGACACCACGAGTAAAACAAAAAGACAACCTACAGAATGGGAGAACGTTTTTGCAAATGAAACTGACAAAGGCTTGACCTCAAGAATATATAAGCAGCCCATATGACTTAATAAGAAACAACCAAATAACCCAATCCAAAAATGAGCAGAAGACCTAAACAAGCAATTCTCCAAGGAAGACATACAAATGATCAATGGGCACAGAAAAAAAGGCTCAGTATCACTAATTATCAGAGAAATGCAAATCAAAACTACAATGAGGTATCACTTCAAACCAGTCAGAATGGCCATCATTCAAAAATCCACAAATGACAAATGCTAGAGAGGCTGTGGAGAAAGGGGAACCTCCTATACTTCTGGTGGGAAAGCATTTGGTGCAGCCACTGTGGAAAACAGTATTGAGTTTCCTCGAAAGACTAGAAATAGACTTGCCATATGAGCCAGGAATCTTTCTCCTGGGCATATATCCTGAAGGAACCCTACTTCAGGATGACACCTGCACCCCAATGTTCATAGCAGCACTATTTACAATAGCAAAGACATGGAGATAGCCTAAATGTCCATCAACGGATGACTGGCTAAAGAAGTGATATATTTATACAATGGAATACTACTCGGCCATAAATACTGAAAACATAGGGCCACTTGCAACAACATGGATGCTCCTGGAGAATGTTATTCTAAGTTAAGTAAGCACAGTAACAAGGAATAAAGAGAAGTTACCTCCAGGTACAGTTATTTTGATTAAAATATCCATACAGAAAGCAAGTCAACCCCACGACTGCTGCCAGGAGGAGCATCTGAGTGTAATAGCTCAGCCAAGCAAAGAAGATTCCAACCTTCTCTCCGTAGAATTTCCTGCAGAAAGACAAAATGCAGTTTCAGAAGACACACATAAGTTCTCTGTAACTTCATCCTCATGTTAATTTCTTTTTTCTTTTTTTTTGTGGAGGGGGCATAATTAGGTTTATTCATTTGTTTTTAAATGGAGGCATTGAGGATTGAACCCGGGACCTTATACTTGCTAGGCATGCACTCTACCACTGAGCTATACCCTCCCTCCATCATAATAATTTCTGATTCTAAATCAAGGGGGCTTTAAGTTTAAACCTCTGACTCAATTCACACTTAAAACATGTGTTTTCTTAGCAGCCCCCAAATTCTACCGTGAAATAAGTAGTATTTTATGTATTATAGAAGTACAGATTACTGATTCACTTGCTGAAGAGAGATAAATGAGAACAGAGCAAAGGAGGGGATGAGGCCGACTCTGGAGCAGATGCAGGGGATAATCACCACTCACTGGACAGTCTGGCACATTCAACATATCCCCCCAAAGTTCATTCTAAACAGGCTTGACACAAGTGGACATCAACAAGTCATCTGCTCCTGCCTTATCTCGGGAACTTCCCTCGAGCAAATGCATCGTAAGCCACAGATAATAAGGAAATGTCTAATAATGAGAACAACTGGGAGTGCCATGTCTCTCTCACAAAATATTTATAAAACTCATTGTGGGAATGGGAGAGGGCAGGAGGGATGTGACTGAGGAAGGCACTGCCCTGTATTCTTTGTATCTAGCATGTCTGTTATTCGTAGGTTTTAAAAACTCTTCAATGTTTCTCAGTTAATCTGGAGTAGATGTAGCAGGCCAGGGAGGCAAGATTAGAAGAAAGGAGGCAGGGCATGTAGCGGTGCCAGGCTGGCCCTGAAAGGGAGACAGACACAGACAGGCAGACACAGACGGTTGAGGGATGAGGCGGAACAATAAGACGGCGGCTCAGCTGTGTCTTGCTGTTGCTGATACTTCCCTCAACTGGCTCATTACTGACTCGGCAGTGCTTGGTAAAACCTGTGGATTTCTTCAGCTCTGAGTTCTCTCTGAGGCTTCCGCCTCAGTCTGGAGCTCCGCCCCCCAAGGGGGACTCAGCTCTGAGAACAGTCTGCAGTCCTGGGAAACTTCACGCAGGAAACCCCTTGGGCTGGACCAGCGCTCACAGGGCTGCTGTGAGACCAGCTCCATCGTCAGAGACCTGGGCGTGGACCATTCCATGGGGAAAAGGGCTGAGCCTGATGCCAAATCAGATAAGAGGGATAAAGTGTGTTCATTCTCATGTGAATGGGCTTTGTGGCCTGGCTCACGGGTGGCAGGCTCAGGATGGTGTCTGGCAGAGAAAACCCTCGCAATGGGTTTCAGATGTCTTGGGCTCTTTCTTGTTAAGCTTTTTGTAATATATTCTTATCAACTATCCATCCTGAAAATGCCACATTCAAAACTGAAAGAATGTTAGAAGTTGCCTGCTCCAACTGCCCAATGGTAAACACACCCTGCTACAGTTAGAGAGCTTGTCAGGCAGCCTCTGCCTGGATTTTAACAGTGACGGGGAGTTCATTATTTACAAAGGTTACATGTCGGTAAGTAGGTCAGACAGAATTTTTGAACCTTAAACAGATGTCTGCCCCCTAGTCCTTGCTGAAAGGCTAGGAATAATGAGGATCCCTTCAAATGTATTTTGTCTGATTGTTATCCCTCTCTGTCAAAAACACCCCAATTCTTAATATCAAATTTTCAAAATTCATCTTTGATTTCTTTTTATCAAAGTTATACCATACATTCATTAAAGAGTCAAACAATTCTCAAACACCGATTGTAAAAAGGAGCAGTTCCCAACAACCGCCCCATTTCCTGTCCAGAAGCAACCATGTTCAGCTCCTACTGCTGACTCCTGGAATAATTACTCTCTATCTCTGACTAATATCCTTGTAACGCAGCCTACTGACTTTTTCAGCTTTATGTATCACCTATTTAACTTTCTATTTTGGAAAATGAGGATTAAGCCCTCTTTCAAACTCCATCTCATCTACACATCCAAAACTTCATTCTTCCAACCTTTTGATACAATTACATTATAATTTTGATCAGCTCAGTATCCTTGATTTACATTATTATTACTCTATACAGACTGTTCACAGCTGTAGCAAATTGGCTGCTAGGCTTACTTTTTTCTTCCCTACTTTGTTTTTCCTGGAGTTAATAATTGTCTTGGTGGTTCATAGGTTAGATTTCTGTGCACTTGACAATTCAACCCCAGACCTTCCCCTAATGAATAACTTTCCCAATACTTTCCAATACATTGTCTACAAACTACATCTCCTTGAATAAATCTCTTCAGATCTCCTTCAAACTTGATTAACGACATGCTAGTCTTGTCACAGACCTCAAGGGGCCACTAGTGGGAAGCAACAAAGGGAACACATGGACCAGGGGCAGGGAACAGATAAACATATTTTCCTTAGCAAAACATACTTAAAATAGTGGGAAAATTGTTTTCTTTACAAACACACACACAAATCCCAAAAGCCCATAAAGAATGATTAAACAGCCATCAAGCCCATTGCCCTGCCATCAAATTCTGTATAACAAAACAAAAATAACAGAAGGAAAATATCATACAAATATGAACCTCAAGGGGGATGGGGTACACTCAGTGCCAGAGTGTGTGCTCAGCATGCGTAATTTCTTAGATTCAATCTTCAGTACTCCATTAGAAAAAACATTTAAAAAGAAAAGAAAAATGTATCAAATTTAAATATTTACATATGTACAAACATCCTCTTTTAAAACTGTGCTCTACAGGGTAACCCGGGTTAATGAGAAAGTGCCTCTTCATGACTGTGATCCTGCTGATAATTGAGGGAGGAAATTAGTGTATGACCACATGAAATACAACCCCTTATATAATAATGATCCCAGGTGACAATCATTATTGGCTGCTGTCATCACAAAAAAGAGTCAACTGGAAATTATGTACCTTATGACAGGAGTACAAAACTTCACATAACAAGTATTCTTGCACAAAGTTGAACCTCAATCAGATCAAGCTTTTAGGGGAGGATCAAATCACTTAGCTAAAGCAAACACATAGGATGGAGAAACAAGCCTAACACCACAGGGGGGAATGAAATCAGCCAAACAGGAAATAGAGAAACACCTGAGGAATTTCAAGGAAAATGAGAAACAGGAAAATTTTAGATTAGAACCCACTTGAGAGATATGCTAGCTGCAATGTCTGAACCTAGTCTGGATCCCGATTTCAACCCCAAAACTACTTAAAAGTGTATTTTTGTGACAATCAGGGAATTTCTTTGTAACCCTAAATAAAAAAGGTTTATTCCAATTGTATTTGAAAGAGACCTTGTCATTCACTAATGAAAGGTTAAGCTATGTAGGCTTGTCTTCAAAATGATCCCGTAGTAGGGGAGGGGAGGAGTTGGAGATGAAAGATGCAACAACAGTGACTCTGAGTTTATAATTCTGGAGCTGGGTGACTGATACAGGCAGGCTGGCTGTGCTGTTCTCTCTACTTCTGTACATGTTTGAATCTTTCCATAAAATGTGAAACAAACAAAATGACTTCAGTGTTTTAAAACCCTCACTTTGAACAATAAGAGGTTTGCCCAAGTAGGTGGGCACCTGCATGGGGCACTGAGATTAGGAAGATCAGGCACCTGGCTCCAGGCCGACCTGGGGCTGCCTTGACCCTCCTCTTCTCCTCATCATCCACAGACAGCCCATAACTGCATCCTGTCAGCTCCACTCCCCAAACGCATTCCTCCCTGGCTCCCACCATCTCTCATCTGGCCCAGTCCAAGTGTCTCCTACCCGGCCTCCCTGCTTCCTGGGTCACTGCAATTCATTCTCCACAATATCTTTGCAAAATATGATTGAGAGGAAATTACTTTAGTGCTTGAACTATCATGACTGCTTCTCACTGCGCTTAGAGTCTACACTCATTTCCGTGCTCCTGATGCCCTTCTAAACCTCGTGTCTCATCACTGTCACCAGTGGTGGCTCCAGTATCTCCTCAAACCTGCTGAGCACATTTGTGCCTCGGGGCCAATGGGCAAGCTGCCTCTATTCCTGGGGTGATTTTTCCCAGAATCTCAAAGCCCAACCTCCTTATCACCATCTCAGCTCACATGTAACCTACTCAAAGATAGCTTTCTTGACTCACTTCCCCCCAAGTCTCCCAACTCAACACTGTGTTATTTCCTTCATTTCAATCTGACATTGTTTCCTTATTCGCCCGATTATTTTTGTTTGCTCGGTTGTCCTTGACCTCCCTCCCCCCAGCAGCCTTGCCCAAACAGCATAAGCTCCCGGGGAGCAGCCGGCACTGCTGCTCTGAGAAGACACATGCTGAGCGCGACATTAGAGTCACATGGTGTAGTGAAACGGTGTCGAACAGCAGATACAGCAAAGCAGTGAGAATTTCTCTCTTATTTTATAATTTAAGTGAAATCTAACGTTTACTCCTGTTTAATGAAGAATTTGATAGGTCTTTGGTCCCAGTTCCTGGAGGGCAACACCTAAAGCCTTGAAATTTCCCAAGATAGGAGTGTTTTTGCTATTCATGGTGGAAACTTGGATGGCATGTGTTCATGAGATGACTCAGGATGGGGACTGGCCAGCCAGAGACACCAAACATGTGATTAGAGGAGTGGGGCTTTGAGCTTTGTGGCAAGTGAGTGACCACCAGGAGAGGAAGGGGCTCAGTGGTTAGGGCTAAGGAAAGGTTTGACTTAAAGTTAGGGTTTGGGTTAGCCATGTAAGTAGTGACCCAATAAATCATGTCTTTGTTATAAAGCCTCCAGTAAAAACTTGGAGCAACAAAGCTCAGAGCTCCTGTGAGCTTCCTGGTTGGTAACACTCTTGGAGGACTGTCACCCTCAGATGCCATGAGGGCAAACCTGAGCCCTTCCCACTGGAGTGCTCTCCACAACAGCTCACCTGATGAGATCTAAGGGCTGCTTCTTGTCTATGCTTCGAGGAGGATCCGATTCCCTGTACAGAAGTCCCTGTTCGCTGGGGCAGCTGAGGTCCTCTGACAGAGGTTGAAGTTGCACTGGGAAGCAGAAGCAAACAGGTGAGCATCACTATCACCACGTGATCACATGTTCTGTTGATAAAATGTGGTACTAACACTTCGTAGTCATTTGTAAATAAGGGGCCCTCACTTGCCAGAAGGGATGGAGGTACCATATAATTTTTCATAATTCTCACCCAGGATTAATACTAACCCCTTGAGGGTCATTTGCATATATGGGTGGAAAGGAACTCTTGGATGTTACAGTCCTGGGGCCACAGTGGGTACCTGGGGAGAGCCTTGCAGATGCTTAATATCTTACAACAGGGCCAGTCTTCCACAGCAAAAAAAACTAGGCCACCCAAGTGCCCAAACTGCAGCAGTAAAGGGACACCTGATGGTCCAGTCCCCTCCTTGGACACCCAGAGGAAGCTGGACTCTGGCTGGTTAGGGGCAGGGTCAATTCTATAACCCAGGCTTTTTTGTCCCCACAATTCAGTAGTAATTCGGTGACAGCACATGGAATATAAACAACAAAGAAACTTGACATGATGTTATATATTTAGCTTACTCAATAAACAAAATTTAAATCCAGTCATTCTCCTTCCCACCTGACCTACTTTCTTTCTCCTGTACTAGAGCCAGATTATTACCCAGCCAGCCTTAACATGGGTCCTGACTCCACTTACCTCCCTCCCAAACACCATATGAGATGATTCCTAAGCCTGGAATGTTCCTAAGCTGGATGTGGGACCAGCAATTACAACAGGCTTTAGTGAAAAAGAACTGGTTGTGCACAGATGCCAACTAAACACTGTAGAATCCTGGTGCCCCACATTAGTAATCATGACAGCTGTTTGCAAGTGTCCCCAAAGTTCATTTAAGACTCTCACTGCTAATTTTGCTGGGACATAAATATAAAACATTTGGACAGCTTGGCTGGACTGCTATGCTGGGTCTCGGGTCCAGGATGCTCAGTGTCGGCTCCCTGCTCCCAGCTCCCTGTTGTGTTCATGCATGTGCATCAAGCAGCTGTTTAGTGTCCATTTTAATACCTTAAACAGTGCATTTCATTATTGTCTTCATCCACAAATACGTGTACCACATAGCAGCAATGATCAATCTCAGCATTTGCTTTCTTTGGTCTTAGAGTCAGATAAATAGATAGCAAAGATAACAAAGTCATAGAGCGCTATAATATAGTATTTCCTTTATTTCAATGACAGGATTTATTTAAAGAGCTTAGATATAACATCCTTGCACTTATGGCATCATTAAGCGTCTGAAGCTGTTACATTATAAGCACTTCATTTCAAGTGAGATGTTATCAGTTAGAGAAGCACTGCTGAATTTGAGGGGTTGCTGTCATCTCAGACGGAGTCCCTAAAAAATGTCAACTCTCTGCAGTATTACCATCATGACAAGAACCCAGACAGATGAAATTTGGAAAGTCCTGTGGCTTTCTAGTGCACAGACAGAAAATGGTATTTCAGAGGGAAAAGCCTGAATTACAGAAAATGATAAATGAAATGGTCTAACATGCATTTCCGTTACAAAGAACTAATACTTCTTTGGTCGATAATAACATCTGTCAGTAATTATGAAAAGAGCTGACAGATGCATAGTACTTAATAATAGGCAGGGCTGTTCTAACATTGACACAGATTCATTAATCCCAATAGCAACTCTACGAGGTGGGTACTACAATTATCCCCACTTTATTGATGAGGAACTTGATATACACAGAGGCTAAATAACATTTACAAGGTCGACAGGGAGAAACCAGCACAGGTGTTCCAGCCTGAGTCTACGCCCTTGGCCACTTCTCTTTTTTTTTTTAGTGGCGGGGAGATATTAAGGTAATTCTGGTGGGGGGTGCGGAGGTAATTAGGGTTATTTGTCTATTTTAGAGGAGGTGTTGGGGGGCTCAACCCAGGACCTTATGCTTGCTAAGCATGCACCCCATCACTTGAGCTGTACCCTCTCCTCTCGAGTTTATGCTCTTAGCTGCTAATCCTCACTGTCCCACATGGTAACTCTGGGGGAACTACAGTTCATTCATTCACTCGTTAAACTCAGCCTTCCTGGTGCCTGGGATTCAGCAGTGAACAAGACAACATGGTTCCTGCCTTAAATGAGCTTGTCGCCTCCTGACATATTATCTTCATTTTACACAGGAAGAAACAAGGTCAAGAAGATTAGCCTTTTCCTGTGAACACCTGAGGAGACATGAGGTGCTTTATTTCATTTCTGCCATTTGACTTAAACCATGGGGAGAGAAAGCTGCCTTGCAGATCCCGGAGCTCACAAGCCTATTAATCCCGAATTTTTTTTAACACTGTCCTTTACTTGATACTTGATCTGTGAAAGGATGAAGTAAACCTAAAAAGATTCTAAGACAGCGTGTGGTTTATACAAGGTAACAAACCAGCCACTGTTTACTATCCTAACAGGAATCTGTAGGCATATTTCTTTTCTTTCTGTTTTTTCCTTTTTATGGGCAGCTTTTAAAAACCAAACCAAACCAACCAAACCAAATCACTGAAATTCAACAGCAGGTTCTAAATCACCCCCAAGACAGCAGCTAAACTCGGTTTAGACTTACAATGCGGCTTCTGGTGGTTGGATTGAAGAATGTATCTCTATCCTGAATATAAAAGCCATTCATGCAGCTCTTCTCAAATAGGGCAATGAAAAACCCTTGCTCCTGTTGTTGATACTTTCATCCACTTGGAGGACTTTCATAAAACAGCTAAAGTTATCAAAGGTTGAGGACCGGGTTTTCAGATCATTGGGCTTCAGAGGCAATTTTATGTGCAGTATCTCAGCGTATGTACAGAGCACCTCCCACAGGGGGTGTACTTTTGCAAATACAAGCTTGTCATCCAAAACCTATATTGGGAGAATGAAAACACAAACCAGGAAACCATTTTCACATTTTTAGTACACAGATTTTTCTTACGTTGCTGGTAGTTAAAGCACTTGTGTAAACACACACACATATGGCACTGGTAAAAGTGAAGATATAATAAAAATAGATTTGCAGACCATCATACATTTTTGCCTTAAAGATAATTTCTTCGTTGAAATTACTGAAAAGTTATTTAAAATCATTACACTTCATTCATAAAATAAACAATGTTTTAGATGAAGAAAAGCAAACTTGTTAATTTTTGGTCCAAATTAGTAACTAAAAATAGAAACACCAAAATATTCTTTGCAGTGGTGTTGTAATGACAATTTTTTAATTTCTGAAACCTAGGACTATTTACATATCTGTTCAATATAGTGTTAAACAGCCATTAAAAGGGATTTAAAAGAGTTATATTTATTGATATGGAATATATAATAAAAGGAGAAAGCAAAAATAATGTGAAATAATAACTTTCCTTTTTGGAAGGGAAAAATATCTTCATTTGAACAAAAAAATGTTTAGAAAGATTTTAAGATTTTTTTTTTTAAGATTCTTTATGTATAATTAAGATACAGATGATTTTGAATTCCACTGTTCTTTCATTTTAAATTTTGGGGGATAAATTTTTATGATAAAAAAATCTTTAAAAATATTCTTACATAAATATAATAATAGATATATTTATAACTATATTCTCTGGCTATTAAAAAAGATCTCCTAGCTTTGGATCTGAAACATACATTCCATAATGCAGATTCTGACTGACTCGCCTCCCAGCCCACAGAGAAGGCACGGCTGGTGTGACATGTTTCAAATATCATTCCAGGTAACATGCAGGCTCCCAGCCAATGGCTGCAAAGGGACTGACACCGATCTGGTTGCTCCCAGCTGCAGACCATCACAGGTGAGTCTAGATTCATAGGCTCATGTTTTCTCTGTCAAAAGAAATCAGAAAATTTTAGGCTTTTACTTTCACCAAGGGAACAAGAAGTTGTTTGATTTTTTTTTATGCAAAAAGTAACAACAAACCAGTTTGAAACGGATGAAAAGACATTTGCTCAAAACAGCACAGTAGCAATGAAGGTGCTCTGGCTGGCAGGGACTTGGTGGATTCCCGTGAGTGCTGGACTCCTCACATGGATTTCCCTTGGCACTCCAGCAGGTCTGTGGTTGTCCCCATGGGTCTGTGGCCATATACGGCACACAAAAGCCTCTGGCTTTGTCACAATTTCAAAGCCTTTTTTGGCTTATGAAATGTTTTGCCCTCAAATGGAGTTTTCTTGAGACCAGACACTGATGTCATTTACCAGAGTTATAGTCCAGATCTGACATTCTAGACCCTTAAAATCTTGCACACATTCAAATGGTTCAGGTTTGGATGTGTATTCACCTCTGGAGGCCTGGACCAAATTCGATAAAGCCACCCGGACAAGTTCAGCAAAATGCAAAGAAATTTTTCTCTCTGCAAGACTGAAATGTCTGTGAAGCTATAAAAACTTCTGCATCTACAAAAATAGGGAATCAACTCATCAATAACCTATCTATCCATAATGCATGGACATTTAAAAAAATACTGTATTTACTCCCATTAAATTCTATCTGGCTTTTGCCAAATTGTGTCCTAAACTGTAAGGAAAGTATATAAATGTAGAGAATTTTTGACCTTTTAAGAGAAAAAGGAACCCTCCTACTCGGTTGGGGGGAATGTAAATTGGTGCAGCCACTATGGAAGACAGTATAGAGATTCCATGAAAAACTGAAAATAGACTTCCGTGTGATCCAGCAATCCCATTCATGGGTATATGTCTGGAGAAAAATATAATTCAAAAAGACACATGCATCCCAATGTTCACAGCAGCACTATTTACAATAGCCAAGACACTGAAACAACCCAAATGGTCACTGACAGATGACTGGATAAAGAAGTTGTGGTATATTATATATATATATATATATATATATATATATATATATATATACACACACACACACATATATACATATGAACACACACATACAACGGAACACTGCTCAGCCATAAAAGATAAATTAATGTCATTTGCAGTAACATGGATGGACCTACAGGGTACTATGCTAAGTGAAATAAGTCAGAGAAAGAAAAACAAATATTCTATGTATTAACTTATATGTATATCTAAAAAATAAAACAAATGAATGACTATAATAAAACAGAAATAGACTCACAGGTACACAGAACAGACTAGTGATTACCAATGTGGAGAAGGAGGAGAGGGGAGGCAGGAAGGGGGTAGGGGATTGACAGGTGAAAAGTACTACATATAAAATGGATAGGTTACAGGGCTGTATCATACAGCACTAGGAAATATAGCCATTATTTTATGGTGACTTTAAATGGAATATAATCTATAAAAATGTTGAGCCTCTGTGTTGTACACCTGAAGCTAATATGATGTAAATCAACTACTCAACTACAAAATTTTTAATCAAAGTTTTCTTTTCATATTATTTGCAATAAGTTAGAAGCCAGCACTGTTAATAGAAACATTTTCCAGTAATCCCATTTAGAAAATAAAAAGGAACAAGTAATACTTATATTTATCCCAAAATATCCAATATACTATCATTTCAAAAGTGTGATTAACACTTTTAAAACTTATTAATAAATATTTTACATTATTTTTGTTGTACAAAGTCTTGAAAATATATTATGTATTTTCCACTTATAGAACATCTCATTTCACAATAGCCACATGTGCCTGTTGGCTTCCATACTAGACAGAGCAAATTACACCATTCACACTTCTGATAAATTATCTGCTCTTACTTATTTAAAAAACTTTCAGAAAAGGCTTTAGATATTCCCTATATCAAACAAAGCAACCTTGACGGGTGGGGAGTATCTTCATTATAAAGTGAAAAATAAAGGTAAGAAAGCCATGGTTACATGTACGTTAATGTAACAATACCTTCTTAATTCATTCAGGACTTTACAATCTTTCTTCATATGCCAAGGATTCACTGTCACTGTGCAATATTTTTCACTATTATTATCTTTGGAATTGAGATGCTTCTGATGACCCTGCTTTGTGCATCTGTACATAAAAGAAAACAACAAAACAGAGAAAAAGAGCTTATTAAAGATAATTTAGGGGGGAGGGTATAGCTCAACTGAAAGATCATATTCTTAACATGCACAAGGGCCTGGGTTCAATCCCCAGTACTTCTTCTAAAAATAAGATAAATAAAAACCTAAATACCACCCCCTGCAAAAAATTAATTAATTACTTTAATTAAAAGTTAAAAAATGATAATTTAGTGCAGGCTTATCAGTCTACAAGAGCTACAATGAATGCCCCACCCCCATTAATTTAGAAGAAGTCTCACAGTATTTCCCAACATAAATGCTAAAATGTAATTCAGAACACTTTCTGATGGTCAGCATGATTTTAACAAAAAAGTAGACAATTACCTCCCAGGTGACAAAGATCTTTCAGAGATGGGCACAGAAAATTTAGTAAAAATGATTTTGCAACTACCTTTGAAAGAAATGCTGAGAAATGATCTTTTCTGTTGAAAATTAGCCTGCTTTTACATTCTGCAGTAGGCATATGTGTTTACAAACCAGGCAGGAAAGGGATCATATTTTACACATACTTTAGAAACTGATTTGAATTTTGCTCTCTACCTGCAAGGCTATTTCTTAGGTAATAACATAAGCTGGCCAATATACTAAATTTTATTTCCCTGTTTGCTTAGTCCTCACAAATCTGTAAGCTGCTATTATTACCCCCATATAACAGATAAAGAGCATGAGGTAGAAAATAATTTGGGTAACTTGGTAAATGGTGGAGCTGGGTAAGACTGCAGCCGGTCTGACACTCAAGTCCTTTCTTCTCATCAATGTCTGATACTGCTACCTACATTCAGCAATGACCGCTGATTTCATATTTAAGTGTGTCATTTCTAAAACTGCAAAGCTATATTAGTACTGCTGTGTAAATTATTCTTTTCAGATATTATTGCCAAAAAACAGAAACAAATAAAATCAGGGTTCCACTGAGGGGAGGGCGAACTGCATATGGACGGACACAAGGGGTCTTTTTGAGGATACAGTTGCACAAATCACGATATAGCTAAAATGGCTTACTTGTACAATTATAATATGTGAATTTTATGGCCTGTAAATTACACCTTAATACAGCTACTAAATTAAGAAACTGGGATACCAAATTAAGACTAAAACACATATATAATCACACAAAGAACACAGGCAAATATCATTATTTACTGCACCATTTTCCTTCATGCAGCTTCCTTTCCTCACCCATTCCTGAAAGGATGATTCATTTTTAAAATAGTCTTTTAATTTATACAGCAAATTATTTTTGTCTACGTACTATGTACACAGGACTAGTCTAGGCACTTGGAATAGATCAATAAATAAAACAAAAGTCCTGTCCTCACGGAGCTTGGTTGGAGTCTAGCTGGGGTGGGGGGTGGAGATGACAATTCACACAACAGAGCAGCAGAGGAGGTGGCATGTTAGAAAAGAGGAACCATGGAAAAATGAAAAAAGGACAAGGTAAAGAGAGTGGAGGATATGGGAAGAGGGTGATGTTGTATTAAATACCAGAGCAGGCCACACTGAGGACTGAGGTTAGAACTAAGACTAGGAGGTGAGAAGTCCCAGGTGGACGGAATAACCATCACCAAGGCCAGCGTGCACCTCGCATTTTCCAGAATGGGGGCACGGCTGGAGCTGTGGAGAAGTGTCAGTGCAGATCCTGTACGGCCTTGGAGGACGTTGTAAGGACTGTGGCTTTTACCCGGAGTGAAATGGGGAGGCACTGCAGAAGGATGACACAATCTAAGTTAGGTTTTCAAGGCTCACTTGACTGCCAGGTGAGAATAGTCGAAACGGGTCAGAGATGAAAGTAGGAAAGCCTCTGAGAAGGACTGTGCAGGAGGAGAGGACAGTGGCTCAGGGCAGGGAAGCAGCAGTGGCAGCAGGAGCCATGGTGAGAAGTGGCTGGGCTCCGGATATGTTTTAAAGTCAGTGTTAAACCAGATCTAGTGACAGAATTCATGTGGTATGTCAGTGAAAGTCAGAATAACTCCAAATTTTTTGACCCAAGCAGCTGGAAGGATTAAGTTTCCACTAACTGAATGGGGGAGGTTGCAGAAAGAACCAGTTTGGGGGGTAGGAGGACCAAGAGCTCAGTTTATACACATGTTGGTTTTAAGATATCAGAGTTCCAAGTGAAGATGTCAAATCAGCAGAAGATTGTAAGAGTCCAGAGTTGGAGAGGAAAAAGTCTAGCGGGAGACAGAAATGTGTGAATCATGGGTCACACAGGTAGTATAGGAAGACATGAAACCCAGGTAGTCAAACATAAAGATAACCTGGCATTACCCATAGAAGTTGTCCCTGAGGGCCTGCCTACTAGGTGTGGATATCAGTCCTACATCCCGACCACTCGAGTTTTAAAAAGGACCTTACAAATGAATTCGTGCAAGACACTGCTTCCAGTGGGTGGGTCCAGAGCTGGAGTGGGAGAATGGGATGGTGCACGCTACTCCCTATGGCAGAATGTGTGTGTGTGTGTGTGTGTGTGTGTGTGTACGCATGTGTGTGCGTGCAGGGGGATGAGATACACCTGGCTAAAAAAAAGAGCTAGTAAGTCTACAAGCTGAAAGATGAAAGAACATCCAGATATGGTAGAGGGAACAGGGGAAACACGGTGTACTGTAAGACATATCCCCATAATGCCACTTCCCACCATCCTTTCATCAGGAACACAGTTGGAAAGGGGGGAATTATGTAGGTACGTGTGATGTACACAAACTTTCCGAGTATGTAACACTGAATATCTACATATGTATCAAGTTAATGATATTTATATCTGCTTCAAGTTTAATAACAAGTTCACAACAGAGGGAAAATAAAATACTGAGGACTGTATCATAGAAGACTTTTCAATGCTCAGAATGGAAGCAAAATCAGCTTCACCCCACAAAGAATGTCATTAGGAGTCAAGAATGTTTATATTTGCTTAAGAAATTGAGAGTTACAACTTCCTGCCTTACAGAGTTAACTTTAAGGCAGATACCACACTATAAGCAACGTCTATACTGGAGCTTTCTTACAGCCATTTTTAGTTCCTGCTTGTTCTGATGTAGTCCAGAACCTCTGCAAAGAAAACCTTCTTTTCAAAGGCTTAAAGGAATAAAAAAAGAAATAACACTGCATTCTTTTTTTTTTCATTTTTATTGATTCATAATCATTTTACAGTGTTGTGTCAAATTCCAGTGTTCAGTACAATTTTTCAGTCATACATGGACATATACACACTCATTGTCACATTTTTTTCTCTGTGATTTATCATAACATTTTGTGTATATTTCCCTGTGCTATACAGTGTAATCTTGTTTATCTGTTCTACAATTTTGAAATCCCAGTCTATCCCTTCCCACCCTCTACCCCGCCCCCCCGTAACCACAAGTCTGTATTCTCTGTCCATGAGTCCATTTCTGTGCTGTATTTATGCTTTGTTTTTGTTTGTTTGTTTGTTTTTGTTTTTTAGATTCCACATATGAGCGATCTCATATGGTATTTTTCTTTCTCTTTCTGGCTTACTTCACTTAGAATGACATTCTCTAGGAGCATCCATGTTGCTGCAAATGGCATTATGTTGTCGGTTTTTATGGCTGAGTAGTATTCCATTGTATAAATATACCACATCTTCTTTATCCAGTCACCTGTTGATGGACATTTAGGCTCTTTCCATGTTTTGGCTATTGTAAATAGTGCTGCTATGAACATTGGGGTGCAGGTGTCATCCTGAAGTAGATTTCCTTCTGGGTACAAGCCCAGGAGTGGGATTCCTGGGTCATATGGTAAGTCTATTCCTAGTCTTTTGAGGAATCGCCACACTGTTTTCCATAGTGGCTGCACCAAACTGCATTCCCACCAGCAGTGTAGGAGGGTTCCCCTTTCTCCACAGCCTCTCCAGCATTTGTCATTTTTGGATTTTTGAATGACGGCCATTCTGACTGGTGTGAGGTGATACCTCATTGTAGTTTTGATTTGCATTTCTCTGATAATTAGTGATATTGAACATTTTTTCATGTGTTTTTTGATCATTTGTATGTCTTCCTTGGCGAATTGCTTGTTTAGGTCTTCTGCCCATTTTTGGATTGGATTGTTTATTTTTTTCTTATTGAGTCGTATGAGCTGCTTATATATTTTGGAGATCAAGCCTTTGTCAGTTTCACTTGCAAAAATTTTCTCCCATTCCATAGGTTTTCTTCTTGTTTTATCTCTGGTTTCCTTTGCTCTGCAGAAGCTTGTAAGTTTCATTAGGTCCCATTTGTTTATTCTTGCTTTTATTTCTTCTAGGAGAAAATTTTTGAAATGTATGTCAGATAATGTTTTGCCTATGTTTTCCTCTAGGAGGTTTATTGTATCTTGTCTTATGTTTAAGTCTTTAATCCATTTTGAGTTGATTTTTGTATATGGTGTAAGGGTGTGTTCTAGCTTCATTGTTTTACATGCTGCTGTCCAGTTTTCCCAACACCATTTGCTGAAGAGACTGTCTTTATTCCATTGTATATTCTTGCCTCCTTTGTCGAAGATGAGTTGACCAAAAGTTTGTGGGTTCATTTCTGGGCTCTCTATTCTGTTCCATTGGTCTATATGTCTGTTTTGGTACCAATACCATGCTGTCTTGATGACTGTAGCTCTATAGTATTGTCTGAAGTCTGGGAGAGTTATTCCTCCAGCCTCATTCTTTCTCTTCAGTAATGCTTTAGCAATTCTAGGTCTTTGATGGTTCCATATAAATTTTATTATGATTTGTTCTAGTTCTGTGAAATATGTCCTGGGTAATTGGATAGGGATTGCATTAAATCTGTAGATTGCCTTGGGCAGTGTGACCATTTTAACAATATTGATTCTTCCAATCCAAGAGCATGGAATATCTTTCCATTTTTTAAAGTCTTCTTTAATTTCCTTCATCAATGGTTTATAGTTTTCTGTGTATAATTCTTTCACCTCCTTGGTTAGATTTATTCCCAGATATTTTATTACTTTGGGTGCTATTTTAAAGGGGATTGTTTCTTTACTTTCTTTTTCTGTTGATTTATCGTTAGTGTAAAGAAAGGCAACTGATTTTTGAACATTAATTTTGTAACCTGCTACCTTGCTGAATTCTTCGATCAGCTCTAGTAGCTTTTTTGTGGACCTTTTAGGGTTTTCTATATATAGTAACATGTCGTCAGCATATAATGACACTTTTACCTCTTCTTTTCCAATTTGGTTCCCTTTTATTTCTTTCTCTTGCCTGATTGCTGTGGCTAGGACTTCCAGGACTATGTTGAATAAGAGTGGTGATAGTGGGCATCCTTGTCTTGTCCCAGATTTTAGTGGGAAGCTTTTCAGTTTTTCACCATTGAGAACTATGCTGGCTGTAGGTTTGTCATATATGGCTTTTATTAATTTGAGATATGTTCCCTCTATACCCACTTTGGTGAGAGTTTTTATCATAAATGGGTGTTGAATTTTATCAAATGCTTTTTCTGCATCGATTGAGATGATCATGTGGTTTTTGTCCTTTCTCTTGTTGATGTGATGTATTACATTGATTGATTTGCGTATGTTGAACCAGCCTTGTGTCCCTGGGATGAACCCCACTTGGAACACTGCATTCTTTTAAGTGTTCTCTGTACCGAAAGTCACTTGCAAATGCAGCACCCTGCCACAGGACCACATTTTTAACGATAATGTCCTTTGCGCAATTTTTCAATTGCTATGTGACTTTGTGTCAGTCTCTCACTCAGAAGCAGAAAGGAGTACCAGAAAATGTCACATCATGTCTAAAACTACAGATGTGGAAGATGAATGTACACCAAGAAACAGCTAAGTGGGAGGGTAAGGCTTACCTTTTAAGTTACCGTAAGTGCAGTTACACCTTCTCTCTGCTTCCCCTGTGAAGTGAAGAACTAGTCTTTTCCAGGAAAGCTCTTATTCTGAGAAGTGTCTTCTTTAAAATATTTGGAGATTCCTTTTTAAGGTTCTTTCATGTTTAAGTCTTTCCCCAACTCTACATCCATTAACAAGTGTTAAAATTATCCTATAGCCTATTGTTACAGAACATACTCTACAAAAGCTGAGGTTTCCCAGGGTTTGGATCCCAGAACTCTGCTACCAGATAATCCTAAAGCTTTCCTTCCATAACAGACTCTTCCGCCAATTCCCAGCTGTGGGCAAATTCGGCTTCTCAGATCAGGTAACTTTCTAACTCTGCCTACGAACACTCTGCTGCCAGTAAAGGAACTCTCAGACAGAAAGCACACAAAGCCCCTAGTGAGGGTTGCCTCCTTCAAACAATCAAGATGCCATCACCAAGCAAATACTTAAACCCACTGCAAAACCTCTGAAGACATCTTACAAACAATATAGTTTGTATAGATGCATACTATTTGCTCTGGAATAGTGATTTCCAATGGAAGGAACAAAGGACCCCATGACCCAAGCAATTTTTTAAAACTGCGCATAACCATCCCTCTTCACGTGAGGATTCAGGCAAGCCCGTCTTACAGGCCTAGGTGTAACAGAATGACAGCACCTCTAGGAGTAGGGTGAAAAGTAGCGAGGTAGACTTCTAGTGAAAGGGGGTGATGCAATAGGCCCCATCGCCCACTTACCTCCCACCACAGGACAATCACCTCAGATCGAGAACAAACACTTTGGGAAACAGAGGTTGTTTATGTTTTTATGGTTTTCTGGTGGAAATAATGTCCTGAGTCATGTGAAGTTGTGGCTGCAAAATTGAACAGGGGACCAGACATTTTCACATTCAGGACACAAACACTCAACCCCCGGGTGACCACCGTATCTGCTCTCCCCTTTGCCTGTTCACCCCAAAAGCTGCAGGACTCTCCTGCTTGCAATGACAACCAACAATTCTCACAAATTCCTGCCAAGATCACGTCAGCAGCTGGTGGTGTCAAAGTCAACATTTGTACTGCTCTGAAGTCCCTCCATTACTTTATTTCCCTTCTATTTTCTCTGTTGTCTTCCTAGATACACTTGCATTCAGGAGCTGGTTACCGCACTAACATTGCCTCTGTAATCATTCCAGGATATAGGAGGTAGAGATTCAACTGTAACCAGTCCCAGAATACTTGTCATGCCACTCTAGTGTCCCAACAAAATACTCTGGCATCCCTCATCTCACCCAAAGAACCACATTACTTAGAAGTTGTAAAAGTGGAGGGCTTTCTCTACTGGAAAACACTGTGGCTTGGGTATAGTTGTGATTTCAGTTTTTGCAACTAGTTACAGGCAAAAAGACATGTTCCACAAATTTTCTTCAAGCCTTTGAAATTTAAACTTTTATTAGATACAGAGCCGGCGGACTAACCGTAATCTATGAACATATGGTCATATTACCAAATAATGTTCATATCTGCCTTACAGACATGTAATAACTTGAATTACACCTGCATCCTGTAGGCCTTTAGAATTGGATGTGAAGCATCCTGTGACATAAAAAACCTCCTATCCAGTCACAGAACACCTTACAGACAACATCACATTAATGCCACTGAATACATTAGTAGAGTCTATGTATGGTTAAGTCACATCTCCAATTTCTCAGAGCTGGAAAGGAGATGTCTAGAAAAGCTGAAGAGCCGAATTACCAAGACAGCTCAAAAGTTAAAGCAGACTCCTTCACCTCCCAAAGCGGAGGGCGGAGGGGGCATTGCCCACCACCCTCTCCTCCCACAGGACATGGCATATGGGGAAGCAGGCAGGAGTGGGAGGCTGGGACTTGGAGGTGGAGAGGTGATGAAAGCAAGAGTGGAACTGCTCTGGTCCTAGAACAACAGAGCTGTAAAATGCTCGGCTTCAGTTCAACCAGCTCCCTCTCCCACTTTCCCTCACACCTACGTGACAAAAAGAGCAAGTCAGGCACTTTCTGCCCATGACGGTGACTACTAGCATGAAACGGACCAGGATAAAAGCATGTCGTATAAAAGATCAGTCTTAATTTAAGGACTTTGTTATAAACAATGAACAGCACTATCAGAGTGGGACACTTGTGAGGCACTCAAATAGGGAGGAGGAGGCTGAGGATCCATTTCCAGCACTTCCATGTCTTTTATCACTCCTATTTCTGACCTTTCCTTTGCCACTTTTTGTAGCACTGCCATCACTGGCAGGTAAAGGTGCAGGAATGTGACTTGGCCGTTTGGCTGATGGGGCTACATTTCGCAGCACTGGAATGAAAAGGCGCTGGAAGAGGATCAGCTGGAAGATGTGAACCGCGGTCCTGGCCTGTGCCAAACACTAACCAGGTGACCCTGGTTTAGGCTCTTAGTCTCTCTGGGCTTCCGGCTGTTTACTTATAAAAGAAGGTTTTGTCATTGCACAAATATATCCAATATGAAATGTAACATGAAAGTCAAACATAATGACATCTCATCTGCTTGCTTCAGGGAACTGTACAAGAACTGAACACTATGTGAATGTAAACACAGTCTTAAGAAAACTATTGAGGTAAAGCGCTAAACTGAACATGGAGATAAAGTTTTATGGATTTTCTTGGCTTTCTTTTTTAATTGCAACACTGAATTAATAGTTATTAGCTATAATCCACACCACCACCCCTGTGAATAAATAAAGTAGGTAAGCACTGCCTGGGTGCCTTCTATTGCTCCATGCTAAACAGTGTGAGGGGTATAAAGGAGACTGAACATGGGAGTCTTCTCCAGTTACGAGCTAAGTGAGGAGACACATTGGAAACCACCCGGGAATGGTATCAAATCAGTACTCAAAGCCAAGATTACAGGCTAACAATCTTAAACAGTGCAGGAATACAAAGAGGAGCTAGAAGTATTTGGAGTAAATAGGGAAGACACTATGAAGGGGATGGGGATCCAACTACTTCTTAGGGCAATTCTAAGCTGTTTTAACTGAGGACTGGATAGGAAAAGGCTGGTGACTCCTGGTTTTTAATAAGGCACAGGTTACCGTAGGAGGCGAAGTCACATAATGATTGGAACACATAAGGTAAGGCAAAAATGATGGAGGGTCGAGACTACCTGGCTGAGATCTGCTTGTGGTACATCTTTGACTTGACTCTAGATGTTGGAGGGTCAAAACTGTAGGTTGAAGGAAAGGGGGGAAGAGAATATCCAAGAATTCAACAGAAGGAAAAATTCATGTATCAGGGATGAAAGCTCTTCATCCGAGTATCAGCAATCACAATAGACACTTAAAACCAAATACATACAGTTCCAGAAGCTGACAAAATGTGGAGGGTGGTGAGAGAAAGATAAATCAAAGACCATTCGAAGCCTTTGGGTATTCAAGACCAGAAGAATGATTATCCCACTGAATAAGTGGAGACGCTGCAAGAAAAAAATGATGAAATCAGCTTTAGACATGTTGAATCTGACCTATGAGCTAAGAGTAGGTGTTCTCTAAGAAGCTCAAAATTCAAAACTGAAGCACAGATCTAGAGTACAGGCTTAAGATGCAGATGGACAAGACATGATAAATCTCCTAAAAGAAAACATAGGCAAAACATTATCTGACATAAATCTTAGCAACGTTCTCCTAGGGAAATCTACCCAGGCAATGGAAATAAGAGGAAAAAATAAACAAATGGGACGTAATTAAACTCATAAGATTCTTCAAAGCAAAGGCAACCAAAAGTAAAACAAAAGAACAACCTACAAATGGGAGAAAATATTTGCAAATGATACGACTAACAAAGGCTTAATTTTCAAAATATATAAACAGCTCATGAAACTTACTAACAAAAAAACAAACAACTCAATCCAAAATAAGCAGAAGACCTAAACAAGCATTTCCCCAATAAAGACACAAAAGGCCAATAGGCACATGAAAAAATGCAAATCAAAACTGCAATGAAGTATCAACTCACACCAGTCAGAATGGCCATCGCTCAGAAATTCATGAATGATAAATTCTAGAGAGGCTGTAGAGGGAAGGGTACCCTCTTACACTGCTGGTGGGAATCCAGTTTGGTGTAGTCATTACGGAAAGCACGGAAATCCCTCAAAAAACTAAAAGTAGACTTATCTTGTGACCCAGCAATCCCACTTCTCGGTATATAACTGGAAGGAACTTCAATGTGAAAAGATACCTGCACCCCAGTATTCATAACACCACTGTACAGAATAGCCGAGACATGGAGGCAAGCTAAATGTAGCAACAGATGACTGGATAAAGAAGTTGTGGTATATTTGTACACTGGAATACTACTCTACCATGAAAAGGACAAAATAAAATCATTTGCAGCAACATGGATGGAGCTAGAGATCGTCATTCTAAGTGAAAGCAGCCAGAAAGAGAAAAATACCAAATGATACAGACTCATATGTGCAATCTAAAAAAAGAGAAAAAGACACTGTGAACTCATCTACAAAACAGAAACAGACTTGCAGACTTAGTAAACAATCTTAAGGTTACCAGGGAAAGGGGATGGGAAGGGATAAACCTGGGAGATTTACAAATGTTAACCACTATATATAAAAATAGATTTTAAACAAAGTTTCTTCTGTATAGCACAGAAACCTATGTTCATTAACCAGCAATAACCTATAATGAAAACGCCAATACAGTCACCAACTTAGGAAGCAAGAGAAGAAAGGAGAGTTAGTTATGCTGGGCTAGAGCCCACTTCTAAATTCCTTGTCAGCCACTGAGGCTGCCCCGAGTACACTGAGCCCTCCTCCCAGGGACAGGCTGACATGACATGTGTCCTGCAAACCTGGGGCAGCAGAGGCCGTCCTCATGTCTGGACCTGGGGAAGATGGGAGCAAGTCCACCTGCTCCCCTTGGGGCAGCACCCCTCCCCGCAGCCCCTACCTCCCGACTGCGCCGCGCCTGCCTCTCAGGAACCCACTGACTTGAAAACAAGTGATCCACGAACCTGGGGCAGCGGCAGGGAGATGGGCAGCGACCTGGCAAGCTGATCGATTTGCCCCCATCTCCCCCACGGCCTGTCCAGGGCTCGGCTTCTGCTGCTCCAGGCACTGTCCCCAGGTCAGCTTGCTCCCGGGAGGAGGGCGCTGTGTGGTCGAAGGCAGTGGCTGGTTATGTGGTCTGCCCATGGGTGCCTGTGGATTTCCTTCAAACTCCCCAGCCCATGGCCTGAGCTTGGCCTCTGCTGCCCCAGGTTCGTGGGACTCAGGTTACAGGTCAGCCTGCTCCTGGAAGACAGGTGCTGTGCTGTTAGGGAAAGGCGGCGGCTGCGATGGCGGGACTGGGGCTGCCTTGTCAGAGCACGGGGGTTGCGACCATTTCCCACTGCTGCTGCTGCAGCCATCCCAGCACACTGATCACACCGCGCCCACCTCCCAGGAGCAGCCTGACCTGTAACCTGAGTCACAAGAACCTGAGAATTTAGAGGCCGCCCCCAAAGACAGGCTGCGGGGAAGATGGGAGCAAATCCAGGGGCTCCCATGGTGTAGCCCGCATTCCATCCAAGGCCCCGCGACCGCACCGCACCCGCCTCCCAGGAGCAGGCCATGATCTGAGGGCCAATTGGAGATGCTCTGGAGCCTTCCGGCGCCCTCCCACCTCCCGGGGCTGTACCTGCTCTCCTAAACCCGGGTATAAGCGGTGGCAAAAACGAGGGGTTCAGGAACTACAAATAGAGGGGTTACCATGAACCACAGCGGCGGCTGGGACCGGCCTCAGGGTCCTAACTGGCTGCACGGCCGGGATCTCACCTCCGCACCCCTCACTGGGCGCCTCCCCAGCCGCACAGCTCAGGCGTCGCCCGCCGGCTCCCCGAGAAGCGCGCCCCCACCAGCGCCCCCATAACTGCCCGGCAGTGGCAGGCGAGCCACGGGCAAGCGGCGGCCAAGACCCCAGGCCGTGTTCCTCTTCCAGGAGCTGGTCCAGGAGCAACCGGCTGCCGCCAGCTTCCACGCATTCTCGGCGGGTTCCGACGTCCGCGTGTCTGTCCGTCTACACGTGCGCGGCCCTCCTCCTCCCGTCCGCAGCGCAAACTGCTCGGGTGGGTCTCCTGCTTTATCGGACCTGGCCACTGGGGCCGGGAGGAGCCAGGTGGGGCCCCTCCTGCTCGTCCCGCCGGGTCTCCATCCCCAGAGCCTTCACCCTGCCACCGACTGGGTCCTGGCACTGAACTAGAACCACGACTGCCCTGGGCCAGGCCACACCCCGCCAGCCCCACTTCCCCTGCTCAACTTCCCCTCCCTGTTACTACCCTCCCACCCCTGGCCAGGCCTAGTCTCCCACCAGATCTTGAAGACAGGGCTCCTTCTCCTCACACCGAGGTCCCTGCCCTGACACTCCATCCTGCTAGGTCCTAACCTATGGCCCCTACACCCACAAGCTTACCCCTCATGCCTCAGCACAGGACACCCAACATCCTGAAATTGTCCCCCTCACCTCTCAGCCAGGTCAGGCCCATTCTCAGCGGGCCCCACACCCCACAACCTGTACCCCTTCACCATGGGATCCCCTTCACTCTGAGTGCACCCCTACCCTGAGCTGACTCCATCAACCCTCACCCTGTGGTTGGGGTGGGGATATCTGGGCTCCAGTAATGATGACTAATGCCACCAGTGGGGGATCCAGCCTAGTGTGCACATTCATAGTTAATGTCTGAGGCTACAGGGCGTGGCAGGCTAGGTTGAAAGCGGTTCCAGTTCCCGCCCTGGCACTCTGATCCCCGCACCCTGTGCCTCAACTGACCCAATGGGTCAGGGTGATCCCAGGCTGCCAGCCACTGGCCTGTGGGCCTTGGGTGCTTGATGGTCCTGATGGTGGTCTGGACCCTTAGGGCGGAGGCACTGGGCACGCGGACCTTTGAAGTGGGGGAGTTCAGAGGGTGCACTTGAGCCCAGGGTTAGACAGCAGATGGTGGGCTGTGTGCATGGGGCTGTGTGCGTGCCCTGGCCTCAGCCCAGGTGGGTGCAGGGATCTTGTTCATTCACACCAGGCCAGAGGGAAGAGGGACGGGAGCTTTTAAAGCGTCAAAGTTAGGAAGCCAAGGCTGGAGAGCATAGTAGGAAGGTGCACTGGCCTAGCCACCAGGGAGCCCGCCGCGACGCTGGTCCCTTGCATCAGGGGAGACTGGCAGTTGACTGGCCAATGAGACATCCCCTGCTGTGATATAGTTTACAGGCAATTGAAGGGATTTTGACAGGTAATTTTAATACAATAATTGTCACATTCTCTGTGGGAGATCAGGTCCAAAGTCATGGTGAATCTGGCAGGGATCCTGCCAGAACTGGAGCCTGGGACAGTAGAAGACCCACCCAGGAATCATCCCCTTAGCTCTCACCAAAAGGCACTGTAATAGAGAAGAAGAAATCTGACTCCATATTGGATCTGTTCCTTTTCCTTTAACCCTCTGCCATGTTTTCTAGTCTTAGTCTTGCTAGCTCTGCACCTTTTGTAAAACAATGTTGCCTTTAGTCTGAAATAAACAGGAGAGCCTATTCTCAACACTCTGACATTTAAGGATATTAACACTTTTGCACTCCTATAAAGATAACAAGTTGCAGAATAGAAAAAGTTTGTTTTGTTGCAGGTTTTACAGGAACACCATTATCTGACCCACGTGGACAGCTGCAAAGGATTCCAAGAAGAAATCCTACACCAAGAAGTTTGCAACAACCAACCACAGCCCCTCCACTATTTACTAGAAAAGGAGCCTGAAATCTGACATAGGGAAGATGGTTCTCCAAGATATTAGTCTGCCATTATCTTGGTCTGAGGCTGTCTACGTAGACCAGGTCATAGTGCCTCTGTAATACCTTTAACAAAACAAAAGTTATTTTCTATTCTGCAAATTGTTGTCTTTATATAAGTGCAAAAGTGTTAATATCCTTAAAGATCAGAGCCTTGAAAATAGGCTCTCCTTTATATTTCAGGCTAAAGGCAACATTGTTTTACAAAAGTGCAGAGCTAGCAAGACTAAGCCTAGAAAAGAGGGCACAGGGCTAAACCCAAAAGAACAGATCTTCTATGGAGTCAGATTTTTTCTTTTCTATTATACCATATTCTATTTTTGTTTTAAGTTTATAAGAATAAAGTTTAGCCTTTTCCCATTTTAAATTGTGCAATTTCAAGGAGCATTAACTGCATTCACAATGCTGTGAGACCAACACCACTGGTTTAGGCAATTGCCTTCCTCAAACTAAAAGCTTGTATACAAAGCACACCCCACATCCTACCACCCCTATCCCATGAGAAGCCCTAATCCCCTTTCTCTCTCTATGTCTTTACCTATCCTTGAGGTTCCCTATCAATGAAATCATATAAAAGGTGGATTTTTTTCTCTCTGCCCACATATCTTAAGTAGGGATGGGTGAATTTTTTGTTTGTTTCCACGTGGATTAGCATTTTTGTAATTTGAGAGGAAAATCCAGATGGATTAAAGATGAGACGTACCAAATGAAGCCCTTTTAGTAACTCTGTGCATAATCTCATGGTAGGCACTGCTGTTCTAAGTGTGAAACCAGAGCCAGAAGGGAGATGCTTAGCTCTTCTTGTGGCAAAATAAAACCAAGCTTAAGCAGAAAACAAAAGCCAAGAAAGACAGCTGGAAAGACAAACCACAGCCTGGAAAAACCTTTCCTCATGACCCAAGCTCAGAGAAAAGCTTTACATCCCTGTGGTCCAAAAACCTCTTGAAGCCCAGTGTTCCGAAAAGAAACAAAACACACACAGGCAGTTCCAATGAGAGGCACTGCAGGTGGCTGGTTTGTGCTAGAGATGCTCGAACTGTAAGGTGAGGACACTGGCAGACGGACAGACTGCAGAGACAGCGTTGGCCACCATCACACTGGTAGGTCTTTAGCCCGGTGACAACCAGCCCTGGTGACAACGTGAGCAGGCAGAGGCCCCAGGAGGTCCCCTGGAGGGAAGAGCAAATGGACGCTCCTCTCCGGCAGAACAAGGTGCAGGATACATCAAAGTGCCACAGGTGCATCCCTTCCCTAGCAGTGCTGATCCTTAGAGAAGATCCCACCAAAGTGCTTGCACAATTTTCAAAGATAACGTTTCTTCAGTAATATGAATTCAAAATAATCAATATGTCATCAAGGGATTTTCAGAAGTGACCTGCCCTGGGCCCGAACAATACACACACATAAATACACACATATACACATAAATATATACACACAAACATACAGGAAAAGAGACAGACTGAAACACAGAGAAGCAGGGGAAACAGAGAAACAGAGAGAGAGAAAAGACAGAGAGAGAGGCACAGAGAGACAGAGACAGAGAGAAAGAACTGTGGAGCTGGTAATGAGTGGAACTCACGCACATTTTCACAAGTCAGTCTGCATGTAAGCACCTGGTCTCAAATTACATTCACCCTCCAGGGAAGGGTGTGGAGATCACACAAGGGCGTGGGAACAGAAGGCAATAAATAGGAAGCCATTGTGGGGCAGCCCACCACAGAGGCCGAGATGGGACACTGGGCCTGTATGTCAACATGACAGAATGACCTAGGCGGTTGTATGCTAGAGCGGACGATGTCAAAGTTGTTTTTAATTTCAGTCTCACGACTGGGAGCTGGGAAGCAAGAAGCAAGGAAAGTTACTTTCTCCAGACCCCAGGGCAGACCCCGGCCTGTGTGGCATGTGCTCTGTGCTCCACCAGCCCACTGTGGGGTCCTTCCTTTGTTGAGTCTGTGCACAAGCTCCCTGTGATGCCAGCCCGTGGGGGTGACAAATGCAGGAGGTGTTTCTAGGTCTAGAGGCAGGATGGCTTCTCTAGGAAACAGGGGCCAGAATGATCCTCACTGTGCTGAAGGGGTATTGGGGAGACCATGAGAGGCATGTGACTTGTCCAGGGTGATAGCACTGCTAAGTGGGGGGAGCCAGGTCTGAACCCAGCTGTGTCTTCAGAGCTGCGACACTGGCTGCATCCAGGCAGCCCCAGGACTATGGGGGGGCTGAGTTGGTGTCACTGTGTGTGGACATGGCGTGGAATGAGAAATGAGGGATCAGCAGCCCCGAAAGGACCTTGGGGAGCTTTGTGTCAGGAGGAAGCCTTGGTAAGTTGATCCCAGGAAGTGACCTCACTTCCCTGGCAATAGAGCCCAACAGAACTTGGAACCGAAGTCACCAGGCACCCACTCTGTAGAGAAGTCCCTACTAAGCTTACTTGGTTGGAGACAGAGGCATGTTCTGCTGCATCCCAATATCCCGAGGCCGCAGCCCCCGGAAAACCCGCAGCGAGGGGCTGTACCAACGCTGCCGGCGCTGGGTCAGGTCTCACCCAAGGCGACTCTGGCCTTTTGGTCAGAGGGACCCAAAGGTAACACAGGGAGGCCCAGGGCAGGCCCGCCCAGGCCAGGCCACCACTCAGATCCCACCCAGGTAGTCCTACGACCCAGTCCTGGCTGGTGGAATTGGAGCAGTCATGTTGGGGATGGGTTTCTGCCTCAAACAAGAGCAGGTCAGAGGCCTGGGGGGCCGGTCACATCCACAGCCCAGGTCAAACCTGGCTGGCTGGGATGTGGAGAGCTGGGGAAATGGTCCTGCTGCCCGAGGTGGAGCCCATGCATTCTGGGTATGTCTTTTCCCTCCCAGGTGTCTGAGCTGAACAGAGTCCCAGTCTGATCTTGCAGTAGAGGGCCGAGTGGACAGAATCAAGAGTTTTCCTGGCCGGGCAGGGCTCTGACACTTCCAGGCCGGGTTAGCTGCTGGTCACTGTCATTGCAGAGCTAGATACCACATATTGAACAGAAGCTGATGAATAAGAACACCAACGCCCCTTCCCCAAGTGAAGGGCTGGTGTGCCACTCTTCTGAGGGCCAGCGCAGGCTCCAGGTGGGTCTGGATATGGAGGGGTCCCCGCCACCATTGCCCACAAATTAGTGGGGCAAGCCTCCGACACAGACATCACCCAGGGCTCTCCCCAGGGACCTGCCCAGGGCTGACGGGTAGCTCAGCACACCTGGCTCTGACCTGGAGCACCGTGCCTGTCAGAAGTATTTATGTATTAAAATTAATATTATAAGAAACAATTGTGAACCTATCACCCAGCATCATAACAGGAATATTGACAGTGACATACTGTGTCCTCTTTCCCTATCCTGCTCTTGGCCTCCTCTCACAGGAAGTAACCAGCATCCTGAATCCTGGCTTACCATTCTCTTGTGTTATTTTCACACACACAATATTTAAGATCAGTTAAAACAAATGAACTGCAGGTACATGCAATGAAATGGATGAATCACACACTCTATGTTAAATTAAAAAAGGAAGCCCTAGAAGGTAGCCTATAGTGTGCTATGCTTTTAACTGTGTCTATATATGTCAACTAAACTCACTAAATTAAGAACAACTACAGCTAGAGTTCAGGTGGGAGAGGGACAGATAAAAGGTGAGGTGAGCAGATTTGCTGCAGGTGAGCGAGTTCCCTTCCAGTAACATGTCATTCTCTCTGAAGCAGGAGGCAAGGCCATCTGCTGGGATTCAGGGAAGAGACAAAGGAAAAGTTAGAGGTGTGCAGAGAGCAGAGAATGTTGACACCACTGAGTGGTAAGTGGGGAAATGTGCTCACCAGAGAAATCCTGGAGGATTGCCTGGCAGTGGCAACATGGTGGGCATTGATTTGTAGTCTTAGAAATCTGTGCTGGGAGAGCCTGCTGCCTGCAGGCTCAGAACAAATAGAGCTGGGTGAACAGAGATGGAAGTCGTCCTGGTGAGGAAATGAAAAGATCAAGGGTCAAGGGAGTTTTGTTTGTCATAAAGAGAGTGCTGACTGTGGATGCAGAGCAGGAAGGTGGGGAAGTGGAAGTAAGAAGAACGTGGACAGGCAGGAAAGCAGAGGAGTCAGTGCATGATGCCCCAATGAGGGTGAAAGAGGGCAAACTCCACTCCATACATATATATGGGGAGGTACAAGCTCCAACTCGGTTTTACAGTGAAAACGGCAGGCACTTCAAACCGGCACTGGGAAACAGACTGAGAAACCAGAGTAAGGGTTTCTCCTGCAACCCGTTCCCTTTGTGCTGGATGAACGAACGTCTCTCCACATGCTCAGTTCTGAGAGATAAGTGTGTGTGAAAGCCGTCCTTCACCTAGCTTGAAGGGAACACAAAGTTTCTTTTCAGTTGCCAACTCCACTCCATACATATATATGGGGAGGTACAAGCTCCAACTCGGTTTTACAGTGAAAACGGCAGGCACTTCAAACCGGCACTAGGAAACAGACTGAGAAACCAGAGTAAGTGTTTCTCCTGCAACCCGTTCCCTTTGTGCTAGATGAACCAACGTCCCTCCACGTGCTCAATTTTATGTTTTTGTATGTAATATTTTCCATTCACTTATGTTGTTTATACATCAAAGATTCTTTTCATTGGGAAACTATACTATATTCATTTACATTGGTAAATTCTAGCTCCAACAATATTTTATGTCGATAACTGCATGATATTCTGATCGGCACTTGGAAATAGACTTAGTGTCCTGAGTCAGTGTTTCTTCTGCAACCCGTTCCCTTTGTGCTACATGAACGAACTTCTCACTACATTAGTAGCTCATAAAGATAATTTGTGTGAAAACCATCCTGCACCTGCTTTTTTGTAACACAATTTCTTTTCAGTGATATATACACTGCATGTATATATATTTAGAGTTTCTATCTCCAATACCTGTTTACTGTGAAAACGGCATGAACTGCAAACTGACACTAGAATACCAATTGAGAACGCTGAGTAAATGTTCCTACTGCAAACCATCTCTTTTATTCTAAATGAACGAATGTCTGTCCACAATCTCAGTTCTAATAGGTTAGTGTTTGTGTGAAAGCCGTTTTTCAGGTTTCATTTTGGGAACAGTAAGTTTCTTTTCTGTTTGGATAAACGCTTCATACTTTTATAAGGTTTGGTGCTATCTCCAGTTTTAATTTAAAATGAAATCTGCATGAACTTCTAGCCAGCATTACGAAACATACTGAGAAACGAGAATAAGTGTTTCAACTTCAAAACTTTCCCATTATATTTGATGGTCGATCACCTCCCCTCAGGCTCAATTTTGAGAGATAAATGTGCATCAAATTGGTATTTCACCTATCTTCTTGAGAACATAAAATTTCTTTTCAGTTGGAAAAACAGTACATACATATATATGGGGACGTTCTTGCTCCAACACGGTATTACAGGGAATACTGCATGAAATTCAAACCGACGCTAGGAAGCATACTTTAAAACCAGAGTAAGAGTTTGTACTGCAACCCACTAACTTTATACTAGATGAACGAACTTCTCTCCACATGCTCAGATCTGAGAAATAAGTGTGTGTGAAAGCCGTCATTCCTGTAGCTTGTTGGGAACACTATGTTTCTTTTCAGTTGGAAACAACACTATTTACATATATTTGGGGTGGTAGTAGTTCCAACTCGATTTTACAGTGAAAACTGCATGGACTTCAAACCGGCAGTTGAAAACATACTGAGAAACCCGAGTACATGTTTCTACAACCCATTCCCTTAATGCTAATGATCGAACGTCTCTTCACATTCTCAATTCTGACATTTAAATGAGTATGAAATGTATCAATCACAGAGCTTTTTGGGAACACACAGTTTCTTTTCTGTGCGAAACTGTGTGAAATTAATATATTTTGGGAGGTTCAAGCTCCAACTCGGTTTTTCAGTGTGAAGTGCATGAATCTCCAACCGGCCCTAGGAAAACATACTGAGAATCCAGAACAAGTGTTTCTACTGCAACCCATTCCCTTCATGCTATATGAACAAACATCTCTCCACTTGCATAATTCTGAGAGTTGAGTTGTGTGAAAGTCTTCTGTCAGCTAGCTTGCTGGGAACACAGTTTTTTATGAGTGGGTAAATTCACTACATTTGTAGAAATGTGGAGGTACTACTTCCAACTCGGATTTACAATGAAAACTGCATGAACTTCAAACCAACACTAGGAAACATACTGAGAATCCAGTGTAGGTTTTTCTACTGGAAACCGTTACCTTTATGCTAGACAAACGAATGTCTCTCCACATTCTCAATACTCAGAACTGAATGAGTGTTGAAGCCATCCTTTACCTACCTTGTTGGAAACCCAGAGTTTCAGTCCAATGGAAACTACGCTTCTTTCATATATATAGGGAGTTACTAGCACGGACTTGGTTTTACACTGCAAACCACTTTTATTTGAAACCGGCTTTGAGAAACGTGCTGACAACTCAGAGAATTTGTTTCTGTATATCACTTAACCTTCAATGCTGGATGAAAAAACGCCTCTCCACAGGCTTACTTCTGACATCTGAATTTGTTTTGGAGACTTCCTTCACCTAACTTGTTGGAAAACCAGATTTTCTGTTATAGGGGAACTGCACTAGTTACATATCTAAGGGGAGGAACTTGCTCCAACGTGTTTTTCACACTAAATCGCTTTTACATTGAAAACGGCATTAGGAAACATGTTGAAATTTTAGAGAGTGTGTGTCTATATTACCTCTGCATTTTATGCTGCATGAAGGAACTCCTCTGAACATGCTCAATTTTCATAACTGTATGAGTGTGGAAGCCATAATTCACCTATCTTGTTGGAAACCCATAGTTTCAGCCCAATATAAACTACGCTGTTTCCATATATATCGGGACGTACTAGTACGAACTCGATTTTACACTGCAAACTGCCTTTACTTGAAAGCGGCTATGACAATCATGCTGAGAAATCAGAGTAACTGTTTATGTATGTCCCTTAACCTTCAATGCTGGATGAAGGAATGCCACTCCATAAGTTCACGTCCGATATCTAAATGTGTTTTGAAGCCGTTCTTCAAATAACTTGTTGGAAACGGATAGTTTCTGGTATAGAGGAATTAAGCTGCTTACATATCTAACGGGAGGCACATGCTCCAACTTGGTTTTCCACAGCAAATCGGTTTTACATTGAAAACGGTGGTAAGAAACCTGCTGAGAAGTCAGAGGGTGTGTGTGAAGAATACCTCTGCATTTTATGCTGCATGAAAGAACGTATCTCCACATGCTCAATTTTCAGAGCTGTATGATTTTCGAAGCCATACTTCACCTAGGTTGTTGGAAACCCTGAGTTTCAGTTAAGGTAAACTAAGCTACTTTCATATATATAGGGACGAACAAGCATGACCTCGGTTTTACACTGCAAACGGCTTTTAGTTGAAACTGGCCTTGAGAAGCATGCTGAGAAATCGGAGTAAATGTTTATCTATGTCACATAACTTTTAATGCTGGATAAAAGAACGTCTCTTCACAAGCTCACTTCTCATATCTGCATTTGTGTTGGAGCTGTCCTTCACCTAACTAGTTGGAAAACCAAAGTTTCTTGTATAGGGGCACTACGCTTCTTACATATGTAAGGGGAGGCACTCGCTCTAAAGTGGTTTTCCACAGCAAACTGGTTTAACATTGAAAAAGGCGTTAGGAAACATGCTTAGAAATCAGAGAATTTGTGTCTAGAATATCTCTGCCTTTTATGCTGCATGAAGGAACGCCTCTCAACATGCTCATTTATCAGATCTGTATGAGTGTGAAAGCCGTTCTTCACCTAGCTTTTTGGAAACCCAGTGTTTCAGTCCAAGGTAAACTGCACTTTCCAATATATGTGTATGTACTAGCATGAACTCGATTTTTCACTGCAAACTGCTTTTACTTGAAACCGGCTTTGAGAAACATGCTGAGAAATCAGAGTACTTGTTTCTGTATGTAACTTAACCTTCAAGGCTGGATGAAAGAAGCCTCTCCACAAGCTCACTTTTGACATCTGAATTTCTCTTGGAGCCGTCCTTCACCTTACTTGTTGGAACCCCAGAGTTTCTTGTATAGGGGAACTAAGCTACTTACATATGTAAGGGGGGGCACTCGTTCCAACTTCGTTTTCCAGATCAAACCTCTTTTACATTGAAACTGGCGTAAGAAACATGCTCAGAAATCAGAGAATGTGTGCCTGGAAGTCCCTCTGCCTTTTGTGCTGGATGAAAGGACGCCTCTCCACATGCTCAATTTTCAGGAATGTAGAAGTGTGGAAGCCGCCTTTCACCTAGCTTGTTGGAAACCCAGATTTTCAGTCCAAGGAAAACTTTGCTGCTTTCATATATATGGGGACGTACTAGCACGAACTCAGTTTTTTACTGCAAACCACTTTTACTTGAAACCGGGTTTAAGAAACATATTGAGAAATCAGAGAATGTGTTTGTACATCTCACTCTGCCTTTTATGTTTACTGTGAAATGCTGGTTTCAAAGAAAAATCACTTTGCTTTGGTAAACTGCTTTGAATCGAGTTCCTGCGCTTTGATATGTAAATTGGGTAGTTCCCGTATTCCAGAAACTCTGGTTTTCCAACATGTTAGGAGAAGGACGTCTCCAACACAAATTCAAATGTCAGAAGTGATCTTGTGGAGAGGCATTCTTTCATCCAGCATTGAAGGTTAAGTGACATACAGAAATAGTCACTCTGAATTCTCAGCAGGTTTCCTAATGCCAGTTTCTAAGGAAGAGCGGTTTGCAATGGAAAACCGCTTTGGAGCGAGAGCCTCTGCTTAGATATGTAAGCAGCGAAGTTCCCCTAGACCAGAAACCCTTGTTTTCGAAGAAGTTATGTGAAGAATGGCTCCAACTCATGTTTAGATGTCAGAAGTGAGCATGTTGGGAGGCGTTCCTTCTTCCACCATTGAAGGTTAAGTGACATACTGAAACACTCACTCTGATTTCTTAGCATGTTTCTGAAATCCATTTCAAGTAAAAACATTTTGCAGTGGAAATGTGAGTTGGTGCTAGTTTGTCCGCATATATATGAAAGCAGCGTTGTTTCCCTAGTCCAGAAATTCTGGGTTCCCAACAAGCTTGGTGAAGGACGGCCTCCACACTTATACAGATCTGAAAATAGAGCATGTGGAGTGGCGTTCTTTCATCCAGCATAAAAGGCAGAGTGACATGTAGAAACACATTCTCTGATTTCTCAGCATGTTTACTAACGCCGGTTTCAAAGTTAAAGCGGTTTGCTTAGGAAAACCGCGTTGGAGCGACTGCCTCCTGTTACATATGTAAGTAGCGTAGATCCCCTAGACCAGAAACTCTGGGTTTCCAACAATTTAGGTGAAGGACAGCTCCAACACACATTCAAATGTCAGAAGTTATCATGTGGAGAGGCGTTCTTTCATCCAGCATTGAAGGTTAAGTGACACTGGAACACTTTGATTTCTCAGTATGTTTTTCAGAGCCGGTTGCAAGTAAATACGGTTTGCAGTGAACAACCGTTTTGGTACTAGTGCATCCCCATAGATATGTATGCAGCGTAGTTTCCCAACCCCAGAAACTGTGGGTTCCCAATTAGCTAGTTGAAGGACGGCTTCCAAACTCATACATATATGAAAATTGGGCATGTGGTGTGGAGTTCTTTCATACAGCATAAAAGGTGGAGTGACATAGAAACAATAACTCTGATTTCTCTGCATGATTCTAAAAGCTGGTTTCAAGTAAAAGCTCTTTGGAAAGGAAAAGCCACCTGGAGCTTGTGCCTCCACTTATGTATGTAAGTACCGTAATTCCCCGAGGCGAGAAACTCTGAGTTCTCAGAAACATAGGTGAAGGTTGGCTTCCACTCACATGTGTTTCCAAAATGGAACAAGTATAGAAGCATTCCTTTATCTCACCTAAACCGCAAGGCTACACTTCAAGCACTTACCATGATTTCTCTGTATGTTTACTTGAGTAGATTTAAAGTTAAAAGCATTTATCTCTCAGAAACCTAGTTAGAGCGTATTCCTGCTGTTATATATATTGGTCGGGCAGTCCCCAACACCATAGTTCTGTGTTTCCAGCAGTGTTGGTGAAGGATGGCTTCCACACACATTCGGTTTTCTCTCCTCCTCACTCTTCTGCTTAGACATCAATGCAGGTTGTGTATTGTGGAAGCCAAGGAAATTTTTTTCATTTAGGATCAGCCTCGGAGAAAACTGAGACCTGCTTCTGCTTCTTTTCCCTGCTAGATTTCCTCTTGGTGCATTTCCAATCCTCACGAGTGAGTTCCTTTAACCAAGTAATTATTTCAAAAAAGTGGGCAGGTTTCCATAGGGCCATTACTTCTTTTATATTCTTGTTTTTTAATACCTCTCTTCCATCTCTTTATCTCCAGGTGTCTTATTTCTATGTCCTTTGGTTTGGGCTGATGGCTAATCAGCATTAGTGTAGAAATTGTTGCTTGGTATTACTGATCTATATTCTTTCCATGGATATTTGATTTATCATTGGATTTGAGGGAAGATAGTTTCTTTAAAAAAATTCTGGTAAGTAACTTGTGGGGGATTCTGTTTCTCTTGGTCTAGAATTATAATGCTTAATTTCTTAATAAGTGATACTTTCATAGAGCTCAAAATTCCAAAGGTTTGAGTGTCACCACTGTCCCGAAGCCTTTCGAACTTTTCTTTGGGGGCACTTAGAACTGAGTGTGTGTGTCCTTCTGGACATAGTTTAGCCTGAAATGAACAATGGCAAGTACCCCCCATTTTACACAAACAACAGACGACTTTCACAAATTGATACCTTTAAAAATAAATGAACTGTAATGTTGTAGAATTTTACAAGAGGCAGTGACCTTCAGGGATGTCAGCAATGGAGGCAGAACAGTTGGAGGGACAGCAGGTGCTCGTGCTCAGTGGCTGAAGTCACACTACATCCATGGCCACCTCTGGTTAACCTTATATAGTTGGTGCTGTCTGCAGGCTTTCAAGGCTGTGCCCCCCTCCCCACCAAACATATATATTAGGAAAAGTGGTGAGCCTCAGTATGAGAAACAATAAAGAATTTGTAGGGGAAATTGAGTTTATTGTTTTTAAAAAGAAAAGTTAGCATCCAGGTAGTTTAATTTCAGCTCCTAATAGACTGATGTGTTGACATTCACAAGGATGTGTAAACACATGCAAGATCATGGGGCAGGACCGGAGACTCTGAAGCAGCAATCACCACACACAACTTTCACTGCTGTCCTTGACTGCCTTATAGAATTACTTGATTAAGAAAAGGTCATAGATGTTAAATATCATCATTTTGAGAAACCAGTTCTTTTGAAATCTTATATACTAATGTAACTGAATTGGATAAAGAAATGCTAAATGTGTAATAAATTATTCAAAGAGGTAATGATTACTGAAAACACCACAAATTGAAGAGGACCACAGCATAATGGACATATATATTTTAATGATCTGGAAGAATCAGCTCAGCAGTGTATTCAAGACATCTACAGATGATGTCAAAAGGGGGTGTTCTTGGATAGCTTTTTGTGAATATTAGAGTGAAGTCAGGGTCAGGTACACAAATTTAGTTTAAAAGCAAAAGGTGAAACAGATTTCTTTTCAAAAATCTATTGTGTCTGGTTAGAAATCATCAAATCCATGGGTCAAGGGAAGGAAAAAAAACCTAGTGACCACATGACTGTTTCAGGAGCTGGTAGTAAAATGACAGTTGACAATTGTGTAAATTAGATATGATCTTGATGTCCAACTGACCGAAAGATTTTTAGTCCATGTGCCAAAAATTTATCAAGGAATAAATAGTGATCTATGTTTTGTCAGCTCTGTTATCCCCCCTTCAAGCCTGCATTGTGATTGGGAAACTAAGAACTTTGACTGCAAGGAGGGGGATTTTCAAAAATGGAGTGTCCTCCGACCGAGAAAATAAAGAAAATTTAGCTGTACACTGTAGAGACACAGGGAGATCTGTTGAGCAAGATGACACTTGCTTTACTGTCAACTAGTAGGAGGTGCAGGTTTTGATGACTTGGGTACCACTTTGCTGCCTTTCTTAAGATATTGCCCATGGCTCTTGAGAAGCGATTAAGTGGGGCTAAGGAATTAGCCTCCAAATGCCCTTTGCCATGGACGTTGTCTCTATTGTCCACTTTTAAGTTTTAGCTTAGACAAGTTGCAGTGTCTTACCAAGTGAGCTACAGACAGTAAGTGCATCTTGAAGCACACGGCTCTTTCCTCCTCACTGCAGCAGAGAACCTCTGCATTGGAGCATCCTGAGATGGCATCGATGGTCATTTTTCATGTTAGAAATCAGTTAAGGATACTATGTCCACATGGATGAGGAGGGTAAGATTTCAGTCTCTAAAGTGGTAATGATGGGTTGACCTTTTCACTTAAAGAGTCTCACATCAACAAATACATGTCTGTTCTGGACCAAGAAGAAACAAGTGTTTGAAAAAGAATAGCCTGAAAGGTCAGTGGGACATGTCAGGCATCTTCTTCATGTCTTCAAATTCGGGTATCAAACATGGGTTTCCTATCCTGAGTGATACTGACAATTTGCTGTGTTCTGTGCCTCATGTATATCAAAGGCTTTCCTAAGTAAAGTGTCTAGTAATGGTAACATTCTTGATATGAGTTAAACCGGGGGAGATGAAGGAATTAAAATTAGTCCCTAATGTGCATTGATTTTTCTAAAGACATCAATTTTATAGAAACTTTTGAAGAATTAAAGTGACAGAAAATTGCAAAGCACCTTCTCCTTCTGGTAGAAAACTGTTCTGTTTTCCTTTTTTGATGAATGTGACATAGAATCAGTACTACTATTGTTTGTATTGTACTTAGTGTTTACAGAGTGATTCACAGATATTCTCCTATTTCATCTGTGCAATGACCTCTGGAAGATAAGATTTCCTAGTTATGCTTTTTAATGTCTATTTCTTAACTGTGTCTAAAAGCAGATTGATTGAGCTCCATTTGCTCAGTTTAGAAGGCTGGACTGATTAATTGTGTCAGAACATTCCAGGAGGCAGAGGAAAGGAAGAGACATGGGTTCTACACGATGGAAGCTGTTCCTGAAATGATTTGACCAGCAGTCTTATCCATTTTTCCCAAGGTCGGAAACAAAACACAACCCAAGACAAGGAAAACAGGGAGCCCATGTGACTCCAGCCTTGTCACGTAGAGTCATGGCTGTCCTCCTGTGCCTTGGAGAAGAGGATGCTTTGGGTCTCTGTTCTACAATCTCTGGCTTTTCCTCCACAGTGTCTTATTTTAGTAGCATATGCTGAAACTTGATTTACATTTCATAGCATTAAAACAAAAATCAGAAACTCTTTATCATTTATTAACTTTTTGGTAAATAGTTTTTGGTGAATCTTTAACTTTATTATTAGGACTTACCGTGGCAATGTATAACAGGTAGCTCCCCAGATAACAGCAGTGGCTTACACATGCTAAACTTGTATTTCCCTCTTACATAAAGAAGTCAAGCAATCAGTACCGCAGGGCTGGCTTGCATGAAGGCCCCAGGGTCAGAGAACCAGATGCCTGTTATTTTCAGCCCGTCAACTTGATGGCCCAAAGTGGCTGCTTGAGGGTCAACCATCAAGTCCACATTCCAGGCAGCTGAGAGGAGGGAAGAAAGGTGCTTCAGTTCCCTTTTGGAATGGTTCTGTAAAGTCCCAGGTAGCTTTCCTGCTTTTATCTTGCTTTAGACAGAGGGCTGAGAGACAGCTTGCTATGAGGTAAGCTCAGCTGTGGACCAGCCATCTCCCTCGAGGGGAGGGGAGGGAGTGGGCGGGGAGAAACCGATCATCCTGCACGTGGTGTAAGACACCACTATGAGCCGCCGGGGACCTCTGCAGTCCGTCCATTGCTTTGGGCTGCACTGAGCGATTGGTAACGGTTGAGATTTTCACGTAGAGGTGCGTGTATGCTCGGTTCATTTAAACTAGTGGCTACCAGAGCATGTTGGAGAACACATTTGTTCTCACCTTCTAGCCAGTGACCCTCCCACCAGGATTCTGTCCTGCTGTTTATTTCCACGTTATTTTCCAAGACTTCTGGAGGAAATGTAAGCAGCCTGATGCTCAAATGCTTTTCTGTGTGATTCCCCCCTTGTTCTTTGAAGGAACAATATATTGCCTAGAGAAGAGTGGACCAAATTCCAACCCTGCAATTCTTTAAAGCTCTGAGATTTGGTGTTAGAAAATAGAAGAAAATTCCAGAAACACCCTTAAGAAACATTATTTCTTTCAAATGTGATTTGGAGCAGCAAAGGACAATATATTTTATAGAACAATTTTTAAGACAACTGAATTGGCAGTAAGTTCACATAATGAAACATCCAACAAGTCTTTATATTTCTCCTGGAAATTCCTTGGTTTTTGGTGTAAATTATTAATAATTAATATCAGCTTTCTATTCTTTCTCTTCCTGTAGTTGTAGAGTTAACGTGAAAATAGCTTGTTGTGTCACTGAGAAAGCCTCCTGGTCAGCCTTCTAATTAAACAGCTCATGTGCGTTTCGGTGGCAGGTGTGCTAAATAGTAGTTTTTAGGCACTTGAGGGATGCCCATCACACCAGCACTGCGGGAGCCTATTTCTCACCCACGACCAGGTGAGACCCTACTTTCCTCTGCTGCCTCACCCAGGACCCCACATTCTGGTTCTTTCTCATGACCCATTTTCATAAAGTTCACCCTGCACCAGCTGAGCAAGTCTCGGTTTCTCAAAGACCAGGATCTTAGTTCTAGGCTTTCTGTTAAAGGACAGTGTATAAAATCAGGCAAATTTATATGTCTTCTGAGGCCTCAGGATCTCTGCAATTAAAACAAGAACTTGAGTTACAATAATATTCTTTTCCACTTCTGAATTTCTATAACTCCACACAATAGCTTTTTTATTAATTAGCTAAAAATTTTTCCAAAATATATTTTCCTAAGATTCACAAATATCTATTAATTTATATTTAAAAATGCTATATTTAAGAAATGGAATAATTATTTACTTTTAAAAAGTAATTTAAGTCAAGAAATGTTTTATACTGAATGTTTACTATGAGTTCAAGTATGTAAGCTTCATTTTTTTGGTACTGTCAATAAACCACACAACGTGAGAGTTGTGGGTTGTTTTATCTGGGGCAAAATGAGAACCAGAGCCCAGGTGTCAGCATCTCAGAGAGCTCGGAGGAAGTGCTCTGAAGATGAGGGGGAGCTCAGCAGTATATGAGATTTCAGTGAAGGGGGACGTGCAGTCAAGTATACGTTAAGGCAGAGGCTGCTGCTAGTCGAAGAGCAGGTGTCTCTGTTAATGATTTTAGTGCTTTTCTAGATAGGAGGAGATGAAAGAATTTGGGCTCTTAAAATTTCCTGAAAATGTCTAACTATCTGAAGGCTTTTCTGCCCATTTTCCCAGAGCACAGAGCACCCCATTCCTGATCTCCACCCTGAACTACTTTCAGAGGGCGTTGAAGGTCAGCAGCTGCAGTGGCTCATGATTTAATCAAATCCGAGGAAGATGACAAGTGCCAATTTTTAGTTGACAATATGTATATATTGTAGGAAAAATGTTACTTTCCAACCCTACCCCTGTTTTACTTTTAGTTAGAGATCAACTGATAACTGTTAGATGACTTAAGTCAGACGAGGGGTGAAGGAGTCGTCTCTTGAGCCGGCCAGTGCTCTGTGTCAGCCTCCTTGATAACATTCAATTTTCTTTCTGTTCAAACAGCATGCATCAGATTGTATGAAGTTTGGAGCCTGTCCTGAGCACATGGGGTCTGGAGGTGGCCCTGTTCCTGTGGTCTTTGTTTATTCTGTGAATTATGGTGTGAATCTTTATGTGCCCAAGCTTCATCATAATTTCAAACTTTAAGGATTTAAATATGGGAGATGGATGCCAAGTTCTGGGAATAGATTTTCAGGATAACAGCCAGGATTGGTAAAAAGTAGGGAGAATGGATACAACCTTTAAAAAAGAAAGGTTATTTTACAATTTCTGGCAGGTAAATTAAAGTCCTTGTTGGGATTCTATCAGGAATGTTTAATTGGGAGACCTACCTCCCATTTTCATGAAATAAAATAATTTTATTTTTTGTTTTGTGCCTGCTGTCTAGCAAATAATTATCCCCTTTGCATATAGTATTATCGTTTAATCTCTACAAAGTTTCCCTGGAGAACACACGTGTCACAGGTGAGGGAGCCAAGATCATCCACGGTAGGTGGCAGGAAGGCAGATGGGCTGGAGGGCTTACCCTCCTTCAGGCTGAGACAGAGAAACCAAGGCTTACTGACAAGCGTGTTGCTGAAGTGGTTTATTTAATACTTTGCTTCCTTGATGAATTGGATCTCTTGAAATTGTTTATGACTGGCTTATCTTCCCCTCTCTCCTCTGCCTCAGGACTTCTCCTCGTAAGTAGTATGAATTCAGCCTGAACTGATTCAGGAAAATCAGAAAATAAAAAATTAGCCCACACAAAATGTCTGCTTAGTCCTCGTAATTCAGTACTTCCTAAAACTCTCAGAAACGCAAGGAAGGTGTGTTACCTCGGGGACTGAGTGCATTTGAAGTATGAGAAATATAAGTGTGATCTGGTAAAGGCACAGGCTCTATAGACAAAGATCCGGATTTAGATCCTGGCTCCATCAAGTACAGGAAACATGACCACCCAGAGCCTCAGTTTCTTCATGTGTTAAATGGGCTGATGGAGCTCTCCTCCAAGTGGTCAGGTCAAAATGACATGATCCTAGTGGCTCTCAGGCAGGATGTTGGGCAAAGTGCTAGTTGCTCTTGCTGCTTTATAATGTCTTCTTAGGTAATTCCGTTGTCCATTGGCTTGCGAATACCTACTCTTTTGATTTAAGAAAAATAGCATGTCTTAAGAATTTTAAAAATAAGGAATGAAGATTTACTGATTAATACTGGGTGTATTTTTATAGGTCATTAAAAAAAAAACTAGGAGTTCTCTAAAGAGAATTTATTCAGTGTGCCTAGAATATGATTCAGTTAAATATGATTTTCCTTTAAATACTTTTCAGAAATTTTCTGAGATATTTTTTCTTGAATAGTAGTTGAAGATTTCTGAGGAGGTTTTACATTTAGAAAAGTTTATTCTTGTAGCAATTGACACATTAAATAAATGATTCATAACCCTGGACAGCATAAAGCCCTGGCTTTTTTTTTAATATATATAATTTTGCTGGTTAGTTCTATGACATTTTATTCGGTAGAAGTATCTCCCATTTCCATTTCACAGGCAGAGAAGATGAGTCATACAATACTCAGTATACAAGAGCAGCAGAGGCTGATTAATTTGGGCAGAAGAGTAAAAGGGTATGGAGAAAAAAATCCTTGATTCTCAAACTGGACACATTCTGCGGTGTTGTGCAGCTGAAACGGTTTTGATTTTGCTTCTGGGTTGTCCTAGGTTTCGGCGCATGTGCCTGGAAAGGTCTCTCGGGCAAAGATGCTTATTTAAGAAGGTTGTCATTGTATTTAAGAAGGTTGTCATTGTAAATGCTCTTAAGAAGATTAAACAGATTCCACAGCAAATAAATGAACATGTTTGGAAGGTTTTCCACCCTCAAGTAATTTCCAGAAAACAGACATGATTCACTTGCTAAACCAAACACACAGTTATAATAATGAGCCTGCCTCACATGACTGGACAGCACGGAGGGAGCCTCATCTATTGGCGGGGGTTACGCTGCAGGAACCGCAGCTGAAATTTTAATTAGAATTTATTTCCAGTGAGTGTTGCTTCCGCCTTTTTCTCCCCAAAGCAAGGAAGAGCCCTCCTTGCCTGGACATTAGTCTGCAGAGCCCCGCGGCTCACACACTTCCCTGCTCATCAGGAGGCTGATGGAGCCAGTTTGCTTAGACACACTTAGCTACACTCGCAGCGGGGATCATCAGTCTCTTCTGTGTGTTGACCTCCACGTGCAGGGGAGAAAATCGACTTTTGCTGCCGATAAACGCTAATTGACTATCAGTTGTTTCAGAGGGACTGTGATGTTGAAAACTGGTGTCCCTTTCATTTTTATATGTTGGATGCTGACAAATTGCGTGGCGACACCCCCATTGTAAGTACACCCACCAGGGAGGGGGGTGGAGTTTGGGTCTGTGTGTTTTAGTACTCAGATCCTGGCACTGGTCAGCTTTCAGTGTTCTCGCTGGGTTTGGGAGACTGTTTCTGGAGCGATTTCTTTGGCTTCCAATAAATTTGCACAGCCGTCTCCTTCAGTCGAGTTCTGATGAATTGAGTTGGGAGGGGCATGTGAAATTGGGGTGGGCAGAGAGGTGCGATGAAAACTAGCCACCATCTGGTTACCTCTCATATTTTTTGGGCCAAAATACTTGTCTTCTTTTCTTTTCTCCTCCATCCATCCCTTCAGGTCAGGGAGTCGTCTTCAAGAATTTCGTCCTAAAATGAAAAGTAATGATGAAGGCAGTGTGTATCTGTGGTTGATTTCATTTGATTTGGGTTCATTGTTAAAGATTTTCTGGTGAGGTGTTTATGAGCTCTTAAAAGCTAGAAGAGCAGCAATACCAAGGAGAGAAAGTCAGAGAAACGTGTCAGTGGCCCCTGTGAGTTCTGGGGGACGAGGGAAGGAGGTGGGGCAGAGGCAGCACCGCGGCCTCCCCTGCAGCCCTGAGGGCAACGTGCGCATGTAATGCCAGCGTCTGTCACCATGTGTTCTAACAGGACTCCCACTAAAAGAATGCGTGGAGATTTGGGGAGGCCTTACCTTTTACCCTCTTGTCAAACATCTTTAATGCTGACTGTATTTATTCAAGATGACACAGAGATCACCTGCAGAGCTTGAGGGAGCGGTGCTTGCTTCCTGTCTTGCCCGCCCCAGTCTCACTCATCAGACTCCTGATTCTTGTAGGCACTGCAGTGTCCGTGGGGGTAGCTCTGCTCCTGGGGGTCTCTGCTCCTTTGGTGGGAGCTCTGCTCCTCGGGGAGCTGGGCACGGGAGTGGTCACATTGGAGCCGGTCGCACCAGCGCTGATCCCTCTCCACGTGTTGAGCCCTTTGTGTAAGTAGTAGAGGTGGGATCCAGAGTCTTCCTGTGTCTATGGAGTTCTCCAGCAAAGCCAACTTGGAGGAAAGAAAGAAAATGCCTATTTTTCCATGACTGTGTCCTAAGGGTTTAAAGTTCTCTGCAGAGCACATGTGAAATCTCATTCAGTAAATACTCTGGGGTCTTGACTCTGACTTGTCATGAATTTGGCATTCTCATAATGTTATTTCTCTTAAAATATGTCTGAGCAATCATTTTTGTGTGATGGTTATGTGTGTGTAAGTGTCCTGAAGAAATTGTTGTGGATGGAAGATTGGGCATCAGTTGTACCAGAAGGGCTGGTGGCCCTGGGGGCTGCCTGAGCTCCGCATCATATGTTACCAGCAGTCTTTCATATTGCATCTTATTCCAGAGCTCACCAGGGCTCCCATCTCTCACTATGTGTCTTGAGAGAATATTTGTTCAGAGGGAAGGGGATGGGGTGCTTCCAAGTCTGGGTTTTCGGGTTCCCTATCTAAAGGTGGAACTGGCACAAATCCTTTATTCATGGAGTAATGAAGCCCCCCAGTCTCGTGGCTAATTGGGCCTCCCTGTCCTTCTTCATGTGAGGAGCCAGAGGGCTTGGGTTAGGCCCCCAAACCTGTTTTTGGTGAGCTTTCAGCCCTATCACACAACCTGGGTTGTCCCATTTCAGTCACATGACTTTGATTTTTGCAGGTTGATGTGACTCCTGGACAGTGCCTGGGACTTCCAGGTTTCCCCTACAGTAGGGGCACTGAAGAAAGTTCACCCCGTAAGGTGTGTTTGGGGGCATCGAGGACAAGTAGGGACCCACAGACAGATGTCTGGATGGGTGGCGATCAGGCCCGAGTCTTGGAAGAACAGAGATTCCATTACTGTTTTAACAGTGAAATTGAGGGAGTAATTCTGGAAGGTCTGATGCAACTGAGATTAAAATTATTATATGGTTTTTATTGTTAGCAGTAGTGGTTTTTAACCCTTAGACCCAGTCCCCCCTATTTATAATAAATATTTTGTAACCTTTCTTTTCTGGTGCCCAGAAGTGAACATCATAGAAAATGTAACCTAACTATAAATATGATAAACAAATAGACAGGTAGATGGAAAGATGTGGTACCTAAATTCTTATATTATGGGGTATTTTATATTCTATGCTAATTAGTAACCTCTCAGGACAAAAGGCACATACAAAGGGAGTCACTTCTAATAAACTATTTTTCCAAGACTTACCTAACTGGGAAACAAGTGTCTTCACAATGTTAGAGCACCTCCCAGGCCCCGGGGAAATCTCCTTGTCAGAGTTACACTTGCTGATGGTGTCCCGTGCCATGTGCAAGCAGATGCGGTTCGGAAGCTGCCCGGAGGCGGACTCCGGGGATTCCTTCTCCGTCGCAGCTGTGAGGGAGCCTTCTCTTTCCAGACCACAACCACAGAGGTGATTTTAAATCTCTGAAAACTGCCATACCAGAGTATATCACAACCCTCACAAGATATGTTGAATAAAGTAGAAAACTTTAAGTGACTCCTTTAGGATAGAACGAGGGTATAAAAGAAATAATGAATTAAAAATTCTAGTGCCCGAATGAGTGCTACATTACACTGGCTGCATTATAAGGTTAGACAACTTCATCACCACTTTACATACCACATCTTGTAGTTAGATTTTATTTATCTTTTTTTTCTAAAGGAAAAAATCATTTGTTGAGTTCTTGTGTCAGAGGTGACGAGCAGATAGCAAGTGTAAAACCGGGAATCGTGATGCTGGTCAGTCTAAGACCATCTCCGTCACTGCACAGATCATCTTTACTCATTTTACTGCACTTTTTGGAATCACCTTCTCACTTGGAAAAACCCCTGTGTCAGTTGGATTTGTTAGTAAAACAATTCTTTTTCTTACCTAGAACATCAGTGATGTTTTCAAGATGATAAAAAAAATCTGCCCATGGCATTTAAACAGTTGCTTGTTCTTGTAATTCATGGATCACAGTCTCGTCTTTGTCACAATTGGAGAACTGTGTTTTCTGTGTGCAAATTCTCATTGCTTTGGTGATGCAGGGACACGTGTCCTTACTTGATGGAGTATGATTGTTGTTGTTTGCATTCTCTCCCTAAATCTGGAGTCCTGTGATATGTTTCCTGTTAACTTAAAGAATAGGAATGTTGTTATTTGTCTAAATATCTAACCTCACACCAGTGATGCATATCAAATTGGTCCAACTAGGAATTCCAATATTAAATGAGACAGTAATTTCACAACCCACTTTCCAAAAAATTTGGATTCATGGTTCAATTATACCAGGGACATTACCTGTTTTAATTGAATCAATCATTGCTTTCTTCAATAAAATTTTCCATTCCATCTGCTCTTTTGGTTTACTGTTCTTCAGTGTTTCATTTGCTTTCTTTCCCAAAAATATATGATTTTGGCTTTTGTCATTGAAAATCCTTGCTGGTTTTGCTACCTCATGCTGGAGAGGAAGGCTTGTGACTGTTTTATAGTCACTGGTTTCATGGTTGTATGAGTGCTAATGCCACCTTGCAGGGGTGTGGAGACCTAATGAATTGTGTACATAAAAGGCTTAGTCTACACTGAGTGCAGGGTTAGTGTTCGCAGCTCATGTCATCAGTATCATAATTAATCCATTACAATCATCCTCTATTAATCAGTGTTATCCTTCTAACGTCTCCAGGAGAGGAATTGTTTTAGTCTAAATGCAAATCTTTGCCTAACTTTCAGTCAATTCAAAACCTTTAAAGCTTTGCTGTCAATAGGACTGTGTGCCTGCTATCCCTACTTCTGCTCCTCCTGACCCGGGACGCGGTCCCCACGGCTGATGATCCACAAGACACTGGATTCTTGATCCCATGGCTCTGTGTGTTCTGAGACATCTGGAGACTTCAGCACTGTTTTAGGGGCATTGGGTCCCACCTCTTCATAGCATTGATGAGATGAGATCTGTGGGTTCACACTCATTCTTGAGTGTACGGTGCATTTTTTCTGGAACCAAAACAACCCCACCGTGGCAGCACTGCTTTGACCACATGCTGGGACAGCGTGTGCTTGTCAGTTCTTGGGTTTAAATTTTCTGTTCTAACTTCTAAAATGGGGTATAATGACAGATACACTCCATGTAAACAGAAGTTCTGTGGGGTTTTCAGCAACTTCTAAGAGCATAAATATTCCTGAAGCAGCTAACCTTCCTCCCAAGAAGTGAGGAGCAAGCCGGCAAGTCCTGGGTGACTGTGGCAGCCAAGCTGTGCAGCCCAGGCTGCTCACTGAGGCGCAAGGAGAAAATCTTAAAAACCTACTTCCATGTTGTCTTTCACAGAATCTCAGAAATGAACATTTTAATATATAAAGAGGGGTGTTTTTTTAAATAAATTTCTTATTTTTTTCCTTTTTCAGTTTTAGTAGGTAGAATTAATACAGTTCAACTTCACATACACATATTGCATGTAAATACATGTATAGAGTATACTGCATTTTTTAGTTTACATATATGTACTAATTACTGTTTCTAAGAACAGATTAGATCTTTAGATTTTTCAAATTACAGTTACCAGAGGAATAAGGACATCTACAAAAGAATAATAAACAGAATATGGTAATCCAATCACAAAGGACAGTCAGATGTGCTTACATATATTCAAGAAATCAAAATAAAATTTAGTTCATTTGTGGTCTTATTATTATTGCTATTAATTTTAGATTCCCCATAAATGAAGTCATGTGGCATTTTTCTTTCTCTTTCCACCCCACTTCACTTAAAATGACAGTCTTCAGGTCCATCCATGTTGCTGCAAATGGCATCTTTTATGGCTGAGTAGTATTCCATTGTATATATGTATCACCTCGTCTTTAGCCAGTCATGTGCTGATGGACATTTTTGTTGTTTCTATGTTCCTTGTTCTATGTCCCTTCTGGCAACAATTACGGATTTTAAATATTTTCCACCTTAAAATCCTTCCTGAAGGAGATGTGGTAACTGGAATCAAAAACAGTTACAGCACAGGATTGTGTGTGATGGGCACTGGGAGCTTGGTAGAAAGGTTGGCAGAAAGGATTTCAGATTCTGATCAAATGATTCCTCCTCTTGTAGCCCTGCTGACTGCCTCTCTCACAGCCTGCCCTACAAATCTGAACAGTCCCTTCTGTGAATCCTACTGTATTGTGCACAAATTTTCTCCAATTGGTGTCATCCAGCAGGGACCTTATTTGAGGCACCCAATCTCCTGTGTTGGTTTCTTCCATCAGCCCTTAACTTCCTTGGGAGCCAGGACTGTCTCATTGCCCCAAGGATCCCTAATGCTTAGTGAGATTCCTGATACAGCTGGGACTTAATGAGCACATGGGTCAAATGGAAAAACCTGATCAAAGAAAAGGCCCTCATTGTTCAGACATGCCTACTTGAGTACATAGGGTAAACTGACATGTCTTCTTGGATTTGCTGTCAAATACTTCAACAAAGGACAAATAAAAGAACAAAGGTCTCAATAAAGGAAATATGGAAAAGTTTGTGAATTCCTTAATCTGGGTGTTGGGCTTACTGTACTATACTTACTGATGTATACTTAAGTTAGTTTATAATTTTACTGTCATTAGCGGAATACCAAGTATTGATACGTATAAATTGAAATCCTTAGAACTGACCAAACTTACCCCACACAAAATCCTTAATATCCTAGTAATTTGTCTTACAGAAATCTTTTCCCACAAAGACAGGAAAAAAGGGAAAGGCAGATCCGTGCAGTATTTCCACGTTGTCAAAAGACCAAAGGCCGACACAAAAGAAGCAATTGTAAAAAAGATAAAGAGGCTGAAATCAATGTCCGGAAAACCTAGCTAAGAATCCTAAATGGCCCAACTTAACTAACCTCAGCCCTGCCGCATCAAGAATGGGGCAAATAGCACCTAGTGGATTTTTTTTAAATAAATAAACAATGATCCAGTTCCTACCACAGGCAATTATGATAAGACTGAGTATAAGTTCTAAAAACAAATAGTGTACAAATCATAATTTCTACTTGATTCAAACCGATTCTTCTATAAAATCTGAATCTTTTTATTTTTAATACAGATTTGTGGCATATGACCTAGTGATAAAATTTTCAACTGGCTTGTATTTAAAAAGTTCACCATAGTGAGAGTTTATTACATCAACTATTCCTTTTTGGGAAACCCATGTGCCTTGTCACTATCTTTCATAAGATTTCCTGTGGAAAATTCAATCCTTCATTCAGGAAAAGGCTGAGAAATATATCTCATGGAAAACCGTCATAAACTGCAACACAAGAAAATGAAAATGACAGTGAGCAGCCCGTGAAGCTGGCAGACACACACAGCGAAAGGCTGTGTTCCCGCCTCGACTTTATGTAACCAGCAGGGAAAATGTGCATTTCAAGAAATAGACATAAACTATTTTCAGGACCTTAGCACACAATTTCCCTTTCAAGGTTTAGTGGGCTTCCATTTAATTCTATGAGAAATGTTTAAAAGAACAGAACAACAGCTGAGATAGGTTTAAAGTAACTTTTATATCTTAGTGAAAATAAAGCCAACTGATAGTTATAATTTTTACTTTATTTGATCTCACTCTCTTACTTTACCTCCCCAACCTCCTCCACAAAATGATGGTGAACATCCCTGCCTGGGTCAGAATTCTAAGTAGAATGTACCAATCACATGGAGGTGTGCTTTGTTGTTTTATTTTTCAAAACAAACAAGTTTCATTCATGTGATTTAATAATTGAGATCAGAAACAAAGTCTACTCAATAAATGGTAGCCAACACATGTCGTCATAGTTGCTCATCAGGTTTGGCCCCACGTTACACACTTTTACATGGAAATGTGCCATGTGCTGTCATGGGAAATGGTGAATGGGGACAGGGCCTCTGCTCTCACAGGGCACACAACCTGGTGGGAGAGGCAGTGTTCAATCATTGCCCTTTTTTTTAAATGTACTTACAAATTATGGGAAATGCTATTTAAAAAGAACAAAATGAGTCAATGAAAGTGAAAAATACAAGGACAATATTTAGGCTGAGGGAAGACAGGGAAACTCTTTGAAGAGCTGACACACCACTGAGACCCAAAGGACAACTCCGGTGTTGCATGTGAAGGGCAGGGACACACTGATTAAGGGCTGATATCCAGAATATACCAAAATTTCTTTAAACTCAACAAGAAGGATAAATAACTTGATTAAAAACTGAGCAAAATGCCTGAACACACACCTCATCAAAGAAGAAATCTAGATGCAAAAGAAGTCTATGGAAAGATGCTCCACAGCATGTGTCATAAAGGGGATGTCAACTGAAACAGCGTGGTACCACTGCACACCTGTCAGAACTGCCAAAACGCAGAACACTGACAGCACCAAATGCTGGTGAGGATGTGGAGCGTCAGGAATTCTCATGCATTGTTGGTGGGAATAAAAATGGCCCAGATACTTTGGAAGACAGTCTGGCAATTTTTTACAAAACTAAACGTACTCCTAACATATGATCCGGCAACTGTGTTCCTCGGTGTTTACTCGACGAAATGGAAACTTATTTCCACACACAAATCTGCATACAGATGTTAATAGCAGCTTTATTTATAATCACCAGAACTCAGAAGCAACTAAGCTCTTCTTCAGTAGGTGAATGGATAAACTGTGGTCCAGACAGAAAATGGACTATTATTTGGTGCTAAAATGAAATGAGTTATCAAGGCATGGAAAGACATGGAGGAACCTTAAGTGCATATTACTAAGTGAAAGAAGCCAATCTGGGAAGGTTCTGCAACTGTCTGATTCCACGTGTATGGTGTTCTGAGAAAGGGAAAACCACAGAGACTAAAAGATCAGTGGCTGTCAGAGGCTAGAGGGGAAGGAGCAATGAATGAGGTGCAGCACGGAGCATTTTAAGGTCACTAAGACAGACTACTCTGTATGATGCTGTGATGGTGGATACATGTCATTGTACATCTGTCCAAACCCACAGAGTGCACACCACCAAGTGTAAATCCTAGTGTCAATTATGGGCTCTGGGTGATGATGACGTGTCAGTGTTGGTTCACCCATTTTCACAAATGCACACTCAGGTGCAGGTGTCAATAGTGAGGAGGCTGTGGGGACAAACTGCAGTTCATACACCCAATCCAGCCCCAGTCACCGCTGTGAGTAAAGCTCTGTGGGTGTGTGGACTGTCTGGCTGCTCTGGCGTCTGAACAGCAGAGCTGAGCAGCTGCACCAGAGATCAGGAGGTTTGCAGACCCTGAAATATTTACCCCCAAGCTCTTGACAGAAAATGTCTGCTGTGCCCTGTTCTACACGAATCAATATTCACCCTGATGAGACAGGAAAGCAGAGACCAAACCAGGCATGGTTAATGGGACTGATGCAATGTTTTAGTTCCAACACCTTTGCTGAAGTCCTGCAGGTCCAGCGACAGACTGTAGCCAGGAAGCGTCTGCAGAAGGAGTCGGTAGCAGGCCTTCCCGCCAGGCTCTGGGATGCCGGGGGCCGCGCGCTCACGGGGGCCTCCCGCTTGAAGGAGGCGGACTTGCAGTGGAAGCCGATCAACTCATGGAGCTCGGAGAGGAGGCTGCATTGCTGAATTCTGTCCTCGGAACGCTGAAGCACAGGGAGAAAAGCAACAAGCATCTGAACGAAACATGTCAGTGAAAAAAGACCCATAAAAAAGGCTTTCCCTTAAAACAGAGACCCGATGACACAGGAAGGAAGAGGAAGGCTGACTTCGTGCACTGACGGGACCGGATGCAGAAACGCAGGGAAGCAGCACTGTGCAGACGCTCCAGACCCTCTCCGGGCCCCACCTCTCCGCGTTCCGCCTGTCCTTTTACTAGAAATGCCCCTATTCCCTGAAATAGAGGAATCTGCTACCTAAACATGGGACACAGAGAAGGGAAAGAGGAACAGGAAGGGAAAGTAAAGGAACAACAGTTCATCTAGTCCCTAGGGTTTGGGCGGGACTTTCACCAAACACACAACCTCTCAAAGCACAGAGCGCACAGTGAGAGGCTGACAGTGTGACTGCGACTTCTTCTCCTTAAGCACCAGCTACCTGCCAGCACACGCTGCGCCCGTTACTGAATCATTACAATCATCTCAGAAACTATTACTACCCCGGCTCACAGGCAAGGAAATCTGAAAGCCGGGGAGGAATTATTATCATCCTGGACAAAGTCCCACAGACCAGAAGTGTCAGAGCCTCTGGCAGACCGTGGACTAAAATGCTCCTCATCACCACGGGCCCTGAGCCTCAGGCTGAGGCCACGTCAGGTCTGCACGGGCCCAGAGCACAAGTCTGTGGGACAGGGAATGCTCCCACTCGAAGTGCCAGGCGAAGACCCTCAGGAAGCTGTGTAATGAAACCAAATCCCCAAACTCATTTCCAACCCACTGCCCTGTCCGGGAGGACTGCTCGGCAGATCTGCACTGTCACCTGTGCACAGGCTGAGCAAGGGGCCCAGACAGGGACGTGACATCCCAGTGGAAGTGGCTCGGGGAGCGCTTCATCACAGGACAGACTTTCCCGGCTTCCAACGCAAATTCTCCATTCCATTTCCAACTGGAAAGGAAGTTTAGACTTGCTTTCCTCTCCAGAAACAAAGAGAGTGGTAACATCAGTGGGAAACTCAAGACTGAGGAAGAGTCTACTGGCCATTTGGAAGGATAGGCCGGGGAGGGAACAGAGACAGTTATCAGAAAGACCTGTGTTCCAGTCCAAAGTCTACACGTCAGTCGCTTTGACAGTTTCCTTTTTAATACAGGTGATAAAGTCTAATTATGATTGTTGGGAAAACTAAATGAAATAACGTATTCCACTAGCATAGGTGTAAAATCCTCCATGAGTGTTCCAGGAATGGACGTGATCGTGGTTAGTTACTGTCTGCCAATTCTTGTGTGGTAAGCTCACATCAGCCAACCAGAGATGTGCCAGAGAATGCCTCACCAGCCAGCAGCCTTCTCCAAGTTGGAAACTCACAGTGTCCGAAGAGCAGGCAGTGGTGGATACTTTGGGGCACTCTGGAGGTAGCACTCCAGTGATGACTTTAAAAAGCTGGGGAGAATTTAGGGGACCATACAGTTCAAATACAGAAAACTCATTCCATGTCTACAAATATTCATCTCTAGCCATGATGATTCAGAGAGTAAATACACATTCAAACTTACAACATTTTCCCACATAAGTGCATCAAAACAATTTGGAAAGAATGTAACTTTCTTCTCTAGATCACACAGCGGGGATTACAAGGTTTGTACTGACAGCCCTACTTGTAAATCATCTGCAAACGTAACTGGGTCCAATACCAGTCATCATCTTTCGAAGAGAAGGATGGAAAAGAGCAAAACCAAGCTAATACGCTCCAGCCTTTTGTTTGGTTACGATGTCACAGAGGAGACGGACAGCTCAATAAGGAACCACTCTGCCGTGATCACGGAGCCTGGGAGCGCAATGGGCGGCAAGATGTATGATGCAGCAGTAGCTGTGCCTGTGCATCTAGGCAGGTACCAAGACTCACCTCGACAAGGTATCAAACGTTTATGCCCATGTCCTCATCACCTGACAAGTATTAAAGAGAAATGAAAACATATGAAAGACCAATACCCTTGGTGGGTACACCATCCAAAGAGCAAAGTCACAGTTTGACAACTGGCCATCATGGTTCCCTGTAATTCATTCTTGGAAGACCTTAAAAGCCACTCCTCTGTCCTCAAGAAGTGATGCCTACTTGTCCTATCTTTGGCTCAGGGATACAGCACATTCACGTGGACTTTAATGTCTGCACAGATTTGACTGTCTTTCTCCAGGTTCACTTGTCCATTCCGAAGAAGCCTGAGTTAAGTCCATCTTCCATAAGATCAACTCCCTCCAGTGACAACTCAACGAGCCTGCAATTACAAGCCAACTGAACAGGACTGTCCTCAGCTAAAAATATCACCCACCCTTCACTGCTTTCTTAATCTCCTTTCCTGGCTAATTGCAACAGACAAACAACACCCTCCACCAAGTTCCCCAAATATGTCAAATAGAAATTAAGGTCCCTAAAAGAAAAGACAACTCCATAGTCACCTCTGAATTCCTAGCATACAAAAATGTCAATAAATAGAACTATGATTATTGCTTCTTTCTTTTAAAACCTTTCTGGTTATTTAAGTGCGACCATGGAAGGGAGGTATTTGGGTCTAGTATCTTGATCTAGAAGACTCTGGAGGCCTTTTTCAGAATGGCTATCCACTGATTCATTCAAAACACAACTTCTCTTTCCGGGAGGAGCTAAGATTTTCTGCCAGGAGTTTGTGGTCACTCTCATGCTATAACAGCTTTAAACTAAACCCTTACTTTGTATATGTTATTTTTCCCCTTTCCTTATTTCTTTGCCTTGAGGAATACATTTTTTCTTTTGTTTCAAATTCACCCTTTTGTAAAGCAGGATTCTAAGGATGTGCTTGGCCTTACATAAGAACAGCCATCCAACACCCAGTGTGAGAGGCTTCGGGCTCACCTCCTGCCCTTCTGCCAGGGCAACCGAATCTCAGTTCAGGAGCCAACCGGCACCCCAGGGCTTCTAAGGCTCACGTATCTCCCAGAATCCCTGCTTTCTGGTTTGTCTTGGCTTCTGAGGATTTCCCCTCACTTTCTTGACAATTATCCTTGCAGCTTGAAAGATGAAGAAGGAAGGTTTTATTTCTTAATCTGCATTTTAAGGAACTTATGTAATGAAGGTTTTCACGAGTTTTTGAACCCTCCATCACCGAGACAGAAAACATACAAGTTATTTTCTAAATTTAGCTATCATGTGCATCTTTTCTTTGCTTTTGTTTTCTTAACTGCTAACAGATATTTTTTAATTAAAAAATAAAATTAGGCCCCAAATAGGATAGAAAATTGAAGGGGCAAACAAAATTAAAGGGCAAAGACAGAAAAATGATAAGTACTCTACAAAGTTAATAGAATACATACACTATGGATCAGATCAGCAATTCTCAGTAACAGCTAATTGAAACCTGACCATGAGGTAAAACGTCTCTCCTGTCAGGAGATGGCCAACAGAAAATAGAATTAAGCCAACAAACTAAAATTCTAAGTCTGGCAAGGTATAGAAGTCTACCAGCTAAATGTCTCTTCTTCTGGAAAAGAGGGAGACTCACCAGCTATTTTCTGTGGAGCCTGAGCCCAGGGAAGGGCGGTGAAGTGAGCTCTGTAAGTACCCAATTAGCAAAGTGAGTGATGAATAAAGAGATGTGAGCTTTGATGACAGAGATGATACTACTATTCACTTGTCCTGTCAAGTATGACTTCATGCTCAGTGATCAATACCTCGGCGTCCTCAGGAATTGAGATTATAGGAAAATGCACAGCCCGGGATAAGACCTCCTCTGTGAGCTCGTGAGACTGCACTTAGATGTCTCAAGGGCACCTCCAACTCCACCTGCAAAGAGCTGACCTCACGGTGCTCCTCCAATAGCTGTCCTGCCCAGGGCCCCTGGTCTGGGGGCAAGGTCTCCCTGCCTCTACCAGCTCAGGCCCATCACTCACAGATGTGACTGGACCCCTCCTTCAGGGCCAAGATATCCTCAGTCACCAAATCCCACCACCCACACCTGACCTACCAGGTACTCACTGGCACTCACTCAGCACTGACTCTGTGCTGCGGACCACGCTGCACACTCTGCACAAGTTATCTCACTGGATTTCCACAGCAGTCCTGGGAAGTCGGTACATCACTGCTTCAATTGATTAGGTAAATTGTTTCACTTCCTTGAGTGCGTCATCCAAAGTGACACGGCTACAGAGCCACAAACCTGGGACTGAAAATCACTTGAAAACTGAACACTGCTACACCTCACAGCCACCCTACTCTGACTCATCACATCATCTCCTGCCGAGCCTTCTAAATGTTTCTAAGCATTCTACAAGACAAAAGTGATCTACGAGAGCACCCCACTCCCCTACTTAAAATCTGTCAATGACGGTCCACTGCCCTTAGGAGAATGCCCCAACGGGCCTGAGCACAACCCAAAGGCCCGGCATCTGCATTCCCTGTGCAGCCGTGCCAACTCACCCACCATGTAGCACTACATGTGCCGTGTGCAGACAGGGATGCTGATTCCCTACAACCCGGGGCTCGTCTCACTCAAACAATGATCACCCTCTTCAATGCTGACTCTCAGAAAAATGTTTTCTCAGGATGAATCAATATCTTTTTCCTTGCAACTTCCCATCATTGATAATGAGCTCCCCACAAAAGAGAGAAGACTTAATCCTCAGTCTCCTTATCTGTAAAGTGTGAATAACAAGGAAATATGAGAGGTTTTAAGAGAAATAATTTTCATGTGAGGCTGAGGGACAATTCCCAACATACAGTAAGCACTCAATATGTGCTTACTTAATATTAATAAGAATAGATTCCATTCCAGCAACCTTCAATCAATGCTTTATGGCTTTGTCCAAAAGACCACCAACAAACTGTTGGGCAAACCGCTTTGAGGAGATCAGCACAAGTGTACTGGGAGAGGTAAGCGCTGACTCCATTTACAGCTGCAGCCAACCAGTACTACGGGGTGGGGGCATTTTGCTCAAACTCTTACATGTTGCTTGAGCATTTAGTTGTAGTTATTGAATAAAGATAGGTATTATTTCCTCAAAACTCCTGAAACATAAATCTTCAAAGATTTATGTAAATTAGGTTTCAAGTACAACACACACACTAGAAATCATTTGAAAATTTTACTCTTAGATCCTCCGCACATCAAAAGGTCATGTTCTTAATGTATCTGACTAAATACACTGAAAGGATTGTTTAAAAGAAATTAAGATGAACCATCCTGAATAAGCTCTCAGTATCATTTGCACAAAGCCCCACCCAAGGGTCTCATTTCTCACGTCCACATAGGTGTTCAGGCAGCTTAACCTAGGTCTTGGTTTCTTATAACACAGGGATGGGAAGAATTGTGGATAGATTTATGTAGCAAATACAAATGTAGTGTATTTGCTGTGTAGGAATCCTAGAAATAAATAAATTGTTATATAGTCCCACCCTTAGGAAGCTCAGCCTTTCCATTTACAACAGCATTAAAAATAAAATGAGAGATACATTTAACAAAATTTTACAAGATTTGTACATTGAAAATTTTGAAGTATCACCAAAAATTATTGAAAAGATCTACATATATGGAAGGCATCCCATGTTCATGAAATGGTAGACAATATTGTCAAAAATGTTAAGACTCCCCAAAGTGATCTACAAATTTAATGGAATCTCTATCAAAATTCCAGCTGACTTCTTTCCAAATATTGAAAAACTGATTCCAAAATTCATATGGAATTGCAAGTGGCCCAGGTCAGCCAAAACAAACTTGAAAAAGAAGAGCAAAGTTGGAGGAATCACTCAAAGGTTACTACAAATCTATAGTACTCAAGTCATTATGGTACTGGCATAAGTTTGGATGCATAAATCAATGAGACACAATAAAAAATCCAGGGGGAAAACTTATATTTACAGTCAGTTTTCCACAAATATTCCAACAACACTCCATTGAAAGAATAGTCTATTCAACACATGGTGCAGAGACACCTGGGTATCTGCAGGCAAAAGAATGAATCTGAAATCTGGACCCCTGTATTTTATATAACAAATAAATGTTAATTCAAAATGGATCACAGACAGAAACGTAAAAACTAAATGTATAAATTTTCTAAAAGAAGACATAGTATAAATCTTTGTGGTCATAGTATAGGCTATGGCTTCCTAGATACAATGCCAAGGGCACAAGTGATTAAAAAAAAAGCAGATAAAATTGACTTCATCAAAATTAAAACCATTTGATACAAAGGACATAATCAAGAAAGTGAAATGAAAGAGGAAGGGGGTAGCTCAAGTGATAGAGTGCGTGCTTGGCAAAAATAAGAAAAAAGAATAAATCTAATTACCTCCCCTATAAAGAAATTGTTTTATTGTTTAAAAAAATTAAAGTGAAACAACAATCTGCAGAATAGGAGAAAAATTTTGCAAATCATATATCTAATAATAGGCTAGTATCTGGGATATAAACAAATGCTTACAACTGAACAATACAAAGAAAATCGACCCAATTTTTAAATTTGCCAAGGATTTAAATAGATACACAATTGGCCAATAAGCATATGAAAAGATGCTCAACATCACTAGCGAAATCTAAATCAAAATGAGA